>NW_020954608.1:37655611-37673111 GCF_900497805.2 Vombatus ursinus
TAGAAGAACTCAAAAGGGATTTTGAGAAGCAAGTAAGAGAAGTAGAGGAAAAACTGGGAAGAGAAATGAGAGTGACGCAAGAAAATCATGAAAAACAACTCAACAGCTTGCTAAAGGAGACCCAAAAAATACTGAAGAAAATAACACCTTAAAAAATAGACTAACCCAAATGGCAAAAGAGGTCCAAAAAGCCAATGAGGAAAAGAATGCCCTAAAAAGCAAAATTGCCCAAATGGAAAAGGAAATCCAAAAGATTACTAAAGAAAATACTTCTTTAAAAATTAGAATAGAGCAATTGGAAGCTAGTGACTTTATGAGAAATCAAGATACTGTAAAACAAATCCAATAGAATGAAAAATTAGAAAACAAAGTGAAATGTCTCATTGGAAAAACAACTGACCTGTAAAATAGATCCAGGAGAGAGAATTTAACAATTATTGGACTATCTGAAAGCCATGATCAAAAAAAAGAGCCTAGACATCATCTTTCAAGAAATTATCAAGGAAAACTGCCCTGATATTTTAGAACCAGAGGGCAAAATAGAAATTGAAAGAATCCATTGATCTCTTCCTGAAAGAGATCCCCAAAGGAAATCTCCTAGGAATATTGTAGACAAATTCCAGAGTTCCCAGGTCAAGGAAAAAAATATGACAAGCTGCTAGAAAGAAACAATTCAAATATTGTGGAAACACAATCAGGATAACACAAGATTTAGCTGCTTCTACATTAAGGGACCGCAAGGCATGGAATATAATATTCCGGAGGGCAAAGGAGATAGGATAACAACCAAGAATCCCCTACCCAGCAAAACTGAGTATATTCCTTCAGGGGAAAAAATCATCATACAGTGAAAAAGAGGACTTTCAAGCATTCTTGATGAAAAGACCAGAGCTGAATAGAAAATTTGACTTTCAAATACAAGACTCAAGTGGAACATGAGGAGGTAAACAGGAAAGAGAAATCATAAGAGACTTATTAAGGTTGAACTGTTTACATTGCCGCATGGAAAGATGACATTCATAACTCATGAGACCTTTGTCAGTATTAGGGTAGTTGGAGAGAAAAAATTATATGTATGTACATATAGAAAGATAGAAAGACAGAAAGATAGATAGACAGATAGATAGATAGACAGACAGACAGAGGGCACAGGGTAAATTGAAGATGAAGGGGTCATATCTGGAGAATAAAATTAAGGGGTCAGAGAGGATTATACTAAGAGAAGGAGAAAGGGAGAGGTAGAACAGGGTAAATTATCTCACAAAAAAAGAAAAGGCTCTTACAGTGGAGGGGAAATGGGAGAAGGTGAGAGGGAATGAGTGAATCTTATTCTCATAGGATTTGACTTAAGGAGGGAATAACATACACACTCAATTGGGAATGGAAATATGTCTTACCCTACAGGAAAATAGTGTGGGGTGAGGGGAAGGAGACAAGAGAGCAGGAGGATGATAGAGAGGAGGGCGGATTGGGAAAGGGGATAATTAGAAGCAAATACTTCTCAGAAGGGACAGGGTCAAAAGAAAGAATAGAATAAATGGGGGGGCAGGATAGGATTAAGGAAAATAGAGTTAGTTTTTCACAGCATGTCTACTATGGAAGTGTTTTGCATAACTGCACATGTATAACCTACATTGAGTCCCTTGCCTTTTCAATGAGAGTGGGTGGGGAGGGAGGAAGGGAGAAAATTTGGAACCCAAAGTTTTAAAAACACATGTTTGAAAAAAAATGTTTTCACATGCAACTGCGAAATAAGAAATGCAGGAAATGGGGTATAGAAATCCATCCTGCCCTACAGGAAAATAGAAGGGGAAGGGGATAAGAGAAGGGGAGGAGAGAAAGAAGGGAAGGCAGACTAGGGGAAGAATTATTCAGAATGCATGCCATCTTGGGGTGGGGGGAAGGGCGAGATGGGGTGAAAATTTGGAACTCAAAATCTTGTGGAAGTAAATGTTGAAAACTAAAAATAAATAAATGTATTAATAAAAAAAAGAAAAGATAAGACAGTCCTGATTGGTGGACATTTTAATGAAGGAAGGAGGGTTCAGAGTCACCTTGGCTCCTCCCCTTTACTGCCTGGTTGGGAGATGAAGTAATCCTCAGGTGACAAGATTAGTCAGCCAGTTACAAGTGTAGTCTTCAAAGACTTTGATTGAATCAGTATGAATTTGAGTTAAGTTAAGCCTAAGGGCATTTCTAATTAGCTAACTGGGTGAAGCTAAGTGGGGACTGCATCATAAAATAACTAAAGAAAGACTCTGGGGATATAAACTTAAGAGCTGTAATTCCCTATCATTATAGGAAAGAAGATGAATTGAATCTGAAGACCTGAAGACGGCAGCAGAGAGCAGCAACTCAGCTGAGAGTCTCAGCAGAAAGACACAGTTCAGTTGTAACCCTTTTTGAGGTTTTCTTGGCAAAGTTACTGGAGTAGTTTGCCTTTTCCTTCTCCAGCTCATTTTCAAATGAGGAAATTGAGGCAAGCAGGGTTAAGTGACTTGCCCAAAGTTATACACCAATCCTTAGTGACCCCATTTGGGGTTTTCTTGGCAAAGATACTGGAATGGTTTGCCATTTCCTTCTCCAACTCATTTTACAGATGAGGAACTGAGGGGAGCAGGGTTAAATGACTTGCCCAGGGTCACACAGCTAGGAATTTGAAATCAGAGAAATGAGTTTTCTTAACTTCAAACCCAGCACTTTATCCAATGCCACCTAGCTCTCCAGAAAGACACTATCCTGAGGAATGTCTCATCCTATCTCCCTCTCATAGCTGAGATCTCCACTGGCTACAGTGAATATCCTTCAATAAACTGCCTAGATTTCTAAGTTTTATGCCTATTTGTCCCTATTTCTTCCTCCCCTGAATATGGTGGTTAGTTTGCCACAAATCACTCATTTAGAGGGCAAATGTTGCTAAATGCTAAAAGTCATGTGAATACAAGAGAATTTGATCAATCCTCCCTATGACTTCTCACAACCTCACCTGCATTGGCTCCTATCCATTGCAAGTTTTGTTATTTCTACCTTCACTATATTTCTCCCACATGTCACCTTATCACCCCTCACAAAGACGCAAACCTAGTTCAGACTCCCATCGCCTTTGCTCGTCCACTTACAACAGTCTTCCTGACTTGTTTCTTCCCACCCAAGTCCATCCCTCACTCAACTAACAAGGTGATTTTTCTGATGTATGTTTCTGACCCTGTCACCCCGCTGTTCAGTGAACTTCAGGAGGTCCTATTCCCTCTAGGATCAAATATAAACTCTTTTGTTTGGCATTTAAAATTCTTCATAACTTTTCCCCTTCCTATCTTTCCAGGCTTATGCATTTCTTCCCTCCACCTACTTTATGATCAGACAACACCGGCCTTCTCAGAGTTCCTCAAACATAACATTCCACCTCTCATTTCATACCTTTTCACTGGTTCTGCCCATGCCTGGAAGGCTCCTATTTCTCCTCTCTGCTTCCTAGTTTCCCTGACTTCTTTCAAGACTCAGGTCAACTGCCACCTTCTGCAATAGCCCATTTCCTGATCTTCCCTTGTATTCTACGCACTGCCCAGCCGCTAGTGAATTCCCCTCTCAAAGTGCTTTCTATCCATCCTGTATAGATCTTACAGGTACCTAGTCATTTACATGTTATAACTCTAAATTTAAAAGTTCCTTGAGGACAGGCACTGTACTTTCTTTCCTTTCTATGTCCAGCACTCGTTACAGTGCCTGGCACATAGTAGGGATTTAATAAATGCTTGTTGAATGCCTCTTAATTTATTTCCTACAAACCCCAACCCAACAGTAAGCCTGACTTATCCGGTAAAAGGAGGCACTAAAACATCTCTAGAATAAACACCCCCGGTTCTTTCAACTGCCAAGTCCACTTACTACTCTGATAACACTTCTGTCAATATGCTTCAGCTCATCACCGTCCTTCCTAAAATGAGATGCCCCAAATGAAACTCAACGTTCCAAATATGCTTCAACCAGCGTGGAGTTAAAATACGACAGACTATAACCACTTATTCTGATGATTACGCTTCTTTTAATGCAGCCTAAAATTGCATTAACTTTCATTGACTCCCCAAAAAACTATACATACACATACATATTATGAAATTCAGTCCATTATTGAAATCTTTCAGAATCCCAGTTCTTTCATCCAAGGTATTAGCTATGAAAAGCCAATTTTGATTTCCTACAAACTTGATAACAATAGAAGGAAGGAAATGAGTATTTATTAAGGAGCTGCTATGTGCCAGGCACTGTGCTAAGAGCTTTACAAATATTATCTCACTTGATCATCACATTATTATCCCCATTTTATAGTTGAGCAAATATAGTTGAGTATAATGAAGCAGACAGAAGTTATGTGACTTGCCCAGGGTAACACAGCTAATAAGTATCTAAGACAGAATTTGAACTAATGTCTTCTGAACCCAATGCCCTATCCACTGCACCACCTAGTTGCCTCATGGGATCTATGCATTTATTAAATTTATTAATAAAAGTATTTAATAGGACAAGTTCTTTAAAGGAGAGAACCTTGTAACTGTCCCACAGGGAACTTTCTCCAGGCTAAAATCCATATAATAAAATCACAGAAACATAGAATCATTCCCGTTGCTCAACCAATCATGTTCAAATTCACCCAAGTGTACAATCATCCAGCTCCCATCTCTCCGTCTCATGTCCACTTGTATCATATGAGAGACTTTGTCAAATGTCTTATTGAAATTTAGGTACACTATGTGGAATTTCCCTGGTCCATCAGTTTAATAAGCCTATACTTACTGAATCATCCATTCAAGAAATAAGTGGTGGATTTATTCCCATGACAATTCACGAAAGTCTATTAAATGAATAATTTAACTGATCTCATAAAATAAAGAGAACTAGCAGAGGGTAGGACTAATTTCAAGAAAGCTTGGTAAGAAACCCAACTGTACAAAGTGATCCTGAGGGCAGTTAAGGACGAAATTTAAGGAGGACAATGAAGCGATCTGCAAAGATTTTTATCATAAACTTTTCATCAGACCTGACCTGATTTTTTAAAAAAGTTGACCAAAAAAAATAACAATTTCTAACCTTTGCCTATATATGTGTGTGTCTGTGTGTGTGTGTGTATGTATGTATGTATAGTTTCCCAACTATATAAAATCTGTATTATATAAAATTTGTATTAAAATAACCTACACATAGACTGAGGGAATGGGTAGGGAACATGCAGGTTTTCATAAGGGATATTCTCCTGTAGACCACCTCTTTACCATTACACAATTGACCAAAAGATGTGTAGAATATAAGGCTTCAATCCTGGTTACTATTTTTAAAAGCACTTAGTTCAGCAAGACAAAAGGATTCCTTAAAGTCTTTCTCCCAACCTATAGCCTCCCATCAATTGGTAAATGAAGGAGATGGCCTAGATGGAAGCAATTGCTCCCAGCTCTATATCCAAGGTCCTATGAATTCAATTGCATCATAGCCATTGAGAGCTTGGTGTCTCGCAATAAACACATTGATGATTTCAAGCTTCAGCCACTAGAGGGAGGCAGAGGAACGCTAATCACAGGACTGGAAAATGACAGAATTTCAGCGTCCAAAGGGACCTTTGTGACTGTCTAGTCCAAAGCATAACTGGATAAGAATGCCCTTTTTATCATATGTGACAGGGTGTCGTCCAGCTTTTCCGTGAAGACCTCCTGTGATAGACCTTTCTACTCTTGGAGACCAGATTAAAATTGGTAGAAAGTTTTGTCCTGATAGCAAGCCTAAATAACCAGGCAAGGTTGTGAGGTCGATGCCCTTTTACTCTGGTCTCACGTGCCTGGACCTGAAAGAATCTGGAATCACAAAAACAAATGTGGCATAGCTTTGGACATCAGAATAATTGGCTCAATTCATGGATTCAAAGAACTATCTCAGTCTTTTAAAAACAGATAATAATTTCTACTCATTAGAAAACTGATTAAGACTCATTAGAGAAATCTGGTTTGTGAAGATTAAATATTTGACATGATTTCATCATGTGAATATATTTACACTACAGAACAGTAGCAATAAAAGATGACATAAAAAGGCCCATAATGATGGGGCCAAGATTAAACTATCCACTCTAACCTCATGTCACCTGGCCTAGAGGAGCCACATCTTTGGATTAAAATAAAAGATAAATGCGATTGCTGAGTCATTGTCAGTGATATTTGAAATCATTTGGAAAATGGGAGCTATACCAGCAAAAGGAAAATGTGCTGATTTTCAAAATGTGAAGGGAACAGTCTGTAAACTATAGGCCAGAGAGCTTGACTTGAATTACAAGGAAAATTCTAAAAACACTCATTAAAGAAATGGTTGGTGACTGTCTAGAAAGGTAAACAGAGATTACAAAGAGCCAGCCCAGTTTCATCAAGAACACGTTATACCAGACTAATCCCATTTCCTTTTTTGCCAGGAATACTAGACTAGCAGATGAAGGGAACATTGTGGATAAGCTTTACTTAAATTGTTATCAAAACTTCTGATCAATTGTTTCATACTGTTTTTGTAGAGAAGATGGAGAAATACAGATTAGACAAGAATACAATCAGAATTAGTTGGACAGTCAAATTCAGAGTAGTTGATAATAACTTGATGTCAGCATTGACATTGGAGGTCTCTAATGGAGTATTACAGAGATCTGCACTTGCCTGGTGCTATTTAGCATTTTTATCAATGACATGAATGAAACTATAGATGGAATGGTTATCAAATTTGCAGATGACACAAAACTAGGAGGGAGAGCTAATATACTGGATGAAACAGAACTCAAAGGGATCTTGACAGGCCCAAATATGGGACTGAAACTAATAAAATGAAATTCAATAGGGATAAATGTAAAGTCTTACACTTAGGCATCCAAAAGACAAAATAAAATAAAGAAAAACCTTTCACAAACATAAGATGGGGGAGGCATGGATAGACAGTGGGGGGGGGGGTTCTGAAAAGGTT
The DNA here is from genome assembly GCF_900497805.2 of Vombatus ursinus. Lineage (NCBI taxonomy): Eukaryota > Metazoa > Chordata > Mammalia > Diprotodontia > Vombatidae > Vombatus > Vombatus ursinus. The sequence continues at coordinate 37,662,596 of NW_020954608.1, forward strand.
TGGGGTAGGGTGCAGGGACTTAGTGGGTTGCAAACAATCTGAGTGATCAGCATGATTGGGCAGCCAAAAAACAAAAAAAAACAAAAAACCTAATCTAGTCTCTGCATTAGGAAGGACTAAACTTCCAGGAATGGAGAGATGATAATCCCACTATGCTCTGCACATTAGGCCATATCTGGAATACTCTGCTCAGTTCTGGGTGATTTCAAGGACATTGATAAGATGGACAGTATCCAGACAGGGCCATGAGGATGAGTTCATGATAATATATAATGGTCATTTAAAGGAATTTGTTATGTTAGGCTAGAGAAAAAGATTCAGAGGGGACACGATAGATTTCTTCAAATATTTAAAGGGCTATCATGGAGAGGAGAGATTAGACGTGTCTTGTTTGACCCCAAAGGGATGGATAGAAGTTACAGTGAGGTAACTTTAGGCTTGAAGTCAGGAAAAGCTTCCTCACAAGTAAAGCTGCCCAAAAGTGAAATGGATTGTTTCCAGAGGTGCTGGGATCCCTCTCTTTAGAGCTCTTCAAGAAGTCTCTAGATACGCTCTTGCCAGATATGTTATGGCGGACAAGCCTTCACGTATGGGTTGGACTTCACAGCTGCTAAGGTCCCTTTCAGCTCACAAATTCTATAATTCTGTGATCACCTAAAGAGATGGAAATTCCATAACTCCACTTAATTACATATTATGCTGGATAATCAAACTCACTATGTATTGTATGTCCTTTATATTCAGCATCGTCAACATCTTTGTCCTAAGTCCATAGGTTAAAGAAGAGCTCTCTCTCTCTCTATGTTTCACTACGTATAAGCCCTTGCTTCAACAATTATTCATTCTCTTACTCTTGCATCTTTGATGTCTCTCTCTCCACCAGCCTTTCCCTTCTTAGTATGGAGATGGTTGGCCTATGGCTAGACCTTAGCAGAAATTCCTCCATGTTCAATCACTGATTGACCGTCCTAAGTACTGAGAAGTTCCTATGTACCAATAATTGATTTAGTTAGCTTCATTTAGGCAATGAATATAAAGCTCTCTTGATAATAATCAGTTTAGCAAACTTCATCTAATCCAGGCGTACAATGTTAGCAAACTGTCCTAATCAAAATGACCTTCTGGTCAATAACCAGGATCACCTTCTGGCCACCCACTGATTGACTGCCCCTAAGGTCTTCCTCCCACTTAGTCCTTGTGAATCTGCCTAGGAACAACCATCGGACATAAGTTCAGAGATTCAGAATTTGGGGCTATCTGGGATACATATCTTCCTGTGTTTGTATAGAGATCTGAAGGTCTGGGGAGGTGAAAATCATCACGTCTATGAGAAATAAAATGCCTGACATGATTCTTGAGCACTTCGGTTCCTTCTTAGTACCTCACCCATCAAACTGAGGCCCAGAGAAGTTATATGACTTATCAACGTCAAACAGGTATTCTCAGAGGTAGGATTTGAACCTAGGTCCTTTGACTCCAAAGAAAAGAGTCCGTGCTCTTTCTACTGTACCACAGGAGACATGATTTGCTCTCCCAAATACTAAAATACCTCTCCTTGACTCTTCTATCCTATCCAGATACTGTATTCTCCCAAATGTCATTTGCTACCAAGCAGACATTCAAAGTAGTCCTTAGATCCCTAATATAAAATGAAAGTTTAGCCTAGATGGTCATGACAGCTCCTTCTAGCTCGACAATCACGATGACTTCATTATTGTTGAGTTATTTCCATTGTGCCCAACTCTTTGTGACCCCTTCTGGGCTTTTCTTGGCAGAGATACTAGAGTGGTTTGCCATTTACCTCCTCCAGCTCATTTTACAGATGAGGAAACTGAGGCAAACAAAGTTAAGTGACTTGCCCAGGATCATACAGCTAGGAAGTACCATATTTGAACTTGGGTCCTCCTGACTCCAGGATGGGTGATCTAGCCACTGTGCCACCTAGCTGCCCTATGATTCTATGTGCCTCCCCTTAAAAGCTAAATTTCTTGAAAATTTTATCTCTATCTAATGTTTCTACCTTCTTACTCTTCCATTCTTTCCTCAGCACTCCATAGCCTTTTCCTTCACCAGCCTCAAGAGGAGCTGTCTTCTTCTATTATAGTCCTATCTTCAGCTTGCTGCTCTAGAGACTTTGGGAGTTTCCTTTAGGGTAAGAACAAGGATTGAACTGAATTATCTTGCTCCCAAGGGGAGAACTCCTTCAATCTGTATTGTCTGATATGTATTGTCTTATGTATACCTTCTCTTATTTCTGTTTTGCTATGCTCTGGAGAAATGGCTTTCTTTGCTATTCACTCTGCATGTTCATTTTGGTATTTGGTATTTGGTGGGAAAGGAGTCAAGCCTTGAATGGAGAGCTTGGGATTCTGCTTCCCCCGTCCCCCCCCAATAATGACAAAGCAGTCAGAAGTCAGATTAAACCCAATAATATCCCTAGACTAACAATAAATAAGGGAACAGAGAGACGTAATTCTAGCCCAGTTACCCCCACTCTCTGAGGAGAGCAGAATGACCTGCAGCCCCAAATTCTTGCTTTTCCTCCTGGCAGGAATTAAAGTGTCCTTTGTAAAAAGATGGAGAGGGGCGCAGCTAGGCAGCGCAGTGGATAGAGCACTGGCTCTGAAGTCAGGAGGACCTGAGTTCAAATCCGGCCTCCGACCAAACACTTGACACTTACTAGCTGTGTGATCCTGGGCAAGTCATTTAACCCCAATTGCCTTAAAAAAAAAAGAAAGAAAGAAAGAAAAAGAAAAAGATGGAGACAGAAGAGCTTAGATGTCTATTCTGTCTGCCTTCAAGCATATACAAGGACATCCCCAAAGCTCTCATTACATGCGGGGATCCTATTTGGTTATACTAGCTATTAGAGTTACCAAAAAAGAGTGAGCACATTGAGGACCTGGAGTAAGCACCCCCTCCAGCACCTTCAGTTGAGTTGGGTGGCCAGGGAGGGAGGGCAAGGACCAATTTGCCATCTGTGGAAACAACCCAAGATACCTTTATGAGACTGCTATAACATTTCTGAGAAGTCTAGCTACAAAGGAGATGATCAAGGGTTCATACACGATTATAAATTTAAGACTATAGGGAAACTTTGAGGTCACTTAATCCAATGCCCCTCATTTTATAGATGAGAGAACTTTTTACACCTTACTCCCCAACATGCAATCTTCCATCAACTGACAGCAAGTGACAAGACACTCCATCTCTCAGTTCCAGGCACTCTCTCTGGCTGTCCCTCATGTCAGGAATGCTCTCCCTCCTTCATTCCAACTGCTGACCTCCCTGGCTTCCTTTAACTCTCAACTAAAATCCTACCTCCTATAGGAAGACATCCCCATCCCCTCTTAATTCCAGTGCGTTTCCTCTGTTAATTATTTCCTATTTATCCTATACACAGCTTACTATGTATTTATATAGATATAGATATATATGTATGCTTGCATGTTGTCATTCCCCCACCCCCCGCCATTAGATTATAAACTCCTTGAGGACAGGGACCTTTTGCCTCTTTTTGTATCCTCAGCTTAGCACAGTGCCAGGCAGATAGGAGGCACTTAATGCTTATTGAATTGAATTGAATTGAGGTGACTTGCCCAAGGTAACATTGGTAGTACGTATAGTGCAAAGAGGAAGGGAAAGTTTAAGATGAGGAGCAGCAGTGCCATACATAGATAGCAGTTAGCAAAACCTTATTGCTACTCGGAAGGAACAGATGCCAATGGGTATGTTGGTATATAATCTCCATTGCCCCTAGTCCAAGGGCAGCACACAGTGGAATGGCTTATAAAAAAAACAACCATGCCAAGGTATTTGCACTCTGGTTGAAGGATCAGAGTCCCTCGTGGTTTAAATTTATATCAATTTTTAGACAAAGAACAGATGTGGTACTAATTGGAAGATCACCCCAGCCTAAGGTAATGGAGTAATCAGGACCACTGAGATAAGAATATTTTCTTAAAGGTCTAATAAGTAATGGGGAAGGAGGGTTAGGGGCCCAGGAAATAATTCTATGCCACACAAAGAAGAGGCTGAAGGTTAGGGGTGGGAAGCATAATGACCTATCTCTGGGTTTATTAACTTTAGCATACAGACATCTCGGGAGGCTGGGCCATACCAGTCAAATCGATTTTCACCAGCTCACAGTAAATGATAAAGCTGGGATGGGTCAATAACCAAACAGGGTAGAAAGGTCAGTGGGAAAAAGAGGAGGATTAGAGTTGGTGATCAAAACCGAAATGAGTCAATGGAAAGGGAGAGATTAAAGATTCATGAAAAATTAGGGAGAAGCTCAACCCAGGTTGCCATCTAGTAGCTTTCTATTTTATTTAGTTACCCTTGATTTTTTGTTACTATTACAATTAAAGGGGCCATCCCTTGACTCACTTCTTAAACAGCCCTATTCACTGAATGGGCATTGCCTCGGTCAAAGTGAGAATCGGAAAGACCTTAGCTTAAAAAGGCCAAGGACTTCCCCTGCATCCTGGGCCATGTCCAGCTGTCCTGATTTATATCTGGCCACTGGACCCAGATGGCTCTGGAGGAGAAAGTGAAGCTGGTGACTTTGCACAGTCCTCCCTCACTCAAATCCAATTTACTCACAAATCATGGCATCATCTTCCTGATATCATGGTCCTCCTCGAGAATAAAGGACAAACCACACAAGTTACCCATGCTAACTAGTAACTAAGTTCTATTGTTTCCATGTTGCTGAAGGCCTGGAAATGTTCTCAGTGTCCTCCAGTGTCCTGGTAGCCTGGGGCAACCTGATTCAAATTCATTAATTACCCCACCCCAGTTACAGCTCTAATGACAAAGTACTAAAAAATTTCATTTCAAGCAAATATAGAGAGCGAGAAGAATTTTGTGGTAATCTGGATAGAATATGAAATATTTCCACTTCTTCTAGTATGAAACAATAGCCAAATATACCTACCTTGGCCTCCAAGGAGGACAGAAGGAACTACTGGAGAGGATGAAAGGGCCAGAGAAAAGACTGTACATTTGTACATGATCAGAGAATAAAATATTCTTTAAAAGAATGGAAGATGTAGGGGGCAGCTAGGTGGCACAGTGAATAGAGAACCAGCCCTCGAGTCAGGAGGACCTGACTTCAAATCCAACCTCGGACAGACATAACACTTACTAGCTGTGTAAGTCTAGTCTGTGTAAGACTAGCTGGGCAAGTCATTTAACCCCAATTGGCTCACCAATAAAGAAAAAAAAAAGAATAGAAGATGTACCTTTAAGGAGGAAACAAAGAAGAAAAGGCTGTGAAGGAGAAGGAATGGGAAATTTTCCCCTCTATTAGGAGGTGGGAAGGAAGAAAAGGAAAGGATGTATCTTTGCTTCTATAGTCACCATCTTGGGCAAATCCTTTAACCTCTTTAAGCTCACTTTCCTCATCTGAAAAATGAGGACATTAGACTCAATAACCTCCATGGTCCTTTCCAAATCTAAATCTATGATTCCATGGTCCTATGATCCCTCTACCAAGATGCGGGAGGTATGTTTCTTTATCAGTCTTTAGAAGCCAGTATTTCTTCAGTAAATATTGAAATGTTTGTGTTTGCTAGTAACTATTAAGTTTATAATTTTTTAAAATTTATTTTCAAGAAATAAAAGAAAGGGAAGGGAAAAAGAAGGAATACTGAGCTTTTGGAGTTAAATAACAGGTATGTTACTGAGAGAGGAGAGAGCTGAACCATCTCAGAGAGAAGTAGAATCTTCACTCCTGGAAATAATTGTATGCATCTACAGAATCTTTGGAAGAGATGCTATCCAGTAATGATCAGAGAAAGAAGAGATGAATAGGAATAGTGGTGAGGGTGACTGGTGGTCCCTGCTAAGGGGAACTAAGACAGCTATTTTTTCTCTATAAGCAATATAGAGTTCTGTTGTCTTCCTGGGGCATATCTAGGACCTTTCCGAGAACTCCTCAAGCCTTGTTGAACCCAAGGGCAACTGCACTGTTGGTGATTCAAATGATTATGCCAGAGGAAACCTAGAAGACATCGCTAAATATTAAAATCTGAGGGGAAACTGAAATATTTAGGGTTAGAGCAGGTATTTTCATCATTGTTACCATTTAGCTATAGGAGATCTAGAAGAAAAAGACAAATTTTGGTTATGAACTGATGGTTAAAAAGATTTTATCTGAGAAGGGGATTTGGGTTTCTGGATGTCAAATATAGCTAATGCAGGGGATAGAATACTGGGCCTGAATTCAGGAAGATCTGAGTTCAAATAAGGCCTCAGACACTTACTAGCTGTGTGATGCTGGACAAGTCACTTAACCCCTATTTGCCTCAGTTCCTCATTTGTATAATGGGAACACAGTGGAGAAGGAAATGGCAAACCATTCCAGTATCTTTGCCAAGAAAACTCCATAGACAAAATCCACTGGGTAATCAGACTCAACTGAATAACAACAACAAATGTCAAATATGAGCACAGAAACTGGATTTAAAATATAAGCATGATGGGCTATTTGGATGATGATAGAGTACACTTAGAGCCAGTAAAAATGTTTGCCTGGAGTGTTGCAAATCTGATCAAGAGGGCATTAAACTGAAAATGACAGACAAAACTATCTACATATACCTGCCAAGCCAGAGACCACAGAGAAAAGCAGGGACAGCTTAGGAAGAATAGCAGAATAGACAACTGGTAAATAACAGGAAATAATCTCCAAAAAGAGGGTCAGCTATAAAATCCATGGTTTCCTTTCATCTTTTGGGTAACAGATCAAATAAACTAGAGGTCATGAGAGATGAAGACAAATTTGATACCATAGGAATCACTGAGACTTGATATTATAGGAATTAAGACTGAAATGCAGCTCTAGACTACTATAACTTTTAAGTTTTTTTAAATTATGAATGTAAACACCAAAAAAGAATATTTCCATACACATGGCAGAACACCAAAAGGTGAATATATACATATATGAAATCATGAATATCCATTTCATGGTGCTTGCTTTAAAAAAAACATATACTAGTATGCATATAATATATATAACATATAAATATAATAAATTCTAAATGCTACTTTCAAAACTAACCTACTTATCTATGCTCCCTTTTGAATTTCCTTCTGTTCTCTTCTGCGCATTTTTTAACGTCACAATGATCCCCTTTTTTAGCATTCCTATTTATCCTCCTCCTCATTCTGACCTTCCTCCAATTAAATAGGTAGAGTCAAGCAAAATAATCCACATGATGGTTGTGTTGGCCATCTTGTGTCCATCACTTCTCTCTCAGGACATGAGTAACATGCTTCCTCTTAAGTCCTCTGGAAACATGGTTAGTCATTTCATAGATTAAAATTGTTGTTGTTTAAATTATTCTCATAGCTCTGCTCATTTCAATCTGCATTACTTCATATTACCCAAGATATTCTGAAATGGTCTCATTGACATTTCTTATAGCATAATAATAATCAATATCATTTATATACCACAAAATTATGGTAATTGGTCAGCCATTTCCCATTGTCTAAGAGGAAATCTGAGGAACCCCTCCTCTAGATTCTAACTCTTTGTTTGCTTCTCGCCCTCTCCTCTCCCTTTTAATCCATCCATCAGAATAAGGAAGTTTCTTTTCTTTGCAACTTTTCCTTTCCTAATATTAACTTCCCTCTTAACCTTCCCCTCCCTGTCCTTGCTTGTTGATATATTTCTACACCAACCTTGTGTATGCACATTTGTTTAACCTTTTTGTCCATTTCAGAGGTATAAGATTCATCTAACACCCACTCCCCAACTTTTCTCTTTCTTCTCGTGTACTCCAGTTATGAGAAATAGCAAGTTACACCCCCTTTCTTTACCCTTTCTACACTAATGCATTTCTTTTACCTTCCCTTTTTCACTTTGGACCCTTAGAACAGAATCAGTCTACCCTTAGGACCTCTGGTTTTCTCATGTAATTCTCTCTACATCCTTTGAAAGCATAAAGATTCTGGAGAGACTCTTGTTTCTTCTCCTATTAAAATATTAGCCCTGCATCATCATGTAGCCCCTTCTAATTGTTCAAAGAGCCTTACCTTTCTAGTTTCTCTGGACCTTTCTGTTTATATTCTAAAATCCCTACTCAGCTCTGGTCTTTTCATCAGAAATGTTTTAAAGTCCTCTATTCCATTAAAGACCCTTTTTATTCCCTATAGGATTATACTGTTTTGCAGAGTAAATTATTTTTCATTGTAAGTCTATCTCTTTTACCCTCTCATATTCCAAGATCTCCTCTGCTATTAAAGCACCAAGTCTTATATGATGCTGACTGTAATTCCTTGGTATTTGAACTGCTTCTAAAAGCAGTATTTTTATTGCAATTTTTTTCTTTGATGTAGAAGCTCTGAATTTTGACTATGACATTGGCTATAAAGAAGATTTCTCCTTTTGGGCTCCTTTCCAGATCTGATGATGGATTCTTCCTATTTTCACTTTGCTCTCTGGCTCTAATAGATCTAAAAAGTTTTCATTTATGATTTCTGGAAATATTATTTCCAGGATTTTTTAAAATCATGACTTTCAGGGAGCCCAGTGATTTTTAAATTATCTCTCCTGGATCTTTTTTCTTTTAGTTGTTTTTGATATCAGATATCTGACATTTTCCTCTATTTTATTTAATCACTTAATTTTGTTCTACTGTGTCTGATGTCTCCTGGAATCATTGCTTTCTGTTTGACCTATCAGCTTTCAGGGAACCTATTCCTTGGGTAAGGTTTATCACTTTCTCTTCTAAACCACTTATTCTCCTTCTAATTCTTTCTTTCAAAGTTTTTATTTAATTTTTAATTTCTTGCTTCATTTTTCTTAGGTATTCCTTTTGTCTTTTGGGTAACAGATCAAATAAACTAGAGGTCCTTGTGGAAAATCCATTGGTTTTTCCTTTGAGCCCCTGCTTACAGTGATTTGAGTTACTCTCTTCTTTTGGGGGAGGAAGTCTCTAGCTTCATGATAATTTTTGATACTGGTCAGTTTTTTCTTTGATCTACTCATCTCTCCAATTTTAGCTCCTAAAGTAGGGCTTTGTAGCAGAGTCAGGCTTTACCTCATGCTGTGCTTTTGGATTGGGTGGTGAGCCCTGCATCATCTTGCCTTAGGTTCTCTGGGCCTGCAATGATCTTCATCTCTTGGAGTTACCCTGCATGGAGCACTCCCCTGTATCTTTGAGGTTCAGAGATCTGAATCTTCAGGCCCTCTCCAGCATCTTAGGACAGAATATTTGGGACCTCAGAGTATCTGGACCTGAACTGTTCAGGCCTTAACACTCAGCATTACACTGTTTGATGGTCCCACTGCCAGAGCTTTCAAGATACTCTCTCCCCAACCCGTGACCTTCTGACCACACTTGGGTTTTCTCAGGGTAGCCCTCTGCTCCAGATACAGAGCCATGCAGGCTACATGTGACCAGTCTCTCTAACTATACTGGCACTCACTTTGCTGGAGGAATTCATTATCCTGTTGTCTGTATGTTTCAGACTGACTTTTGTGCATTTGTGGGGCACAAGCTGCCCCTGTAGTTGCTGAATGGACTTCTTGATTATTATTCAGTCTGGTACCTACTTCAGTGTTTTGCTGTCATATAGAAGCTGGGTGCTCTGCTCCCTTCTCAAGCAGTCATCTTAACAAGAAGTCTCCATCTGCTATACCTTTTGCAAAATGCAATGAACAGTTTAAAAGGGTGATGAAATATCATTGTATATTAAGAAAACACCCTTGTGAGAGAAAATCTAGGAATCTGAGAGGGAAAAATATGGTAAAGAACAGTTGGAAAAAAATTAATAGAAGAAGAAATAGACACAATATTGTCATATATTATACTGCTATAGAATACTTGAACAAGGGGAGAAATTAGATAAGAATTTTGGGAAACCTAACAAGCTTGCATGGAAGTATAATACTGTAGAAATGGGTGGCTTCCACTATCCAGACATCTACTGGGATATACTCTCATTCTTTGTCTCTCTTTCTCTCTCTCACTCTCTCTTAAAAGCAGAGAAGTCAATAAATTCTTGATTTGCCTTAATGATAACTTCATTCTTCAAAAGAGAAAGTACTATGCTAGGTATAGCTGACCAATGAAGAGTTGGTTACTGAAGTGAGACAATAGGAATATTGAAGGAAATTAATGACTCCATCATAGAGCATGGGATCATGAACAGGAAAGTTTACATAGCTTTGGGGAGAGTAGATCTTCAATTACTCAGAGAAAGGATAAATTGGAATCAATGACCTAAGCTTCTACAACAGAGGATGGCCCAACAGGGACAAGATGCTCTTAAGAATGACATTGCAAAGATATAAATAAAATTTATGTCAAAGGGAAGAAAAGGGAGTTTTGAGCTCATTAATTAACACAGATTTCAAAATGTAAAATGGAAGCGAGGACAAGCAATGGGAATGAACACTCAAAAGTACAATGGGGCCTGTAACAATATAATCAAGAATGCTCAAAGCCCACAATGAACTGAGAGATCAATGAATCCTAAAGACTACAAAAGAGATGTT
>NW_020954608.1:37675611-37764295 GCF_900497805.2 Vombatus ursinus
ACAGCATCCCAAAAATCACAAGTTCATATTCATACAGGGAGTCCCAAAGGGTTTAGTATCATTTTAAACTTAAAAAAAAATCTTAAAACAGTACTATGACTTTTGGGACACTATAACAATGTTTACAACAACTTTACAAGATAATTATATATTATTATTGCCGTTTTACAGATGAAGAAATAGATTCAGCAGTAAAGAGGCTTTCCCTGTTATATGACCACTGACAACCAGAACTTGACCCCAAAACATCCAGTAAATTGTGTACTTTTAGTCATGTGAGATGGACACCACACAGTGTGAAAAGAATCATGATTTGTGGGTGGGAGCAAAGGAGCTTCCCCCAATTCCCAATTCACTAAAACTACTACTGGCATATCTCCACCCCCCAAAAAAAATATTGATTCAGCCCTTCAAGGCTAAGAACTCTGTGTGACCTCTTTACTCTTTCCTATGGGCTTCTTGCCTTTCCTGTTCTCATGATACTAGCAGCACTCCAGATGTTTATTTAACCTGCCTTAAGTCACCTTGTGTCAAACAGCAAATAAAGTCCAAGTGTCTACTCGAGTTAAAATATAAGCTTCTTTCACAGCCTTAATCAACAGAACGATAATGAAAAGAACAGCATTGATAGCCAAGAAACTGGCTAGTTTATACAAGAAAATCTTCAGATTTGAGTCATATTAATACCCAGTCTTTAAATCATATTGTTCTGATGTTTACAGTTTTTAGATTTGAGTGACATCTGTAGTTTTCACCCAAGTAGCTTTGCCTTTCTGGGCTTCATAGGATCACAAGCCTAGAGGGGAAACTCAAAAACTATATAGACCAACCCACTCATTGAATAGACTAAAGGAGCTAAGACCCAAGAAGGGTGTGGCTTACCCAAGGCCATACAAAGAGCAACGGCGCTGAATGGAGGTTCTCAGAACCTGGTCAATACTCTTTCCATTGTACTCCAGTGGCTTTCTATTGCCTCCAAGCTTTTATGTATGTGTGTGTACCTATATGCATATACTTGTGCTCACATATTGTATACGTATATATCATAGATACATGCGTGTATATATGTATGTGTATAAACATATATCACACATATATATGCATACATGTACACATACACACATATTTGGCTTAAGTCTTCCATAACCTGGCCCCTTCCCATCTTCCCTGTTATTTATTCCTTATATTCTTCTCCCTACCTCTAAACACTGGCCTCTTTGCTGTTCCTCAAACATGGCACTCCATCTCCTGACTCCAAGCATTTTCATTGGCTGTCCCCCATTGCTAGACCTGTCTCCCTCCCCATCCCAGACTCCTAGCTTCCCTGACTTCCTTCAAGCCCCAGCTAACATCCCACCTTCTGCAAGAAGCCTTTCCTGATCCCCCTTAATGCTAGTGCCTTTGCCCTGCTCATTAATTCCAATTTATCCAGCATATATCTTGTTCGTACATAGTTGTTTGCATGTTGTCTTCCCCAATGAAATTGTAAACTCCTAGAGAGCAGGCCATGTCTTTTACCTGTCTTGGTATACCTAGCACTTAGCATCATGCCTAGCACATAGTAGGTGCTTAAAAAGTGCTTTTTTTGAATAGCTCAATTTCTTCAGCTGTTAAAAAAAAAGTGAATTAAATGGTTACTGAGGCCCCTTCTAACTCTGATATTCTACAATTCTAGGATTTTCTAACATGGGACTTCCCAAGGTATTATATGAGCAATCAGCCCAAGTTTGAACAGCCCATTGTTTACTGATCTGTGAGAGAACTTGTCCTAAAATTGCCCAGTATCTTATATTTGGAGAGTCAAGACCTTTCATGTCCTTGTTCTCTAAGGCAGAAGGTTGTTGGAAGGCAGAGAGTAAGTTCCTAAAATCTCAAAACATCTCCAAATGTGCAAAAATGGATAAATGGAAAATATTCTATTTTAAAAATAAAGTTTACATGTTTACAGACAAAGTATTAAAGGAAAAAGTTTGGCACATAAAGCAAAAGACTTGCTCTTTGATTCTTATTAAAATACGCCTAGGAAACAATTAATTATTCATTTAAATGTGATAAGATTAGGCTTTAAATTCTATGAGGAGAGATAATCTCACCATCGGGAGACATTACATAGCAGGCACTTGGACTCAGGAGACCTAGGATTGAATTCCAGCTCTGACATTTTCCAATTATATAACCATGGACAGGTACTTTCATTTCTCAGACTCTCAGTTTTCTCATCTGGAAAATGGAGCTAACAACCTTCAGTAATTACTTCTCAGAACTGCTATTAGAAAACACTTTGTAATCTTAAAGTGTGATATGAATGTGTTATTTTGTCTTTGTATTTCCAGAGATGTACCATACGGTGACCATATTTTCCAAACCTAAAATCAGGACACATGGTCTGACAAACATCATTCCTTTGGCGAAGCCTTGATAGAAGGATGTTTGGGTTGTTGTTTTTTTTTTTTTTTAATTGGGACAATCGCAAAAATCTAGAACCTGTGGTCAGTATAACAACTGACAGATCATTTTTCACATATATTATCTCATTTGTCCCTTACAACAGTTTGATCCTGGATCTATTACATGTGACCTTGGACAAGTCACTTAACTTCTTAGGCCTCAATTACTCATCTTTAATATGTTATGGTTATTATAGAAGACCTCTGGGATCCTTTCCAAATTTAAATGTATGATTCTATTAAAAAAAACTTTGTGAGGTATCATATCCCTTTTTACATATGGGGAAAACGAGGGTCAGAGAGGTTGAGTAATTTTTTCAAGGTCACATAGATTTGGCAAAGAATAGAACTGGATTCGAATTGAGTTTCCCCTGACACCAGATCCAATGATTTTTTTCCTCCAATATCTTGCTTCTACTCTTTTTTTTTCCTACTCTTAAAATAGCTAACCTAGAGTATAATGAACCTTGGGTCAACTGATAACAGTGAACTCCTAAATGTTCCAGATGAGCCCTAGATTTTGTACCAATGGCCATACCTCCAAAGTTCAGGTGCCCTGTGAGGAGCCACTTGAGTAGCCAGCTGGCCAATAAGCATTCATTATATGATTATTATGTGTCAAGCATTAAGCTAAGCCCTAGAGATAGAAAAAAAGGCAAAGACACAGTCCATGACCTCAAAGATTTCTCATTCTAATGGCAAAGACAACCTGCAAACGAGGATAGGAGTATATGTTCAGAATAGATGGAAAACAAGGAATTCAGTTTACGACGTGTCGAATTTAAGATGTCCAAGAGACATCCAATTTAAGATGTCTGAAAACCAGGTATTTGAAACTCTTTGTTACCTTCTCACAAGAGAAGTAATAGTAGTAACCACCCCCCTTTCACAGGCAGTCAACCAATCAACATTTATTAAGTACTTACTGTGTGCCAGGCACTCTACTAAGCACTGGGGTAAATGAGATGGCAAAAGGGGAATTCACTTATCCCAAACCATACTGGTCAAGACACCATGAACTTAACTGCAGATCACAGATCCAGAACTAGAAGGTCCCTCAGAAACCATTCAGTCCAACCCTTTCACTTTACAGAAGAGAACACTGAGGCTCGGAGAGTTAAAAGGACTTCACAAAAGTTACACGGATAATTTGAGGGGTGGGACCTGAACCTAGGTCTCCTGACCCCAGAGTTACTCCTTCTATTGTACCCTTCCATTCCTGAATCATAGCTCAATTTACCGTTATTCTTTTTCCCTCTGAGTTCTGGCTCTAACTTATGGATTGGACCTGTGATTTCAATGATTTAGGAAGGTAATGGTCTTCCGCTCCTAACATAAATCTGTACCTTTTCTATAATTTATTGTTGTTGTTCAGTCATTTCAGTTGTGCCCAACTCTTCGTGACCCTATTTGGGGTTTTCTTGGCAGAGATACTGGAGTGGTTCATCATTTCCTTCTCCGGCCCATTTTACAACTGAGGCAAGCAGGGTTAAGTGACTTGCCCAGGGTCACGCAGCCAGTGTCTGAGGCCAGATTTGAACTCAAGTCTTCCTGACTCCAGGCCTAGAGCTCTATCCACTCTACCACGGAGGTGCGATTTATAGACTTGGGAATTTCTAAGAACACTTAGAGGTTAAATGACTTGCCCAGGATGACATAGTCAATATGAGTCAAAAATAGGATTAGACTCAGGCCTTCCTGGTTCCAAGACCAGTTCTCTAACCTCTCAGCCTCTGACTTAGGGATCCGCTCATTTATTTCACTTGGCATATTTCATAGTATCTCTAGTGAAACTCCTATATCTTGATGCCCATAGTTATTTTGAGAATCTGGGAAAAGTTTCTAACACACCAATGATACAAGGAGTTTGCAAAGGTTCACACTGGGTCATTTTCATTCAGGTTACAATCCCTCTGTAGAAAAAGCAGTCTAGTGAGTGTGTCTGGGAAAGAGCACTGGTTGAGGAATACCTAGATCTGAGAAATACCAAACTCCACCATTTACCGTGTGACCTCCAGCAAGTCTCTGAATTTCTTCAAGTGAGGCTCAACCTCCCAGGATGACTATGACAATCACTCAACATAATCTATATGAAAGGAACCATAAAAGGATTCAGGAATACAAACCATTATTTTGTTCTTTGTAAACACCAGCTAACACTACTATTGTTTTCTTCCTAGTTTATAAAAGATAGATAAAAAGGATTGACCAATCTAAGCTGAGTCGAGATTCACCATCTCCCCTCCACCCCAATTGTTCAATGTTGCTACAGTTCAACAATGGGTATTTCACAGAAATAATATACTCTTGTCTCTGAGATTGTGTTCCTCAGGTGCTAGACAATGGACCCTAACATCAGATAATGCATTTCCAAAGGAAAGGAGGGAGTGTCAAAATCCAACCAAACCACCAGATGCTAAGCCTTGCTTAGGTAAGTGATAACGAAACTGAGGGTCTTCCTTTTTTCCTGTTTTGTGATGGCAAACTAGGCCATCTTTTGCCTCAATTCTTACCTGGCCTTTAACTATGAATTGGGTGTAGCCTCAGACAAACTGAGAATTTTAGCTTAAAAAGGCCAGTGTCTCCCACTGCATTCCTGGCCATCTCTAGTTGTCCTTGCCACTACACCTAGATGGCTCCAGAGGAGAGGGTAAGGCTGGTGACTTTGCACATTCCTGCCTCACTTAAATCCAATTCACTTGCAAGTCAAAACATCACCCTCCTGATGTCATTGGTTGAACAACAAACAACCTCAATAATGTCAGAGCCAACCTTATGTGAAATCTCTATGTGTGCTTTCTCAGCAACCCACCAACTGCCACTCCCCTCCCCCCCAAAAAAAGAGGTTAAAAAATGTATAGATGTCACATTCTGTGAATTTCCTAGGCACAGCTGATAAAACACCTACATCTTTCTCATCAATCTCATCAACTTCCTCATCTCCAGAAAGGATTACAACTAAGCCTTTTCATATTCATGGGCAGTTCTTTTCTTCCTGAGGAGAAGATTCCACAATCTAGCTAGACCTGATGGATAGAACTTAAAGAGAGATAGATAAGGGAAAAAAAATCCCCCCCCAACTAAGAATTACAGTTCTGTAAAACTGGAATGTAATGAGTTCCCTATCACTCAATAGCCACAAGATTAAATGAAAACCAGAGAGAGTCTTGAAAAGGAAGGATTAGGCTTGTTTTGTGGGCCCTCAGAGAGCAGACCTATAACCAATGGATGAAAGTCACCAAAAAGGCCAATTTGGACTGAAAAAACTTCCCAAGAATTAGAGCTGCCAAAAAGCAGAGTGGGGCTACCTAGAGAAGTGATGCGTTCCCCCTTCCTGAAGGTCTTCAAGCACATGGGAAGACCAATTGTCAGGTGTGTATAGGGAGGATTGTCTGGACCAGAAAACCACTGGAGTCCCCTCCAATTCTTAGTGTCTATGATTCTATCATTTAATGCCATAAGTTTACATTTGCTATTGTGTGTTTCAATCTCCCTGATTGTTGCATTGCCACTTAAGATAAAATGAGTTGTACAGATATGTTTTTTAAAAATAAACAGCATTGGTGTAAGGCTTTCAAATTGCATCTCCATTGAGGATTTTTAATTCTAAGGAGTATGTAATAGCACTGAAGACAAAGTTGTCATGCAATCCCTGGGGAGAGAGAATGATTTGGGGAGATAGGGAGTACTCATTAACTGTCACAGGGAAGCAAAGCCTTGTCTAATCTTCAAGCTAACTGCTTCAGTGGCACACCCTAGAGAGACAGGGGCTAGGTGTCACGGTGGATAGACGACCAGGCATAGCTAGAGTGAGGATGACCAGTGTTCAAATCCAGTCTCAGACACTTACTAGCCGTATGACCCTAGACAAGTCACTAAACCCCTGACTGCCTCCATTTCCTCAATTGTCAAGTGGGGGTAATAATAGCGCCTGCCTCCTAGGGTTGTTGTGACCATCAAACGAGATAATATGTGTAAAGCACCTAACGCAGTGTCTGACACATAGTAGGAAGCTAGTAAATGTTTATTCTCTTCCTTTCTTCATATTAAAGTCAGGAAGAATTCCTGTAAGCTGGTTATTCAGCTTCACTGAAGAAGAGATACAGAGACAGTAATAAATCTGAAATCTATCCTGCAAAGGGAAATACTGTCTGAGGCTGCTATCCAGCACACATGTAAGATAAAGTCAACACCTGAAGGTAAAGAGCAAGCTGGATCCAAGTCAGAGCAAGCAGTTTCCTATGGAAAGTTCTAATTCTTGTCAGGAAGGTTATAATATACTGTTATTGAGGGTGCATTTGAGTCCTAGACTGGTCATGCCACAGAGCCAGTGCAGCGTTGACAAGGAGAAAATGGAGGCCAGTGAATGTTCTCAAGGGACCAGCTTTTGATATAGGGTACAATCAGAAATCTGACAGCTCTGATGCTGAAGAATTAAAATAACTCCAAAGGCTGGAGAAGCAATTTAACATTGCAGCAAGTTTTTACTAGAGAGGATGGATGGCCAGGGAAGCCTTGTCTTCTAAGAGAAGCCAGGTTTCCATGATTGAAAAAGGAGTTCAAAGGAGTTCCACTAAGAGGGTCATTTGTTAACAAATAGAAGATGCTTCAGAGGGTAGGTACAATGTAAGAGGAGAGAAGAATGGAATAGGGACACAAGGGGCATAGCCCTGAAGTGAATGGTGATGGAGCATGAGAGTGACAGCAGGGGAAGGATGACCAAGCCAAGACAAATTTCAAATAAGACTCACAGGGATCTATAGAAGAAGAAAAGACAGTTTGCTAGCTGTATAGTACAGTCGATTGCCACACACAGGTAGTATTTATATAACACTTCAAAGTCTACAGGGTAGTGAGGTTGGCACAACAGATAGAGTTCCAGACCTGAAATCACAAAGACTCATCTTCCTGAGTTCAAATGCAGTCCCAGACACTTACTAGCTGTGTGACCCTGGGCAAGTCACTTACAGAGTTACTGTTTGCCTCAGTTTCCTCATCTATAAAATGAGCTGGAGAATGAAACGGCAAACCACTCCAGTATCTTTCTAAGAAAACTCCAAAAGGGGTCACAAAGAATCAGACACGACTGCAAAATGACTAAACAAAGAAGCCCTTCCTGATAATTAGGGATTTCCAAAGCTGAAATGGTCTATTTTAGGAGGCTGAGTCTTCAAGCAAAGTGGTGATATGTTATAGAAGAGATTCTTGCCCAGACATGGGTTGAATCAAACGGTTTCTGAGTTCCTTTCCAAATGAGCATCTGTCAATCTGTCAATCTAATTATTATCATAGCATCATAACTAGAGCTAGAAGGGACCAGCTAGTCCAGCAGCCTTTTTATAAAAGAGGAAACAAGACCCAGAGAGTTTAGTTTAACTAAAACCACAGAGGTAGGAACTTTCAGAAGCAGGATTTCAATGTTTAATATGACTATACATGTATAGCCTATATCAGATTTCATTCGGTCTTGGGGATCAAGGAATGGAGGGAGGGGGAGAAAATTTCAATTTGATATTAAAATTTCAAAATCTTACAGAAATGAATGTTGAAAATTAAAAACAAATAAGCAAATAAATAAATAAATAAAATTTTAAAAAAAGAAGTAGGATTTCAACCCAGGTCTTCTGACTCCAGAGCTAATATTCCTCCCATTATACAGCTTGTGACTATGTGATCGCCTAATCCTTCGATACTGATTACCAATTCAATACTCCTGCTAAACTACATAGACTACCTAAAACCCTCCTTCATTTAGCACAGTGCATGGCACATAGTACTTATTATATAAATGTTAGCTATCATTATTATTTTTTTTCCTTAAAATGATAAATAGTATATATCTAAAATCAAGAGCTACCATTATATAAGAAAAATAAATAAGAATCCTTTCCCACAAAAACAGAAGTAAAATAAAGATGTCCATTGTAACCACTTCTATTTGACTTAGTACTAGAAATTCTGGCTATGGCAAGAATACAAGAAAAAGAAATTGAAGGAATAAGCATAAGTAAAGAAAATAACTATCACTTTCTGCAGATAGCATGATGGTATGCTTTAAGAACTCTAAAGAATCAACTAAAATTAATTAAAATAATAACTTCAGCAAATTTTCAGGATATAAAATTAATCTATGCAAATCCACATTTCTATGTGGTATCAATAAAATACGACAGGAAAAGATAGAACTACAGATTATATTCAATACTTGAGAATCTACTTAACAAGATATACCTACAAATATACAACTACAAACCACTGAAACAAACAGATCTAAATAATTAGAAAAATATTAATTGTTCATGGGTAGAATGAGTTAATGTAATAAAAATGACCATACTAATGTATTTATATTTATTTAGTGCCATATCAAACTACCAAAAGGAGTACTTTATAGAACTAGGAAAATAAGAATAAAAGTTAAATATGACATTTATTTCATGAAATTTCATGAAAAAAATAAAGAATTTTTTAAATGGATAAAATAGGGAGGCAAGAAAGTTCAAGAATCTCAGGGGTAATAAATAATTTTTTTTCAAATAGGAATGAAATGGCCCAACAGTGCTAGATCTCAAACTATATTACAAAACAGTAATTCTCACACTAATTTGGTACTGATTGAAAATAGATCAATCAGTGGAACAGAGTAGATGTACAATACACAGAAGTAAATGAATCTAGCAACTTAATAAACACAAAGACACCAGCTACTGGATAACATCTCATTATTTGATTAAAAAAAAAAATTTGCTGGGAACTTTGAACGGAAGGCAGAAATTAGATTTAGACCAACACCTCACAGCTTTTATGAAGAGAAGCTCCAAATGGTTACATGACTTAAATAAAATGGATTACCTCACAAATTAGAGAAACGTTAAAAAAAACAAACTATTAGTTCAATGGATAGAAAATTTCATGACCAAAAAAGGGATAAAAGGATCATCAAAGTTAAGATGAATAGATTTGATTACATAAAAATAAAAAGGTTTTTTTGCACAAACAAATCCAATAAAGCTAAGATTTAAAAGGGAAACAACTGAAAGAAAACTTTGTGACAAGTTTCTCTGATAAAGGTTTCATTCTCAAGATATATAAAGAACCAATTCGAATTTATAAGAATTAAAGCCATAGGGGCAACTAGGTAGCACAGTGGATAGAGCACACTGGCCCTGAAGTCAGGAGGACCTGAGTTCAAATCTGACCTCAGACACATAACACTCACTAGCTGTGTGACTCTGGGCAAGTCACTTAACCCAAATTGCCTCACAAAAAAAAAAAAAAAAAAAGGAATTAAAGCCATTCCCCAATTGATAAATGGTCTGAGCAGGCATTTCTCAAGGAAAGAAAATTAATCTTTCTACAGCTGTATGAAAAAGTACTTCAAATCACTACTATTTACTTTTTTAAATTGCTGCTATTTAAACAAATGCAAATTAAAGCAATTCTGAGTTTCTGCTCCATACCTAAAAGAGTAACAAAGATGACAAAAAGGAAAATGACAAATAGAGGAGTAGCTGGTACATTGTTGGTACACCTGTAAATAGGTACAATCACCCTGGAAAGCAAGTTGGAATTATATGCAAAAAGTTACTAAACATTTTATAACTTCAACCATCTATACCACTGCCAGACCTATACCCAAAAGAGATCAAAGAAATAAGAAAATTCAAACATTTATAGCAGCTCTTTTTGTAGTGGCAAAAAACTAGAAACTAAAGGCATGTCCCTCAAGGAATGGCTAAATAAATTTTGTTGTATATAGTTATGATGGAGTGCTATTATGCTGCAAGAAATAAATTATTTCAAAGAGACATAGAGAGACATATATGATAGATCAAAATTGATAATATATTATATATTAATAATGTATCCTATGTTAATAATATATAACTGAACATCAATATTGATATTGATATCAACATGTACATATAATAGAACATCAATATTGATATTGACATCGATAAAATGAACAATTTTGAAGTTTTTATGAAATGATAAAGAATGAAAAGAACAGAACCAGGAGAGTAATTGATACAACAACAGTGCTAAGACAAACAACTTTGAAAGATGTAAGAAATATGATCAATGCCATAACCGTCCATGATTCCAGAGAATTGACAATGAAACATGCTTTCCACCTCCAGACAGATGGATGACTTTAAAATGCAGAATGAAACATAGATACATATGTATGTATATGTACATATATATGTATATATATGCACGTATACATATATGTATAGATGACTATTCAAGCAAAACCATTTTTATTTTGCTTTACTGTGTGTATTTGTTACAAAGAATTTGTTTTCTTTTTCTGTTCTCTTTTTAAATGGGATGAAGTATGGCAGGAAGAGATGTCTGTTCATTAAAAAATAAAATATTTTAAAAACAGAGAGGTGGAAGGGCTTCCTCTGTGAAATGTTGCATGCACTTTCGGATGAAGTCACTGTCGTTTTGTTTAAATGTTTACAGTACTTTGTCAGAAGATAGCTCCCATCGAGTGCTGATGATCTGAAAATGTAATATATAAGCAAAACACAATAAAACAAACCAAAAAAGAAAATTGGATGAATGAAAAAAAATAACTTCAGGAAAAAAAATACATGACTCTAAAACTACACTAAATCTAGACCTTTGCTTGGATCTGGTATTTAAAAAAAAAAGACATTTTGAAAATAAGACAAAAGACAGCAGGTCTGGGGAGGGGAGTGTAGTAGAGGGGGGTAAAGAAAATGATTCAATCCTAGATTCAAGTAGATAAAGATCAGCCAAAGGTCAAGCCAGGAAATCACAAAGGCAAACAATCCAGGAAACTAGCTGGTCATAAACAGAGTCTGAGAGCAAAAAGAAGATGGATGAAGAATCTTAGAGAAGCAAGGTTGGAAATGAAAAGGAAGAGGTATGACTCATCATCAACAGACTGACAGTTTATCTCAAACAGTGAATCATATCCTTGACAGCAGTGGCCACACTAGCAATGCCCCACCACCACCCCTACAACCCCCGTAACTACAGCTATACAACCACTGGCCCAAAATAGATGGCTTCTTGATGTCCTTTTCAGGACTACTATTCTAAGTTAATGCTATAAGAAATATGCAATATCTGAGATACAGTTCATATGGCAGGGAGGTTAAAAATGATGCTTGTTCGACCCACTGTAATTACTATAAAATAAACAATCCCAAAATAAAACCATTTAATTACACGCATACGACTTAGCATTAACACAATATCAGTGTTTCCAGTCTTAAGCAACTCAGTGTAAGTGCCTGTCCGAATTGTGCCTTCTCATTCCTTTAAAATGATAAACAGAGCAGTGGCCCACTGAATCATTAATTTATTGATTTAACAAACATTAATTAAGTACCTGCTGGCTCCAAGGGACTGTGCTAGAAGGATAAAATGATACAACAAAGAATTTGTTTTGAAGGGGTTTACCATCTACCACAGAGGAAAGTTGCACACCAGCAACGATGACACAGGAATAATGACATAATTGCAAAGAAGTCCTAACAAACCATTTGTGAGGTATGTGAGGAACAACAAACCTCTTTTAGCAGTGAAGCTGAGGCAGTGATACTTAGGGACCAAGAAAGCCTAGAACTGATTTCTCCCAGGGTCACACACTTACCATAGATTTGGGGGCATTTTCTTGCTATGGATCTGGCAGCACAACGGATGGAGTACTAGACTAGATGGGACCTAAGAGGTTTAATCTAATGTCCTCATTTTAAAGATGAGGAAACTAAGGCCTAAAGAGGTCACGTGAGTTGTCCAAGGTCACTCAGGAAATAAGGAGGAGAGCCAAGATTCAAACCCCCATCTTCTGACTCCAATGGAAATTGGAACAATTAACTGCCATTGGAAAGAATCTTTGAGAGACATGGATAATTCCCTGTCATTGAAGAACCTATGACTTCAGTCAGACTTTCACTTATCAACCTTCCATGAGAAAATGAATTCTGACTTCCAATCAACCAACAAATGGAATTTAACACCATAACCTCTTGGCAAATTGGAGACTCATTGTCTTTAATGGATTTGTTGACATTTAAGCAAATGGTTGGCTATTGTTTATATATTAGAAGTACTTGGTATGACCTACTTATCTCTATGTGTCCAGTTTACACAAATCCTGAAGTTGCCAGACTGTTCAATCTCATCTCCTTGGTACCTGCTAGCACCTCATCACCATGACACTGAAGTAATGGCTTGGACCTTATAAGTCTAATTAAGAATGACCACAAATCCCCTCCTTCCTCTCCCCCAAATGCCCAATGTCATCTCCTCTAATAGAATGCAAGCCCCTTGAGAGCAGGAACTATCTCTTGGTTTGTTCCTTTTTTTTTCCCCTGTCTTCAGCATCTGGCAGAGTCCCTGGAACTTAGTAGGCCCTTGATAAATGCTTGTTGATTAATTAATTGACCTTTAATGATAATGAGTCTCTACACTAGTCATATCCACACCTTCACTCCAGGAGCCCAGTGTATCTCAGGTGAGTAGTGAAGGAGGCAAAGGAGAACGGGGAAAATTCTGTATTTATTAGGCCTTTAAATTTGCCAAGAGTTTCACCTTCACCATTCCCAGAAAATCAGTCCAATTTTCCTGAGGCACGGTTTGTTCCCTGAGAGTCATTTAGGTACAATGGAAGGTACATTTCACTCCTGAATGGTTCTGTCTGTTGCTGGTTGCCTTATTCTTACTGCTAATGCATAGTGGAGTCTTCCAAGCATCCTTAAGAAACCAGTGTCTTCAAAGGGTTTAACACGTCCAGGGTGAAAGTTCCACCCTCAGGAAGGTCTCAGTTATGACTGCCAGGTGAGCCAGATGTACCTTCCTAGGAAAGTCACGAGTGCCAATAGAAATAGTTTTGCTTTCCTGCACACTTCCCACACCCTGGGCAGTTTTGCCCTTTTTAGCTTCTTGTCTCCCTTTCTCCCCAGTTCCTGACCTCTGAGTTGCCTGTTTCTCATGGTCTGTCCTATTTTGCAGGTCAGAGTGTAGGCTCCCTTGAGGACAGGGATGGAACCTCTTAATACCTTTTACATACTCTAAGTTTAGTGGCACTACTCTCTCCCATCTTCGAGAACTAATGACTGAGAGTGGATTGAAGCATATTTTTTCTTTCCATTTTTCTTGGGGGTTTTTTCTATTTTTCTTGCTTTTTTCCCCACAACATGGTTAATGTGGAAATATTTTGCACAACTTCATGTAACAGGTATACATCTTGCCTTCTCAATGGGTTGGGGAGGGGGTAGGAGGAAATAGAGGATTTGAAACTGAAAATAAAAATTAATAAAATTTTAAAATGCTATAGAATATAATACCCTCTTTCAGGAATATTTTAATATTAACTAGAAAAAGACAATATTTAACCTAAAAGAATTTATCTCTAATAGGGGAATTTTGGACACAGTGGCACCACTGTACTGGGAATCAGAAGACCTGGGTTTAAGTTTCGGTTTCTGCCTCCAGTCCTGTGTCCTTGGGGCAAATCTCTTAAGATCTGTGAGTTTCATTTTTCCTCATATGCAAATGGAGGAAACTGGGCTGGCTTATTTCTAAGAGGGCTATCTGTAAGGATCAAGTGAGGTAATATTTGTGAAGCTCTTAGCACAGTGTTTAGCACGTAAGTAGGTGCTATAAAAATGCTAGCAATGCTGCTGCTGCTGATGATGATGATGATGATGGAGGAAAGTATCAGGAGACAGGTGAGGTCGGAAGGGAACATAGCGACCATCTGAGACATAAGTGCTGCTGGTAGCACAACTGATGTCCTTGGACAACAATGCATAGCATACTTGAACTTGATTTCTGAGAAAAAGGAAAATAAACAATAGAAGGGCACTGAAAAAAGAAGGTAACCTACCGACAGAGAGATGGTGAACTCATGGTGAATGCAGGCTGACACATGTATTGAATGTGGCAAATGAGGGAATTTGTTTTGACTGTGAATATTTGTAATAGGGTTTTTTTTTCTTTTTCAATGGGAGGAAGGGAGCGGAGAGGGAAAGAAAACAGATTTTTGTTCATGGTAGGGGGAAGAATTTTTTTTTAAAGAAAGGAAAAAAAGAAAAGGCAACCCAAACAAACTTCACCTGGTTCACAACTTGGTCTAGATATGCTGGAACCATCTTTTCTAGGCCTTATGCAGGAAACTTGGTCTCTCTCCTATGTTTCAGAAACTTTGGAGAATGACTGGGTTTTGTTCTGGCTTTTCTGAGAAGCATCTTTAACTCAGATGACTGCCTAAGTGAGTCAGAGGCAGGGAGGGACTCCAGCTCACACCAGCTGGTACTTTTCCATCCCTTCCCCTGGATTACATAACAGTGCACATTTTTAGAAGCCTCATTCTCACTGCAGTGACTTTGGAGCTGCATCCTCAGCCTCCTGGTCCCCAGGCTTTCAACATTTCTGACTCAGCAAGACTATTTATTGTCTTTGAGGTGGTGGGGAGTCTGGTGGAGATTTAGGGAATGCTGTTGCATTCTGTTACAAGATTGATAAACAGGAAACAAGTTTCATAAAATCACCCTGAAGTCTCTCACAGGAACTTGAGTCTTTATTTTTTTTTTTTTTGTATTGGGCTTGTGATTTTATCATTTATTTACGAGGAAACTCCCACCAGTCCATGCAGATCAGCACTTGCTCTGCAGCATATAGGTTTAGAGAACTGCCTGGGGCCTTAAGAGATTAAGCGACTTGCTTAGGGTTCACACAGTCAGTAAGTATCAGAAGTAAGACTGGAACCCAAGGCTTTCCATCTCACAGGCTGGCTGGCTGACTGGTTCTCATCCTCTCAGTATACCACACACCCCCTTACCCCCCAGAGGATACACATGGAAGGGGTTCCCTTTAGAGATTTATGATTAAAAAAAGAGTCAAGTTTTAGAGTGTGGGGAGCTGGATTAATATCTTTCATCTACTACTTACTACCTAGGTTTACCTCCAACAAGTCACTTAAACTCTCTAGGCTTCAGTTTTCACATCCACAAAATGAGGGGATTAGATTTAATGGTCTCTAAGATCCCTTGCTGCTTAGACTCAATGATCCTCTGATTTAGTGAGTTTCACACAACTTGCCAATAGCTCTTAGCATGATGCCTGGCACAAAAGAGAGCGTTTAATGAATTCAAGTTGACTGACTGACACATAGGCTATAAGGTCTAGCGATTTCATAAATGCAAACAGGTAAGTCTTCATAGAACCAAAGGACTTTTGAGGTGGAAGGGACATTGGAAAAACCTAGTCCAACCTCATCTTACAGACGTGGAAATCTAGGCCCAGTAAAATGAAGAGACTTGCCCAAAACCATACAGTTAGTCCATTAAGAAAAATATTTATGAAGTGCCTACTATGCAGGCATTGTGCTAAGAGCTGAGGCTACAAAGAAGGGTAAAAGATGGTTCCTGCCCTCAAGGAGCTCACAATCTAACGGGAGGAGATAACATGCAAACAACTACGTACAAACAAGCTACGTACAGGATAAATTGGAAATAATCAACAGAAGATAGACATTAGAATTGAGAGAGACTGGTTGGGAAAGGCTTCCTGTAAGGAGGTAGGATTTTAGCTAGGACTTGAAGAAAACAAGGGAAGCTAGTAAGAGTTCAAAGCCAGGCTAGAACACTCCTCTTTTTTCCAATATATCACAGCCAATTCTACCCTTTGCTTCTAAATATCTGCCCATCTGATCAAGGAGACAGTCTGTGATTGCATGATTACAATTAAGCTTAAAATACAACTATCTTTGAAACGTGGAATTGAAAAGTTCATACTGAGATGAAATAATAATAATAACTGTCAAGATATTAGGAGATGCCCTGTTTTCCAGAGCTAAGGCCCAGCAAGCAAGCCGTGCCCTGAGCTTGGCATAACAACAATCCTTTGTGCTCATCCTCTAGATAATCATACCCTCTGGCAAAATCATATAATTATTGTATCGTTTTGACCAGCACCAGGTGTTCTTTGAACTCAGATAAGCTCAGACAAGTACCTATGTTCTGATCAGGAAGCCCTGCTGTGAATCAAACTTATCCTCTCATTGTCGGGGTTACAACTCACTGCATAGCCATTGGTGTAAGGATTAAGATCTCCCCACAGTGCCTGGGGTCCTCCTACTAGTGGCAGGGCTCTGGCACATTTGTCCTTGCTTGCAAGTAGTTTTCCTCACTTTGAAATTAAACTTCTATTTGATTCCTGACTCTCCTGTCTCTCTAGCCTGCTCTGTTCGGTTCCGGCCGTCCACAGGTTAGAGGCTGGTTTGGTCCAGTTGATATAACTGACATTTATATGGTACCTTAAGGACCTGCAAAGTCTTCTACAATATAATCTCATCTGACCATTACAAAACGCTGTGAGGTAAATACTAGAGTTATTATTATATTATCTAGAAAATACATCCCATATTAGCATCTACTTTACAGGATTGTTGAGAGAATCAAATGAAATGGGGACAAAGTGCTCTGGCAACCTGAAAGTTATCATTATTAATATTATCCTAGTTTTATGGATAAAGAAGTTGAGACTGAAAAAGGGCAGTGACTTACCCAACATCTTGGGTATTAGATTTTGGAACTGAAGAGACCTTGAAGGCCATTCTAGTCCAACTCCTTCATTTTCTCAGACTGAAACCCAGAGAGAGGTTAAAATGACTCACCCCAAGTCATACAAGCAATAAGCAGGTACTCTGAGATTTGAACTTTGGTCCTCTGACTCCAAAGGTCAGGTCTTCCTGATTCCAAGTCCAGCTATCTACCAGCTTTACCAACGTGTTCTATAAATGACTTGTTCTCTCAGTCTCTGTTTCTGTCTCTGCATGTCTCTCTCTATCTCTGTCTCTCTCTCTCATTTTCTCTCTCCCTGTCAGGAGTAGATCCCCAAGAATGTCTAGCACCACCACCATGTGCATCCTTTCAATGATAGCACAAAGAATGTCTTTTTTCTCCAAAGCTCTCACACCAACTCTACCCCTCACACATCAGTATTTTCTCCATCAATTAAGAGAGTCTCATGCATAGTGCCCCAGGTTTGACCAGGAACTCAGGTTATAGAAGGAATAAAATATAGCATCCCTACTCACAAGGAGAGGGCTATGGCCACAGCAAGATTCTGTTAATCTCATGGTGCAGCAGAAAGTACATTTAGTCCAAATGCTGGCCCTACCATTTGCTTCCTGTGTGACCTTAACTCCAAGCTACTTAACTCCATGACCTCAGTTTCCTCATCTGTCAAATGAGGGTATTAGACAGATGAGAATTTTACGAAGATTCCAACTTCAAATCTATGATCCTTTGAGGAAAAGATATTAAATGTTTATTCAAAATTAATATAAAATTTAAGACCTGTACAATAACAGAACTAAAATTTAAAAGGTGTAGGCAGAAATATGTATCATAAGGTATTTCAAGTACTTCAAACACATCTAATTCTCATCATTTCCTTTGAAGTAAATATAAATGGTAAAAGGTGATAGCTACCATGGAGAAATGGAGATGGAGAAATTGAGATCCAGAAAGTCAGTGTCAGAGTTGTAGCTCCCCCAAGCTACTTCCAAGCTTAAAAGTCTAAGATAAACTCAATCTCCTAAAATTAAATAACCCTGATCCCCCAGTCCCTCTTAATTTCTTCTTCAAATGAATGAAAAAGGTAATTTTACTATCAATTATGTGACATCCCATGGCAGGAGTGAAAATGGATAATTGACTTAAGATAGAAACTGAAGGTAAATAACAAGGAATGTAGCTTAGGCCACAAACCCTCTTACCATCTATTTCCCAAAGTACGATCTCCCCTCATCAAAGCTTCTGGGATAAGGGGGATGCTAGTCCAAGCATCTTCACTTTCCCAAGCTGCTTCTCAGGTCCAAGTAACAAGCAAATGTGTAAGGACCTGTCTGATTGACAAATGCTGAAATCTCAGTGCCCGAGTCAGTGATGCCTCAAGGTCAGGAGGTGGTAGGAAACCTTGGTGCAGCCTGGTGGAGATGTCCTTGGCATCTCATCACACACTACGGTTGATCAAGGGAATGTGGCTGCCACACAGGGCTGATTCTATTGACTGTACTCCCTTCTCTCATATACTCTTACCACCACTCCATTACTGCTGCTGTTTCTGACTGTCATGCTGCCCCACTAGAATCAGATGATAACCTTGCAGACTAGTTTTCTCATCTAAACTTTCCCCCTCCCCATTCCCAGCTCCCAAGCATCCTTATGTACTCCTTTGAATAGGCAGAATTGATTTTACTTTAAAAACTTGAGGGAACCAGTATCCTTACATTCAACGTCTTGATTCATTTCCATTCCACAAAGACGTAAATAAAATAATGTCATCTCCTCTCCTTGAAATTACCTTTTATTTACTTTCCATATATTTTGTGTATATATATAGATAGATAGATAGATACAGATATAGATACATAGATATATAAGTATAGATATAGATAGATATAGATATAGATACATAGATATATATGTATAGATATAGATAGATATGGGGTAGCTAGATGGTGCCTTGAATAGAGTGCTAGACCTGGAATCAAGAGAGCCTGAGTTCAAATCTGGCCTCCAAGCACTTACTAGCTGTGTGACCCTGGACAAGTCACTTAAATCTGTTTGTCTCAGTTTCCTCATCTGCAAAAAGGGCTGGAGAAGTAGGTATCTTTGCCAAGAAAACCCCAAATGGGATCACAAAGAGTCAGACACAACTGAAATGACTCAACAACAAGGGAAGAAGCCACATGTAAAATAAGTATGATACTGTCATTTAAAGGCAGCACGGTGTAATGGATAGGGCACTGGATTGGAGTGAGAAATACTTGGGTTCAATTTCCACCTTGACACTTAATACAGTATGACCCTAGATAAGTCACAGTCTCTTGGTGCCTCTGTTTCCTCATCTATAAAATTAGCATAGTGGACTCAACGACAGTCTCTAAGTTCCCTTCCCCTTCTAAATCTATGATCCCAGATAGACCACTGCCACAGCTACTAAAGACTCAGAAAAGAAAGTTCTTGCCACCCAAGTCCTTGGCACTGTCGAATGGTTCATCATCATTGGAAATAGATAGAATTTATCAGTGGAAACAATATTAAAGAAGAGCCTTTACCATCTGCTTTGCCACTGCCCCCTCGGTCCTTTTCATCTGACTTGGAGCTCAAGTCCTCCATGAGTTGTCTCCTTCATTGGAATGCGAGCCCCTTGGGAGCAGAATTATCTTATCTGCTTGTATCCCCAGCTTATTACAGTGTTCTGCACTTAATAATCACTTAACAAATGCTTATTTTCCTTCATTCATTCATTGATACTATATAGAATGTGATCATGGCAAAAGACACCCAGGCAAAGGGCAATAAAGAAATAAATATTTTTCTCAGATGGGGAGATTTTTGTTGTTGTTCAGTCATTTCAGGCATGTTTGACTCTTTATAATCCCATTTGGAGTTTTCTTTGCAAAGATATTGGAGTGGTTTCCCATTTCCTTCACCAGCTTATTTTGCAGGTAAGGAAATTGAGGTAAACAAGGTTAGGGGACTTGCCCAGGGTCACACAGCTAATAAGTGACTGAGGCTGGATTTGAACTCAGGTCTTTCTGACTTCCAGCCTGGCACTTCTCCACTTAGCTGCCCCATGAGGAGATTAGGGATAGATTTATGCCTTGTATCTGAGCCAAACACTGAATGATGAGAAGAATTTCACAGAATACATTGTTGTGTTTGTCCTTTGCTCTCGAAGAGGACCATGACATCAAGGAGATGATGACATGACTTCCGATTGACTTTGAGTTGAGGGAGGGAGGGCTGCGCAAGGTCACCAGCCTCACTTTTTCCTCCACAGCCATCTGGATGCAGTAGCCTGATGACCATCTGGCCACAGAACACATACAAACCTCTGGAATTACATGTGAAGATGGGGAGAATACAAGATGAAGAGATGTTGAGAATACATTTCAGGCAGCGTAGATGACCAGAGATAGAAGAAGGAAGGGCAAGATTGGGGACCATTTGTGTGGAGGATGGACTAGAGCCAGGGAGGGCAGTTAGTCCAGTGGAACGATGATAAGGGCCTGAATTAGGGTTTGGCAGTCCAAAGGTAGAGGAGATGGACATTAGCATTAATATAAAATAGAATCATGGAAATTATCAATTGATTAGAGACGTAAGGGGAAAGGAAAGACTCCAAAGTAGCCCCATAGTTTCAGGACTGAGCAATGAAGAGGATCATGGCGGCAATAAAACAAAGGGCAGCTAGGTGGCGCAGTGGATAGAGCACCGGCCCTGAAGTCAGGAGGACCTGAATTCAAATCTGCCCTCAGACCAAACACTTGACACTTATTAGCTGTGTGACCCTGGGCAAGTCACTTAACCCCAATTGCCTAAAAATAAATAAATAGATAGATAGATAGATACATAGGTAGGTAAATTAATTAATTAAAAAAACAGGGCATCTGGGAAAGGGGGCGTGTTTGGGGATGAGTTTAGCCCTGTACGTGTTGGGTTTGATACGGCGGCAAGACACTTGAAAGATGATCACAGTCTCACGGATGTAGAGTAGAACAGACTTTACAGAAGAACTCCTTCAATTTACAAATGAGGAAACGCAGGAGGTCAAATGATTCGCCCAAGGTCATACAGTTAGGAACCGTCTGAGGCAGGATTCAAAAGCGTATCTTCTAGACCCAGTCCAGAACTCTACCCACTGCGCCACCTAGTGCCCTCCCATTGCTTAGCAGGCAGCTGGCAATTTAGGGCGGGTTATAGTCTATATAGACTGGTGAGTTATCTGAATAGAGGTAATCATTAAAGCCATGAGAGTGAGTAACATCAAGAAAGATCATAGAGGGAGGGGTAAAAAAGGAGGGCTAAAGACAGAACCATGGGGTACCTCCACACTTAGGAGACAGCCAGAGAAAATGAGACCAAGAAGGAGCAGTCAGACATGTAAGAGAACCAGGAGACAGGACAGAGTATGTCAGTCAAGAGACTTACTATGCTCAGGCATTGACCTTAGCACTGAGATGAAACAAATGGCAGAAAAACGATTCTTTCCCTCAAGAAGTTTGCATTCTAATGGGGGAAATAAGATGCACGTAATTAGGTATCTACAAGATATAAACAGAGTATATGGAAGGCAGGGGCAGCTAGGTGGTGCAGTGGCTAGAGCACCGGACCTGGATTCAAGGAAGACTTGAGTTCAAATCCAGCCTCCGACACTAACTGTGTAACCCTGAGCAAGTCATTTAACAGCTGCCTGCCTCAGTTTTTTCAACTGTAAAATGGGGATAACAATAGCAGCTAGGTGGCACAATGGACAGAGTGCCAAGCCTAGAAGACTCATCTTCTAGAGTTCAAATCTGGCCTCAAACACTTACCAGCTGTGTGATACTGGGCAAGTCTGTTTGCCTCAGTTTCTTCATTTATAAAATGAACTGGAGAAGGAAATGGCAAAATCACTCCAATATCTTTGCCAACAAAACTTCAGAAGGAGTCATGGAGAGTCAGATACAACTGAATGGCAAGATGGAAGGTAATCTGGTGGGGAAGGCGTTAGCAACTGGAGAGACTGAGAAATGCCTCCAATTGGAGCTGAGTCTTGAAGGAAGCCAAGGATTCTAAGAGGCAGAGGTGAGGTAACAGAGAGAATCAGGAAGGAAGGGGTCTGCATCAGCATCCGGGGCTGCATAAAGGTTAAGATCATGAGCTAAGAAAAGGCCAAAGGGTGGGGCAAAGAGAAGCCATCAGTGACCTCAGGGAGAAAGGTGTCAGTAAAGGGGAAAGAAAGCCAAATTGTAGGGACAGAGGAGAGAGTGACTGAAGAAGTAAAGGCAGCAAATGAAACCTCTTTCTAGAAGTTTGGCAGCTATCTTGGGAGAGCTACAGACTGGGAGAGCTCGCTTTGGTAGCGGGGCAAGAGAAGCTTTTCCAGGATAATATGTCTTTAGACAGAGGGAAGGGAGTTATTATGGGACGTGGTGGGGGAGGTGGAATTGAGGATGAGAAGCAAAGAAGTGGGGGGTGATGGGATTCAGTGCACAAGAGGAAGGATTAACTTTGACAAGGAGGAGAAAAGGTAGAGATGATAGGCTGGAGGGAAAGGCCACACTTAAGGAGACCTCAAGCAGCCTTAAGGCTGCAGGCTTCCCACCCCTGGGATAGGCAAAGTCAGGGAGGTTTTAAAACATGGAGGAGAGGAAATAAAACTTCATAATAGGTAACTTCAATTTTTTCTTGATTAGTAGAAAATATGGTCATCTGCTAAAGAGACGTTGGGGGTAAAGTTGGGGGCTTTGGGAATCTCAGAGAAGCTTCAGAGCAGCCACTCTTGGGAGAGTGACGGGGATTTAGTCACAGTTTAGTAATTTATTCCAACAGTATTAGTATTATCCCAGGAGAAGGAGCTAAGAATATGGATGGTGGGTTGGAGAGGGAGGGTTTCAGAATGTCTCAGTATGAGGTTGTGAGGGAACAAATGTAGGAGGGGTGTGGGGCAGGGGAAGGGGGAAGGGGGTATGGAAAAAAATCCTGTTTTTCACTAAATGCTTCTGGCTCCCTTGTTAGCTTTGCTGCCTTCAAAGGCCCTTGTACCCTTTCAAAAATTCAGGATAATAAGGGTAATACATACTTCATGGATATGTGATTACATCAGAACAGGCACTTCTTCCAACATAGGTCACGACCTGGTAATGAAGTAATTCGATGTCGTGGAAAGAGCAGGTGGTATGGAATTAGAAGAGCTGGGTTCAAATCCTAACTTAGCACTTGGGCTTCATTGTCCATATCTGGTTAGACTCTCAGAGGTGACAAACTGCCAGCCACAGGCGGCATGCCCACAGCACTCCTGGCAGCCTGAATTAAATTAAAATGTAATTGTGAAATATTTAACACAATTTATAAAAATACAATAGGACATAGATAATGCTAACGCATAGTTTTCTAACTCAGTACCAGCAGGTCTTTATTTACGGTTTAGTGGCCCCAGTTTCTACTTAAGTTTGACTAATGGATTTTTTAGGCCCGATCTAGCCCCACACCTTCCAAGTCTGGGGTTAGCTTTATAGTGATGAACTTCTTACAGACTTTTAAATAGAGTTTAATAAGAGCCTAGCATTTATAATAATTGTTGTTTAGTTGTCTCTCAGTTGTGTCTGACTCTTCATCTCCCCATTTGAGGTTTTCTTGGCAAAGATACTGGAGTCATTTACCATTTCCTTCTCCAGCTCATTTTATAGATGAGGAAACTGAGGCAAACAGGGATTAAGGGACTTACCCAGGGTCACACAGCTAGTAAGTGTCTGAGGCTGGATTTGAACTCAGGACTTCCTAACTCCAAGCCCCATTGTACCACCAAGCTGCCCTATTAATAATAATAGATAGTATTTATATGGCACCTTCAAGGCTTACAAAGCACTTTACAAATATCAGCTCATTTTATGATCACAATCACCCTGGGAGGCAGGTGCTATTATTATCTCCATTTTACTGATGAGGAAATTGAGGTAGGCAGAAGTTAAGTGATTTGCCCAGGGTCAGCTAGTTAGTGTCTAAGGATCAGATTTTAACTCAGGTCTGTCTGACCCCAGGCTTGGTAAGAGATTTTTTTTTACCAAGGTCCTGTGATAAAGGATTTATATGAAATCTGCATCAAAGGAAATTGAGGTACAGAATAATGAAAGTATTTGTCCAAGGTCACTCTACACATGACCAGAATTTGAATTAGAACCTACATCTCCCGACTCCTAGATCATTTAGGATCATAGAGCTAGATCTGGTCCCACCCCCTCATTTCACAGATGAGAAAACTGAAGCACAAAGAAGTGACATGACTTGTCCAAGACCAACCAAGTTAGTGAGAGAGGTGGATGAAGACCCTGGTCCTCTGACTTTCTGCTGTCCCACCATCTCCCCCCATCTCACACTGTTGGCATAGGTTAGAAACCTTGGACAAGTTGCCAGTCCCTCAAACTCCTTTTGGCATATTCTGGGGAGAGTAAAAGGCCAACCTGCAGACCTGGGATCCAACCAGAAACAAAGTAATTAGCAAAACCAAACCTGGTGGAGGCTATAGTTAAAAAGTCTCCTTTTCTGGCAAGGACAAGCTGAAATCTCAGCTGAGCAATAACCCTGAGCCAAAAAAAAAACCAAACAGAAATGAAAGAGAGAAGAAAAAAAGAGCACTCAACATGCTGCTGCTGTACAGACACACTCTGATGGGCTAGGGAAGGGTTTCCTTCCTGCCCATGCCCACAGGCACTGACTTTGCCTACGTGCCACTCTACAGCTGTCTGCCCACCAAAAGGAAAACTTAGCTCCCAGATGTTCTCAAGAGAAAAGCAGCTCCAAGCCTTTAGAGACAGCCAGACCTCGAGTTCAGCTTGCTATGGCTAGGGGAAGGTTGGTCTTGGCTTTGTACGAGTCATAGCTTGATCTTGGCTAAGTCATCCCGGGTTCCTGCCTTGTTCCAGGGTAGCCTTTATTATATAATCTCACATGTTACATCTCCTATTAGATTATAAGTGCCTTGAGGGCAGGAACTATCTTTTGCTTTTATTTTTATTTCCAGCTCTTAGCACTGTGTCTGGAACACAGTAGGCATCTAACAAATGTTTTTTAACTGAACTTAAAGCCCACCTAGCCAAAACCTTACCAGGGAATATGGGCATGAATACCATCTATAGCATCCCCAACAAGTGGTCAGCAAGCCTGTTCTGAAGTGCCTCCAGCAATGGAGAACTTACTGCTCTCTGATGCATAGCTTTCCACAGGTAGAATTTTTCCCTGGGTCAATAAGTCCATTGACCATTAGCCTGGCAGGACATTTACAGACTGAGTCCTGTGGCCTAAGTCTTTTAACCCACTCTGCACAAGCAATTTCATGGAGTGGAAAGAGCACTGATGTCAGCAATCAACTGTGCCACAAATTAACTGTGTGACCTTGGACAACTGATTTAAACTCTGACATTCCACTTCCTTGTCTGTAAAAGGGGGGCGGGGGGAGGGGGGACCTTGATCTCTAAGGTTATCTTCCAACTCAAACACACGCACACACACATACACACACACAATGTTCAACTCCCTCATTTTATGGACAAGGAAATGGAAGACATTTTTAAATTATATATGCATATGTACATATGTAAATGTATGTATATGTGTATATACATATACACATATGGCAAAGAGGAATGAATTTTTATCTAGCAGACTAGGAGATAACCCGCACTTTAAATATTTCAATGTTCTATGCAATGACACACAGGGACCTAACAATCTGGAAATATTGTTTCATTATCTGGCATCTTATTCATGTTTCTTTCATCATTCTTATAGGTAGATATATATAATATATGTATGAGCACACATGTGTGTGTATACACACACACATAATTTTTAAAATATCTCACCCTACATTAAAATACAATAATCCCTGCCCTGGCTACCCTACAGGTCTGCTAAGGGAGTCAAATGAAATAAGAGGTAAAGTGTTCTATACAAGGAGTCCCAAAAGCCTCAGGGCAGTTTTAAGCCATTTTGGGGAACACCCTACATAGATATCAACGATTATCTTTCTGTTGAAGAAATGAAGATTTATAGAAGTGAAATTATTTTCTATAGCCAGATAGCTGGGTAGTATAGTAGAGAGAATTTTAGACCTGCAATCAGGAAAACAGCTTCAGATCCTGCGTAAGGAAATAACAACATAAGTGCTTTGAAATTCTTCAGATGCTACTTAAAGGTTAATCTATTTATTCTAAATCAGGGATGGCCAAGATCACATGTGGCCCTCTAGGTCCTCAAGTGCGGCCCGAATCCAAGCATTCTGTCAAAGGGCCACACTTGAGGACCTAGAGAGCCACATGTGACCTCCAGGCCACAAATGGCCTGTTCTGGACCATGTTTATGGAACTTAGTTTTCCAAACTATAGGTTAATTAGTCAGACTCTATAGCCATTACCAACACCGGCTTAGAATTTCCACGTTGTCAAGTCCTGGCATCTGAGGAGGCAAAGGGCATTTGGGTTGCTGCTATAGAATTACTGGAATGGAATAAATTTATCCCAAAATAAAAGCAGAAGTTTGCGAAGAAATCTTGCCTGAGTTCTTAAAACTCTACTTCAAAACATCCCACTGGGTAAATTCTTTCTTGTCTTTGATCTAAGAGACCATTATATTCTAGAGAACATAACATCATTATGACTCAGATCAATCTGGTCTTAACTTGCTAAAATAGCACAGGTCCCGTTGGCCAAATACATGCAGTAATCTGTTGTTGGAAAAAAGAAATGAGAAGGTGAAGTGACCACCTCCTAAAAGGGTAATAAACACAATCGAGCCAGAGGCCAAGAACATGTTTTAGACCTAACACAATGACAATGAACAATAGCCCAGTGCAGGCTATTATTTGTTAGTGATAATGGCTTGGCATTCTGATTGCTGCTGTGGGAATTCTATCGGCAGCTAGGTGACCTAATGGTTAGAGAGCTAGAGCTGAACTCTGGAAGACCCGAGTCCAAATTGGGCCTTGGACACTTACTAGCCTAGTGACCTTCAGCAAGTCCCTTTATCTCCATCTGCCTCAATTTCCTCAATTGTGAAATAAGGATAATAATAGCACCGACCTCCCAGGGTTGTCATGAGAATCAAATGAGATAATCTATAAAGCACTTAGCACAATACCTGGCAAATAGCAGGGGCTGTAGAAATGTTAGCTATTATTATAATTATTGTTATCATTGTCAGGATGTTGCAGAATTTAACATTTAATATTTTAATTTAATTAGAAATAATTTAATATTCTCTTAGAGATAAGCCTTCCTACGTCTCACTCTCACCCACTGCCTGCAAGTCATGTTTCTAGTTTCCCATACAACATATCTTCCTCTGAAAATACCTTATTCCATTGTTTCTTCCCTCTTTATCCTGTTAAAACTTTACAGGAAAGTAAGAATGGAGGACAGTCCAAGTGCAATGTCAAGCTGGCAAAAGCTAGCAGCTCTACTAGCCAAGACACCTGTGGCAGAGTGTAGCAAATCTAAAAGCCACCAGATGTCACTCTTACCTATCACAGTCCTTTTCTTTGGGTCCAGGAATTATTTATTTTTATTTTTTAAAGCCCTGGGTTTCTGCAATTTTTATTTCCACACCTAACAGTTCAGGAAAAGTGACTCCTTCACAAGAGTAAAGGGAATACTGGGGAGCAATCAATCAATAAGCATTTATTAAATGCCTACTATGTGTCAGACACATAAGTGCTGAGGATACAAAAAAAGGCAAAAGACAGTCCCTGCTCTCAAGGAGCTTACAGTCTAATGAGATAATTAAAAAAACAACTATGTATAATCACAAGCAACTAGGTACAATCAAATGGACAGCTGGGTGGCTCAGTGGATAGAATGTCAGGCATGGAATAGGGAAGATTCATCTCCTTGAGTTCAAATCCAGCCTCAGACACTTACTAGTTGTGTGACCCTGGGCAAGTCACTTAACTCTGTTTGCCTCAGTTTCCTCCTCTGTAAAATGAGCTGGAGAAGGAAATGACAAACCACTCCAGTATCTTTGCCAAGAAAGCCCCAAATGGGGTCACACTGAATCAGACACAACTGAAAAATGATTGAACAACATTTACAGTCAAGCTAAATATAGGACAATTGTAAATAATCGTCAGAGGGAAGGCACTAGAATTAAGGGGAATTGGGAAAGACTTCCCATATCAGGCAGGATTTTAGCCAAGACTTGAAGGAAGCCAGGCAAACAAGGAGGCAGAGATGTAGACAGAGAGAATTCCAGGCATGGGAAACAATCAGAGAATATGCCTGGAGTCAGGAGATGGAATGTCATACTCGAGGAACAGCCAGGAGGCCAGTGTCCCTTAATATCAGAGTACCTGGAGGGCAGTAAGGGAAAAGAAGACTGAAAAGAGAGGAAGGGTCCAGAT
Organism: Vombatus ursinus; assembly: GCF_900497805.2. Classification (NCBI taxonomy): domain Eukaryota; kingdom Metazoa; phylum Chordata; class Mammalia; order Diprotodontia; family Vombatidae; genus Vombatus; species Vombatus ursinus. The sequence goes on from NW_020954608.1 coordinate 37,703,994, forward strand.
TACACAGTCAAACCGAAAGTCAAACCGAAGATTCTATATTTGATCCTGGAGATAACAGAGAGGCACTGGGAATTTCTTAAATGGAGGGGAAAGTAATAGGGTCAGACCTGTGTTTTAGGAAGATCAGTTGACAGCTAAGTGGAGGGTGGATTGGAGTCAGGAGAGACACGAGGCAGGGAGAAGAACCAGCAGGCTATCGCAATAAGACCAGGTATAAGATGATGAGCCAGAAGGACCCTTCAGAGAATACTGATGAAGGGGACCATCATCATTTTTACAGATGGGGGAACTGTGAGCCAGAGAAAGGAAGTGCTTTGCCCAGGGTCATGTGCTTAGGACACACAGAGCCAGGCTCTAAACCCATGTCTTATGATTCCAAATGCAGGGGTCTTCAGCCTACCCACACCTCACTGTGCTTCCTGATCATCTCTGCTTCCCCACTGGTTTTCTCTGGCTGTCAACCAACATTTATTAAATCTCCAGCATGTATGGAACATATGGGGAATTGTAGAGGAAAAAAACTGGTGGATTTTTTTTTCTTGAAGACACATCTTAGTGACTACTCTCAATTTATCCTGAATATATCTTGTTTGTACATAGTTGTTTTTATGTTATCTCTCCCTCCCATTAGACTGTGAGCTCCTTGAAGACAGAGACAGTTTTTGCCTCTCTTTGTATCCCCAGTACTTGGCATAGTGCCTGGCATATAGTAGGTGTTTAATACATGCTGACTTGAGGAGGTTATATTCTAATGGGAAGTCAAGAAAAATGAAGATATATAAATTGTTAAACTTTCCATTAGCATTTACTGATTTGCTGTTTCATTGATTGTCTAGATTTAAAATGATAGAGGAAAATGTTAATAATGCAAATTAAACTTAAAAATGTGCCATATGTACTTTTTTTCTCCAAGGAGCCAGTTGTTAACCATTTACTAGCACATCCCTGCCCCTTGGCATTAGATGTCATCATCGGTTAGGCTTGCTTGTGGTATGATGGTGCAGAATGGAAAATACCAGGTTCATAGTAATCTGGCCTTTGGGAGTGTAGTTGCGAAACATACAAATGGCTCATGATACAGAAAACCCTCCAACAACAAATTGAGGCATTGGGATCCTAGGCACGGACTAGGAAAGATCACGCTGCTGTACATGGCTTCCCAAAGGTGTCTCTTGCCCTCATGCCACAAAAATGGGACTCAAAGAAATGTGAAGGACAGGCTCAACCATAGGTGTTTATGAGATATAGGATTAGGTCAGTCAGATATAGTCTTTAACAGAATAAAAGAATATTCACAGGAACTCGGATAAACTGGCCAGTTCCACCATATTGCTCACAATCTAGCACTCTAGCCACTGGAACAGGTGCTCCAAACACCACCACAACCTCACTGCTTGCCCTTTTACCTTTCCTCTCTCCAGTCTTCCTAGAGGCCTAGGCTTGGGGGATTGATGGAGGGATGGAATGGACTGCCAATGTTACCACCTTGCTGTGGCAAATTTCTCATGACTGGAGAAAACCTGACCATCCCTTCTTCTCCATGTATTCTCTCTGGGAAACTTTAAAAAAAAAAAAAAACTTGCCTATCTAGCAGAAATCATTCCCTGTCTTCCTGAGCTCTGAAGAAATACAACTTCCAGGGTGTTTAGAGACCTAGACCTTCTTACAAGCCAGCCAGTTCAATTCAAGCCTTGACAGAAGGACTGTTATACACAGATCACCACAATTCATTCAATAAACATTTATCAAGAGCTTACTACATGCCAGGTACAGTAGTGGTGGTGGTGGTGATGGTTGTTCAGTTATATCCAACTCTTTGTGACTCCATTTAGGATTTTCTTGGCAAAGATACTAGAGTGGTTTACCATTTCCTCCTCCAACTCATTTTACAGATGAGGAAACTGAGGCAAACAGGGTTAAATAACTTGCTCAAGGTCTCACAGTTAGTAAGTGTCTAAGGCCAGATAGAAAGATAAAAATGCTCCAGAGGCCTTGTGATGGAAAATGCTATCCACATCCAAAGAAAGAACTATGGAAGTCGAATTGCTATTTTTTTTTCCTCTTCTGTTGAGTTTTGTTTCCTCTTTCTGATGGTTCCTCCTATTGGTTTTAATTTTTACTTACAACATCACTAATGTGAAAATATGTTTAATATGAATGTAAACGTATAGCCTATATCAGATTGTGCACCGTCTTGGGCAGGGTGGTGAGGAGGAAGGAAGAGAAAAATTTTAAACTCAAAAGCACATGGAAGTGATTATTGATAAATCAAAATAAATTAATAAAAAAAGATTAAAAAAAAAGAAGAAAGATAAAAATGAAAAGGTCTCTCCACCCTCAAGAAATTTACACTCTAAAGGGGGGAAGTTGCGTGACAAAACATACACAGATAAATAAATGAAAAAATAAAGTAATTTCAGGAGCAAGAGAGGACACTAGCATCTGTTATGATTAGGAAAGGCTCCCTATAAGAGATAGGACATGACAGATCCTTGAAGGAAACCAGGGATTCTATAGGTAGATGGGAGGAGTGAGTGCATTCCAGGACAGTGTACCACTTGCCTGAAGACACAGAGATGGAAGACGGCATGCCTGAGCAAGGAGGCTATTTGGGGGGAACCATAGAGAAGCTGAAAGACATTAATGTGCAATAAGCTTGGAAAGACAGCCTGGAGCCAAAAAGTAAAGGGCTTTAAATACCAAAATAAGTTTATAATTACAGCCAAGACAAGAAAAAGCTACTAAAGCTCCCTGAGGGTGGGAAGCAACTTGGGCAGACCCCCGATATGCAGGCAATAATAGCAAGGCTACGTGCAAGTATTCCTGTCAGGTAGGTCTGTGTGCTCTTTTGAGCAATAAAGCATCTTTGACCTGGGCAGAGTTGTGAAACAAGTGAAACATAAAATTAGAACTCCAGTGTCCTTTCCCACTCCTCTTATCTCTGAGAGGTTTCCCTTTCCCCTTATTCCAACCTTCTCCACCTTGATCCTAGCCTGCTCTCTCACCCTTTCTCCCTGTATCCAAACTTGTTTAGTCATGATCAGTTTTCTGACTCTTTGTGACCACTTTTGGGGTTTTCTTGGCAAAAATAATGGAGTGGTTTGCCATTTCCTTCTGCAGCTCATTTTACAGATGATGAAACTGAGACAAAGATGGTTAAGTGACTTGTCCAGGGTCACACAGATAGTAATTGTCTGAGGTCAGATTTGAACTCAGGAAGATGAGTCTTCCTGACTCCAGGACTGGCCACCTAGCTATTCCAAACTCCGCCATCCCTCAACCAAAAGTGACGTGAGAATGTGCCTCCTCCTTTCTTTATGGAGGTGAGGGATTGTGGATGTGGAACACTGTATAGAATGTTGAATTTGGTTGATAAGTTTTGCTCAATTTTTTTTTCTTTTTTGTTCTCTGTTATATGGGATGATTCTCAAGGAGAAAGGAGGGAGGATATATTGGGAAATAAAGATACTAGTGTATAGTAAGTGTCTGAGGCCAGATTTGAACTTAGGAAGATGAATCTTTTCAACTCTGGTCCCGGCAATCAATCCACTATGCCATCTAGCTGAACTAAATAACAGCCCCTTCTAGAAGCAGTGATAGTAATTGATTTGATTGCTGTTCCCAGAATAAGAGGTAGAAAAGGGAAGGCAATGAACACTCGATATCAGGGTTGACAGCACGAAGATGATGAGGGTGGACAGCTGAACAGGATATGAAGCATGACCCAGTCTGGTGGCAGCTAGATATAACGAACTACATGATTGAAATAGTCTTCACTTTCACGAAGACAAGTGAATATCATGGGGCCTCCTAAAAGACTCTAAAGTGATTCTTATGTTACGAGAGACCCCACAGATCTCTGTAGATTCATACAAAATATGTGCACCATAGATACAAGGCAGCTTGAGAAGAAAGCGGTTAGCACCTAAGGGTGAAGGAGAAGCCTTATATACAGAGTAACATGTGAATTGAGCCTTAAAAGAATATAGGGATTCTAAAAGGTGGGAGTGAAAAGACAGTAGATTTAAGGCCTGGGGACAGCCTGTCCAAACACATAGAAACCAAAGATGGAGTGTCATTTATGAGGAAGAGGGAGGAAAATTTGACTGGCATATATCGAAAGGGCTTTTGGGTAACACTGGCTTTCTGGGTGTTGCATGCACAAGACATCCCATCTCTGGGTATTCTTTTTAGCTGTCCCCCATACCTGAAATGTTCTGCCTCCTCCCATCAGACTATTGAACTCCCTGGTTTCCTTTAAGTTCCAACTAAAATTCCACCTTCTACAGGAAGCCTTCCCTAACTCCTCTCAATCCCAGTGCCTTTTCTCTCTTACTATTTCCTATTTATCCTATATATAGCTTGCTTTGTATATCGTTGTCTGTGTATTATCTCCCCCATTAGATTTTAAGCTCCTTGAGGGCAAGAACTGTCTTTTGCCTCTTTTTGTATTCCCAGCACTTAGTATGCCTGGCATATAGTTGGGCGCTTAATAAATGTTTATTGAATAAATGAATGAATGACATAGTCAGATCCATGCTTTGTTTAGGAAAACCAGTTTGATGGCTGTGTGGAAGATGAATGGCAGGGAGGTGGTGTAGGGGGAGGAGTTGGGGCCGGTAGAAGTTATTGTCATAGTCTAAGAGGTGATAAGGGACTGAGATTATAAATGACACACATCCAATTCTTCAGTCATTAGCTTTAATCCTACTGGCAAAGAACAATACCTCTGGCTGACTTTTATGCATTTTTTTTAAAGGGAAGAAGCTAATTCTGACCAAAGATAGCACATTTCTTTGATTTTTTCACTGTGAACATTGAGTGAGAAAAGAACACGAGGTGAGAAAAGTCAACACACCTTTTCTAGAACTTAGAGGCTGAGCCTAGAAATAGCCTCCCAGGTAAAGGAACTGTCTGAGAGAACTAACCCTCAAGTTTCCCACTGCATAATCAACAGAAGGCTTTCTGGTTGCTCCTTCCATAGTAGCTTCTTCCATTCATGGAATATAGTTAAACCATAGTCCACAAAATTCTTTTTGGAGTGAAGTTGGGCCAAAATTGCATAAATCCAGTGAGTCAAGAAAGATGGTACTCTTCACCTATTGTCTCCATTTTGCCGCCCTCATGAATCAATTTGGATATTTCCTACATCGTTTAAACCTGAACCCCTTCGCTGGTGCCTTCATAGTCATCTCCTAACCTTAATAGCTACCCTCCCCTCACCTACCTCCTTTACCAAGAGAGACAATTCTGTAACAAACATGCTCTCTTTCCAAACCATGTAGTGAAGACGATAGAATTGCTCTACCCCTTCTCAGCAATGCAATCATCTAAGACAATTCCAAAAGATTTATGATGGAAAATGCTATCCACATCCAGAGAAAAAAGTATGGAGTCTGAACGCAGATCGAAGCATATTATTTTCTCTCTCTTTTGTTTTTTTGCTTTGTATTTTCTTTCTCGTGGTTTTTCCCTTTGGTTCCGATTCTTCGTTACAATGTGGAATGTGGAAATGACTAATGTGGAAATGCTTAATATGACTGTACATGTATAGCCTGTATCAGATTGCATAGGGTAGGGTGGGGGAGGGGAGGGAGAGGGAGAAAATTCAGAACTCAAAATCTTATTAAAGTGAATGTTGAAAATTAAAAATAAATTAATTTAAATAATTAAAAAAAGAATTGCTCTTCTCTATAGTAGGTGCTTCATAAATGCTTGTTGATTGATAATTTGACCCTTATTTTACAGATGAGGAAACTGAGGCATATAAAGGCAAAAGTGAGTTTCCCAAAATGACTCCTATTGTTTCATTTCCTCCTTCTTTCCTACTACCCACAACCCCTCCCCAATTTCCCATCTCCTGAAGCAACTCCCATATCTATTAGGAAGACCAGACCAGGATGACCTGAGTTTAAATCCTGCTTCAGACACTATGACCCTGTATATCCCTGGACAAATCATTTATTCTTTGAGGGGCTTAATTTCTTCATCTGTAAAACAAGGGAGTTAGACTCAACGACTTCTAAGGTCCCTTTTAGTTCTAAATCCATGGTCCTATGAGCCCATGTAGTATATTGCCACTAGCCATTAAGAAGAAGAAGAAGGAGGAGGAGGAGGAGGAGGAGGAAGAAGAAGAAGGAAGAAGAAGAAGAATATTTATATAGAACGTACTATGTACCAGATACTGTGCTAAACACTTCATGAATATTATCTCATTTGATCCTCACAGCAACCCTAAGAGGTAGGTGCTATTATTATCATTCCCATTTTACAGATGAGGAAACTGAGGCAAACAGAGGTTAAGTGACTTACCCAAGGTCCCACAGCTAATAAGTGTCTGAGGCTACATTTAAGTAAACTCAAATCTTCCTGACCCCAGGTCTAGGCTTTCTATCCACTTTACCACCTCTGTTTCAGGGAAGGAGAGAGCCTTAATGAGTATCTGGTGAACTTAATTCTGCCCATCAGATGAGGGAACATTTTGTTCAGGCCCAAGGTCTTGCCTGGGTTTCACTGAAGCTAGCTTGATTTTTCACCAAAAGCCAATTTCTCCAAAGTGACAGGGATGATATTTTCTCCAGGGAGAAAACAAAGAAGGTTCAGACTTGGTAGGGACATGGTGTTTCCTCTAAGACAAAGATCCAGATGGATTGCCTCCAGAATAGAATATTGATTCATTAACACCAAAACACAATCACACCTCCAGTCCCTTGAAAAGCCGATTTCATGTTCTCTGCTGTTATATCTTTTCTGAGTGTTTTCAGTGGAAATATTTCCAGTAATTCTTCATTATAACCTCTCTCACTCTACCCACATCCCAACCCCACACCCTACTCCATTTTAGGGAAATGGAAGAATTTCCTAACAGTGGAGCTAAATCAAGTGAAGATGATTAAATTAAATACTGCAGCTGGTTGCTGAGGCCATGTCCCCTTACTAACAGTCTTTTTTTAAAAATAGACCCAGACATCCATCAAGAGGCAAAAAGAGTGCTAGAATTACTGTAGAAAGAAGACTGGCACTGGAGTCAGAGGATCTGGGTTAAAACATTCTGAGTCCTCCCTGTGGGACCTTGGGCCTTAGCTTCCTCATCTGTAAATTGGGGGTGTTATTCTTGATTGACTTCTGAGGTCCCTTCAAGCTCTGGATCCATGATTCTATGAACCACACTTTAAAATCCCATTGACTCTCACCATAAAACCACGATCACATGACTTTATTTCTCTAAGCCTCAATTTCATCATATGTAAGATGACTTGCTCTACAGAGTTCATAAGGTGTTTATAAAGATCAAATTAGATAATGTATGTGCTATGAATGACGTGCAATTATCTCACTGGGTTGGTTTAAATGCAATTATGTCAGACACTAGGAAAATAGACTTAATATCTTCTAGACTTTGGATTCTATGATTTTGTACTAAAGGGTCACACACATCAAAAAGCAAGGAGGTGATAGTGTATGTATAAAGCTTCACAAACTTTACAGCACAAAGGAAACATCAGCTGTGCTGCTGCTGATACTGACTTCCATCCCCTCTCTTATAAAGGAAGGCTTGTTTTGAGCAGCACCAGGAGATTGAAATGTGTAACCATCATGGTGGGTGGTAAAAAGTTAGAAACGTAGAAATCCTGGCAATTAAATACCTCAAAGATCCATAGTTTCCTCAATGTGAATATTCCCTCCACTGGTGCAGATCACAGCCCCTCTAGGATTTGATAAGTGATCCAGCACTTTGCACAGCTCCTGGCACATAGTAGGTGCTTAATAAATGTTTGTTGACTATCATTGACTGATCTTCAAGAGCTACTATAGCTGAAAAAAATCCATCCCCCTGAAGCAGCCAATTTGGACATAAAGACACTTTATATAACTTTTAAAATTCAATACTATATAATATAACACAATGTGTATTAAGCACCTACTCCATGCTAAGTGCTGGGGAGTACAAAAATAAAAATGAAAAATGTTCTAGACTCTGTCCTCAAAGAGTTTTCAATCTATTCAACGTGGTACTTACTTGTGTTAGGAGGAATATCCACCAGCATCCCCTGCCATGTAGGCTAGGCCAATTCTTTTCCTTAAAAGACAGTAAAATCATCTTGAAGACACAATTCACTCAGAAGATTCAGGTGACCGATGTAACTCCTGGTTCCCACATGGGGAAACTGTGCTCAGCTGAATCCAATGCTCTCTCTTGGCTGAACAGCCTTCTCCTGTTGTGGTTAAGTAAACCTCCTTTTGTTAACTCTTGAATGGACTACTTGGATGAGACTGGTGTCTCATTTTGGTCAGCTCTCAAACCCAATGTTCTAGAACTAGACTAGCCTCAGTCAACCTGGCCCACTATACTCCACCTGGGAGTTTCTATTTTAAAAAGCAATGGAGGTATATGACACAGGCTAGGAAAGAGCTTGGACTGTATTGTACTCACCAGACCAGCGGTGAGTGGCTAATCCTGCTCTCTCCCTACTTTCACAACAAGGATCTGGTAAATCTTGTCCTCCAAGAGCAGATCATTCATGTTCCCTCAACTTCTCTTTCAACAGAAGTGAATTTTTTTACTATAATTTTTCTTTGAGAGGCAGCATGGTATCATTGATAGAGTCTTGGAATGAAGAAGACCTGAGTTCAAGTTTAATTTCTGACACATACTAACTATATGACCCTGGATAAGTTATTTAACTTCTGAGTAACACTAGACAACTCTCTAAGAATATAAATTGCACAGCAGATGCCAACCTACATCAGTAGAAGGAGTTTGCTGCTGGGAAGTTCCCTAGGTGAATGAAATCACAGATTCAGTCTCATCCCACCATTTCCCACCATGTTCCTCCCTTCTGCCAACCCAGAAAGCCGTCCTCTGTAGCAAATATGTTAGAAAAAGAAAAAAATACAATTCAGCAAAACCAATCAACACTAGTTGAAAAAAATGAACCACTTTGGCAAAGTAACAGGATATCAAATAAACCCATGTACATCATCAGGTCTCTAGATGACCAACAAAGCTCAGCAGGGAGAAACAGAAAGAGAAAAGTTCTATCGAAAATAACTGCAGACAGTATCAACTACTTGGGAGTCTACCTGTCGAGACAGACCCAAGAACTCTATGAGCCCAATGACAACAATTATTACAGGAACAGAGATCTAAACAACTATATCTAATGATATATGCAACATTCTATGCCAACAGTCGCTCAATGATGCAAAGAGAAGTTATGTTGTCTTAGTTCTTCTCTGGAGCCACGCTTGGCCCTTATAATTACAGAGCATTCAATTTCACTTTCCAAAGGTTTCTTTACCAGCTCTATGAGTAGGATCAGGATTTTTTTCTCCTTAACCAAGTTTTTCCAACATTCCTATATAACAAATGTCTTTGGCAACCTCTTCTATATAAAGAGACTAGGAGAAGAAATTGTTCCCTGAGGTTAAGTATCATTACAAATCTCAGCATCCTATGATTCTATCATGGATACTGTCAAGAGAAATTCACACTCCACTGTCATCTCATTAAGTCACTTGCACATATCAAGCAGATACTGATTCTGGAGCAGGGCTACAAAAGGATGATTTTATCATCTCTGTATCTCCCAAATCGCAGATGGCTAACCCATAGCCATAGAGCTACTCACGCATAAGCAAATGTGAGCAGAAGGAATAAATGCCATTAAAAATTGCAATATTGTCCAGAGGACTAATGAGGAAACATACTACCCACCTCCTTCGAGAGGTGAAAGGCTCAGAGGCCAGAATGAGACAAATATTTTTTTCGGACATGCCACTGTAGAAATTTGTTTTGATTGACTGAATGCATGTTTAAAGTGGGCCCTGTTTTTCTTTTCTTCTCATTTGGGATTGGGGGTGGGAGGGAAAGAAGGTAGGTTTTTTGCTGATTGAAACAAATAAAATATAATTAAATTTTTAAAAAAAAAGAAGTGAATCATTGCAAAAGTCAGAAATAACATTGTGTCCTTTCAAAGACCTAAAATGACCTCGGTGTAGAGATACATCAAAACACCATAACGAGCAACTACTTCTCTATTATTATTTCCAAATTTTAACTAGAAGTGACACTGGTTAAATTCTGGCTCTTGCCCGTGAGTCAGATGTCCATGCTTGTCCTCAAGAAAGGTGGAGTTTATTTTTTTTTAATGAATACGGGATGACAGACTCTTAAATTAGTTTACAAGGTAGCCCTGCATCAACCAACAACATCTTAGCATACTATTGAACCATTCCATTCAGTCATTTTTCAGTTGTATCTGACTCTTCATGATGGGTTTTCTTGGCAAAGATAGTGGAGTAGTTTGCCATTTCCTTCTCCAGCTCATTTTACAAATGAGGAAACTGAGGCAAACAGGGTCAAGTAACTTGTCCAGGGTCACATAGCTAGTAAGTGACTGAGGCCAGATTTGAACTCAGAAAGAGGAGTCTTCCTGACTCCAGGCCCAGCACTCTTTATCCACTGTGCTGCCTAGCTGCCACACTACTGACATGTGGCTCAAAGTTGGGGCAGTTTTGAGATCCCCCTTCAATTCATCAGAGAAGAAAGGAACCTAAAGAAAAGTCTGAGGCAGGAAAGGAAAATTCGTTTTTAAATAGAAAGAGCCCTGAAGTCAGAAGTCCATGTTCTTGGCATTAGCTCTAATTCATCATTTGATTCATGGGCAATTCCTCGTCAGACTTTGGTTTCCTTGGGGAAAAAAAAGGAAATAAAAATAAAATGACTTGTTAACTGTGACCAGATGGCCAGCCATGCTTAAGTGAGACGTCCTTGCCTATTGCTGTGACTATCATCACTGCAGCTAATACTGCTGTTGCTACTGCTTTTGCTAATCATCTATATTTGTTGACTGCCTCACAGATGACAAAGTGCTTTCTTTAAAACCACTCTGCTGATAATGGAAAGGAAGGCATTACATATACATGCAAGTAGCATCTTTATTTCAGATGACAGCTAGTGAGGTACAGTGACTAAAATGAGGCAACTTTCTAAATCTCTCATTGTAGAATCATAGGACTTTGAATTGGAAGGGATCTTAGAGGTGGCCTCAGACAGACCACTTAACTTCTCTGGGCCTCAGCTTCTTCATCTGTAAAATAAGGGAGTTGGACTAAAGTATCTTCCAGCTCTGGATCTCTGATCCCTAGGAGATGTAGTTCAACCTGGTCATTTTATGGATGAGGAAATTGAGGTCCAAAGGCAGAAGTCACACAGTGGCTAACCCAGGATTCCAATCCAGGTTTTGCGACTCCAAATCAAGTGCTTTTTCTACTATACTATGGTGTCTGTGGGTGGCTAGGTGGCACAGTGGGTAAAGTACTGGGCCTGGAGCCAGGAAGATCTGAGTTCAAATCCAGCTTTAGATTCTTACTAGCTGTGTGACCATAGGCAATTTACTTAACTCTCCTTCAGTTTCCTCATCTTAAAATGAGCTGGAGAAGGCAAACCACTGTAGTATCTACTCCAAGAAAAACCCAAACGGAGTCATGAAGAGTCAGACATGACTGAAACAACAACATTGTGTCTATGAGAAGCCTCTTGCACATTCACAGACTAACTTCCCTCAGAATCTTTTCCCCCTTTTTCCATGTAGACTGAAGCCACGGTGCCAGATTCTGGAATGCAAATGAGGGACACAAACATAGCTGCTCTTTAACAAAGAAGCCAAGGTCAGCCCTCTACATTTGCACTTGATCTCATCACCTCCTAACTTCTCCAGAATTGTGCATCCTCAATCAGCCCAACTTTCTCAAATCTTCAAAGTCTCCCTACATATTCATTCCTTACCTACTGCCTTCAAATATGCCCATCTCCCCATCCTACAACAAATAAAAAACCTTTCCTAGACCCTACAATTCCCTTACACTGCCATCCTACATCTCTCCTCCCTTTCTCAGCCAAACTGCTTAGAAAAGCTATCTACATTTGCTCACTCAATTTCCTCTCATTACATCCATTCTCAACCCTTTGAAATCTGACTTCTGGCCTCAACACTACATAAAAACTGCTCACTCCAAAGTTACCAGTGATTTTTTTTCATCGCCAAGTCCCATGGTCTTTTCTCAGTCCTGATCCCTCTTGACCTATCTGCTCCATTTAGCCCTGTTGACTGCTCCCCTCTCCTGGATATTCTTTCCTCTGGATTTTTGTGGCACATGCTCTCCTACTTCTCTTACCTGTCTGATTGCTCCTTATCAGCCTTCTTTGCTGCTTGTCATCCATATCCCCCCACTATCAGTGGGTACATCCTGAAGGTTCTGTCCTAGGCCCCCTTCTCTTCTCCCTCTATACCCTTTTAGTTAAGTTCACAGGAGCTGATGAAGTTACCATCATCTAGATGCAGATGACTTCCAGATTTATGTATCACCCCTCAAAGATAAATAAATAGACAGAAACAGACAGACAGATAGACAGAGACAGATAGACAGAGACAGACAGATAGAGACACAGACAAATAGACAGAGACAGACAGACAGACAGATAGATAGACAGACAGACAGACATCATCCAATCCTGGAGACATCTGGAACACATCCAAAACCAAACTCAATCTCTTTCCTCCCAAACTTTCCCTCCTTCAAACTTCCTATTACTCTTAAGGGCACAACCATCTTTTTACTTTCTCAAGGTTGTAACCTTGGTATTATCTTCAACTCCTCATTCTCAATTCCCCCACATACCCAATCAGTTGCCAAATCTTCTGTTACTACCTTCTCAACATCTATTGCATCCAGATCTTTCTCTCTACTCACCCTTCTTCATTCAGGGCTTCATCACCTCTAGTCTGGATTATGGAAACAGCTAATTGGTCTTCCTGCCTCAAGTATCTCCCCACTTATCTTGATTAGTTTCTGTTGTTTGTGTTCATGCATATTGGTTCCATCCCCTCTATAAGATAGTAAGCCTCTTAAATATAAGCACTGCACATTCTGTTAAGTCCCCAGGAAGCTTTGCTCACAGTTAAGTGTTTAAAAAATGCCGCTTTCAGGCTGAGCTTTTATTTGGTACCCTTCTTATAAGGTGGGTTGCTATCCTTTATTTTTTGCAAATGAAGCTTCAGAGACACAGAAATCGATCATGACTTGCCCAAGATCACACAGAGAGCCAGGAGTAAAAATGGGATTAGAAATCTTAGCCTGAGACCTCTGCTGAGCCAATGAATCTTTGCCTTTCATTCTTTCTTTTCTTTCTTCCATTCTTATTTCCTCCCTCCCTTTCTCTCTCCCTTTCTTCAACAATTTATTCAAATCAAATGGACAAATAGTTATTGACACACTTACCATGTGTATAGCACTGTGCTAGGAATTATTCATATAAATTTTGTTCTTAACTGAGACAACAATTACACATTTTCAACTGATCTCTAAGGCCTCTTCTAGTACTAAATCCTATGAAATCTATAAAACAGTGATTTCTAATTAGAGATCCATGCCATGTTTGGTGCTTCCAAAAATGGTTCTAACTAGCTTTCATGTGGTTTGAGTCCTGCAGATTTCTTTTAATCTTTTGCCAATAAGAGTGGGGTTTTTTTGCTTGTTTTCCCCTCTCTTTCCTCTGGCATTTGAAATTGCCGTGTATTTAAGGAAATTCAATCTGTGTGTCTGGACAGATTAACTCATCAAAATGTCGTGGGTATCAAGCTTTTGCCAAAGCCATCACCTCCACAGAGAAAGGCCTCAGATGGATATCATTGTTAATTAGCATTTAGATGGCACTTTTCAGACACTGCATTCACTTTTAATACATTATTTTCCTATATAAGCCCAGGAAGAGAGGCTGCTGGATTGAAATCAGACTCACATACTAAAGATCATAGGAAGAAGTGATGCATGAGGACACACAACTCTGACTGTTGGTTCAGCCTCTGAGGGCCTTTTAGAAGACAAACACATTTCGGTTCATTAGTCTGACCCTGCTGCTTGATGGCGACTAAATGTTATGCTCTATTTAATGAAAAGAACATTAGGCCTGGTGTCAGAAGAACTGAATTCAATCTCCAATTCTGCTGTGTGATAGTGAGATAATATTTCACCTCTTGGAGGCTCAATTTCATCATTGAGAAAATGGAGATAATAATACATTATCTACCTACCACAGTACATTTGGATCTAAAGAAGAGAAAGACAACACTCATCGTGAATTTACTTAGTCACGATGTTGATGCTACAACGTAAAAAATAGAGACTACATGAACCCACCTGCAACATAGCGCCAAATCCCTTTTGTCCTGATCTGAGACATGCCATAGAAGACGTGTAGTCCAACAAGAAGCTGGTCAGCTCTGCCACAGAGTTTACCATAGACTTCTGATTGGTCTCCTTGCCTCAGCTGCCAAAGTCATTTTCCTAAAGTGGCGTCTGACCATGTCAACCCCCTACTCAATAAACTCCAATGATTTCCTGTCTGGCCTCAGGATCAAAATCCTCTATTTGGCATTTAAAGCTCTTCAAAACCTGGTCCCTTTCTGCCTTCCATTCTTCTAACAGTCTACTTCCATCCACTCATTCTATAGGACAAACAGCAGCAACAGAAATCCAGCCATACTGACCTGGATTAGAAACCTGTTTCATGAACACATTTTGTCTTCTGACTCTGCTGCATTGGCTGGTCCTCACGGCTGAAATGCTGATTCTCCCAACCTCTGACTCTTAGAATTCCTGGCTTCCTTTAAGACTTAATGCAAGTATTAACTTCCTAGAGGTCTTTCTTAGCCCCACCCTCTCAACTACTTGTGTCAACACCTCTAAGGTTATCTTCTATATACTCTGCATTTATCTTGTATGTACTTAGAATGTAAGCTCCTTGAGGGCAGGGACTATTTTTGCTTTTTCTGTGTATCCCCAGTCTATAATACACTACCTGGCACATATAATCACTTAATAAAATACCTGTTGATTAATTGATTGGTTTTATTGTAGTGAAGAGCTAGAAACAAAGTTTCCCCCTAGACTGAGAAATGACTAAGCAAATTGCAGTACATGAGTATAATCAACTATTACTATGCTATAAGAAATAGTGAAGAACCCAGAGAATAGGAAAAAATACCTTAAGATTATAGATTTATAGCTGAAAAAGAAGCCATTGAGTCCATCCCCCTTGTCTTCTAGACGAGGATATGAACTGATACATGGTGAAGTAAGAAAAACAAAGAAAATAATATAAATAATGAATATACTCTCCCAGAGCAAGGTTAACTATACTACTCTTCAGGGTTCTAAGGGCACCCATAAAGGGGCAAGAGTATCTTTCTCTAATGCTATTTGCTCAAGTTCTCATTCTGGCATATTCTTCCTGTTCCACCACTGATTAGAAACCCAGTTTCATTTATAAAATCAACTAGCTTTTAGTGTGGAAATACACCAAGAATGTAAGTTACAAAGCATCCCCTTAAGAAACATGAGAGCGTACAATGCCCTTTTGACTCACGCATAAATGTAATGTAGTGGATAGAGCACTGGGCTTGGAACCAGGAAGACTCATATTCCCGAGTTCAAATCGGATCTCAGACATTTACTAACTATATGATCCTGGGCAAGTCACTTATTCCTGTTTGCCTCAGTTCCCCATCTGTAAAATGAGCTGGAAAAGGAAATAGCAAACCAGTCCAGTATCTTTGCCAATAAAACCCTGATTGAGGTCATGAAAGGTCAGACCCGACTGAATAACAGCAACACTGTCCTCTACCACTTTGGTCCCTGGGGAGAGTGAGCTCAAACTTAAAGCAGTTTCAATAGCCTGTGGCCTATAAAATCTACTTCTGATTTTGGCAGAGCCAATAGATGATTCTCTGTAGCTCCCTCTTGGTAGCCTTTGAGCCATGTTGAGACAAACTGGTTTCTTGGGAACTTCACTCCTCACCAGCTGGCTTCCAGCAAATCCCAGCATGGACTTCCACTCCCAGACCTCTGATGATCCCTATTTTCATCTTTTGGAAGCTTATAAGTTCGGAGACATTTCCAGGATTCCTTCACCAAAAGCAGGAAAGAACAAACACAAAGAGGAAAAGGAAAAAAAAAATGCTGCAAAAAGGTCAAAGGTAAAAAGATAGCTTCCTCTCTTCTTTGCAGATGTGGGAGACTATGGGTGGGGAGTAGTGCATAATCCATCACAAATAGTTGATAAAATTCCTTTGGAGTTCAGGAGACTTATGAACTCCTCAATTACTCTGTCTTTTGTGGGTTCTGCTGCTTTAGAATTTGTTTAGAGCCATTTTTTACCAGTATTTGGAGGCATTTGGGGGAAAATGCAAGCAAGTCACTGCTTTTACTCCGCCATCTTGGCTCCCTGAACTCCTTAATCATTCTGGCTATTTCTGTCTCCATGTTCCCTCTCCTCCTTTTAGGGCAGGAGCATAAATTGACCAGACTGCCTCATTCCACTTCTTAACTGATATTATACACAGATATGGTCACTGAAGTTGCTTTCATTTATACTCCATCATTAAATAAGCCACATACAATGACCAAAAAACCATAAGACCTCCTAACAAAATCCAAAGCAAAGACACAGAAAATAATCTGCAGGTAATGGTATAATTGTTATCTTTGGTGCATCCCAGGTACAATTCTCATTAAGAACAAGAGTTCAAAGTCTTGTCATTGATGTCTGGCCAGGTTTCTAAGTTTCTATTATTATTCTTATGTTACCTGCAAGAGGGTGGTGATGTGATCCAGAAGGGAGGGATTCATCAAATAGGCCACCTTGTCAGAGGGAGATCTCTTGGTGCCTAGTTATTTGATCTTTTCACATTCTGGATTCCAAAATAAAAATGGAAATTTCCACTTGGTGGAGAAATTTCCTCTTTGGCAGAGATACATAGGGCCAACTGCAAGTTATATAGCTACCTTCCCAGTAAGGAGACACTAACAAACAGTGCTAGACCTCATCATGTCCCCATATTATGGTTCATTTTCCTCTTATTTGCATTTATATTCCCTTGCTGGGGCACAAACATAATAACGCAGACCATCGTCAGTACTAAGACATGCCATCCATCGTGTTGCTGTGCCCATCGTTTCTATATAACTCATGGGTATAGTTGTTGGTCACTATGCCTAACCTCAACATGAGGAGAATTACAGCCTATTCCCCACTGCCACCCCACAGGCATGTGGAGGATAGTCCACCATCTGATTTAAAACAAAGAATGGCCATCAAATCATGCCCAACTCTAGGCTTCTTTCAAATCCCACGAGAAGAAGACAATCTGTGGTGCAGCCACTGGTTTTGTGGTATGTGGACAGATGCTAGGAAATGAACTGGCATGATTTAATATTTTAGGTTTTGGTCCCCTTGTGGGCAGGCTTTGCTTCCTTTCCTAAGGACCAGAACCCTGTGGCCTTTTGTAGGAAATCTGTCATCTTGTCACACACAAGGCAGTTCTTATTTTGTCCTACTTCACCTGGGAGAACACCTAAACCAGTCCCAATACCCTGACCCTACTCAGGCAGTCAAAAAGCATTGATAAAGTGCTTACTGGGTACCAGGCACTGTGGTAAGTGTTGAGGATTCAAGGAGAAGCAGAAAGAGCCTCTCTCCTCAAGGAGCTCACATTGTAATGGGGGGAAATACAAACAGGAAAATAATTAGGTACTTATAAGACGTAGTAAAGATTGGAAAGAAGGTAATAGCAAAAGGGAAAGTGCTAGAAGCTGGACAGAAACGGGGAATATCGGGAAAGGTCTCCTACAGAAGAGGAAGTTTGATTTTAATCTTGAAGGAAGCCAGGGAAAATAAGGTAAGGAGAGAGAGTATTCTAGGCATGGGGAAAGTCAGCCCAAAGACATGAGATAAAGAGATGGAGTGCCATGGTGAAAAGCAGCAAGTAGCCTAGTAGAATTGGATGATAAAGTGTACGAAGGGGAGTAAAGGAAAAGAAGACTGGAAAGGAAAATCTAACTATGCAAATAGCTATTAATGCCAAAGAAAGTTGATATTTGGTCCTAGAGACAATAGGGAATCATTGGAGTTTACTAAGTGGGGAGTTAGCATGGTCAAACTTATGCTTTAGGAAAATCACTTTGATAGCAATAAGAAAAGATAAAGAAATAGAAGAAATTAGAATAGGCAATGAGGAAACAAAAACATCACTCTTTGTAGATGATAGGATAGTATACTTAGAGAATTTTAGAGAATCAACCAAAAAACTAGAAGAAAAAATTAACAACTTGGGCAAAGTTGCAAGATAAATCATCAGCATTTCTTTATATTACATATACATATATATATATATATATATATATATATATATAACCAACAAAGTCCAACAACAAGAAATAGAAAAAGAAATTACATTTAAAATAACTACACAGTATAAAATATTCAGGAGTGTACCTCCCAAGAAAAACCCAGGAATTATATGAACACAATTACAAAACACTTTTCACACAGATAAAGTCAGATCTAAACATTAATATTAATTGCTCATGGGGAGGTCAAGCCAATACAATAAAAATGACAATTCTATCTCAATTAATTTACTTATTCAGTGTCATCCCAATCAAACTACCAAAAATTATTTTACAGAGCTAGAAAAAAGAAAAACAAAATTCATCTAGAAGAACAAAAGGTCAAGAATATCAAGGGAATTAATGAAATTAAAATGTGAAGGAAGGTGGCCTAGCCCTACCAGATTTCAAACTGTATCAAAATCATCAAAACGATCTGGTACTGCTTAAGAAATAGAGTGATTGATCAATGGAATAGATTAGTTACACAATGACCATAGTAATCTAGAGCTTGATAAACACCAAGATCCAAGCTCTTGGGACAAGAACTCACTATTTGACAAAAATTGCTGAAAAAATTAGAAAGCAATTTGGCAGAAACTAGGTATAGACCAACTCCTCACACTGTATACCAAGATAAGGTCAAAATGGCTCATGTCTAGAGTCTTTCCCAAAAAAAGGATTAAGAATGTCCCTTCTAGAAAAGGTATTCATTCAATGTACAAAGTAGATAACAGGTGTTTCCACTACTACAAAAGAAATGCTTAAAACACAAAAGACTCATAAGCAAGCATTAGAAGTACTTAAAATGAAATAATAACCCAACCCTTCTATGAATACACTCTTGAAAGGTAAAACCACTCTGCAGAACTGCTGAAAAGATATTTCTCTCTCCCCACTGACCTGCATTGTCCATGAAACTTACAATTTCTCCTGGTGCGGCATCTTTACCTCTAAGAAACGATGTAGTTGTAAGAAATACCTCTCACCGGGCAACCATCAGTGACTTAGGAACCCAGAAACTCATGAGGCTGGAAACATCTGTCTCTCTAAATCACTGTTCAATTATCTGTGCTTAGAGCAATAAACACAAAGAAGAGGCAACCAGGGACAGAGATATAGCCTCGGGCTTACATGTCCTTGCTGCCATGTGTACTTAACTGTTATTGCTGTTGGGGCCTGAAGGTAGGATGAGAAAACTCTTTCCTTTCACCCCTTGCTTTGCCCAAGGCAAAACTAGCAGAGTCCCAAGTCACACACTCAAAAAAGAAGAGAGGGGAGGGTCAGGGAAATGAGGCCTTTCTCTTCTCTTTAAAGTCTCTTGAGTGGGTCATGGGGGACCAATAAAGGACTGCTTCATCATTGCAAAGTGAAAGTCCTCCAGTGCTGAAACTGGAGCAATCGTCCATCCCCACAGAGCTAGAGCATGCATGCCCAGGCCCACGGCGGGCATCTTCATCCATCAGGTCAGGAGGTTCACTGATCCTTTCTTATTATATTTGAAGTTACTTATCTATCACCTCATTTCACCCCACTCCTCTCTGCATATGAGGTTGGAGAAGGAGAAAGAAGTGGTCAAATATGGTTGCTAACGGAGGTGGGAGAAAGGAAGTGACATGACAGAACTTCAAGGGAGGGGGTCCAGGCTCAAGATCAGAGAGGGATACTACGTAGGTATCTCCTTACTCAGGTCAGCCAACAGCTCTACCCCTCCTGCCCACAAGCAATAAAGAGATCCTAAGTCCCTGTCAGCATAAGGATAGGCATTACCAAGAAAAACACCTTCTATGGAATTTTCTTTCTTCATTTGAATCCATATCTTCATTCTAGGAGTCAAGATCCTGAGTCTTCTATATCCCACATCCCTGCTCATGCCTGGAGTCCTGAGTCTGGAGTTCTTACAAAGATGCTGCGCCTCCATTTGATGACCAGACCTACTGGATGGAAGAGTCAAGCATCAAGTGAAAGGGCCATTTACTATCTGTGGTCCTTTGTCTGCCTGCGTGGGGCATGAATGTGAGGAAACAAAGACACTCAAACTGTGTTTCCAAGAAATTCTCAAAATGGATTGATACCATCTACTCTCTGGGAATTACCAGATGGCCTGGGAGGGTCTACAGATATGGTACCTTTTGGTAGATGTTATATTAAGTATTGTCCTCTTTCTTCTCCCCATAATAAGAGTCAATGTTGCATATAGTGTTATTTAAGCATGCCTTACTCCTCCTATAAAATCAATTCCATTACATCAAGGCCACATGATTAGCAATCCATAAAATAGAGGCAGTTCTAAAAAGAGGTAGGGCTGGTCAGAGGTAGGAGATCAAGTACTGATTTTGGATTGGTTAAAATCCACATTCACCTAGATAAGAATAGTGTTGCCCTACAGAGAAGTGGCGCTGAGAAGCAGAAAGTCATTTATTTCCTGAGAATTATAAAGACTTGGGACTTCCTTAATACTCCTTCCCAATGGAGTAGAGAGCAAACTGGTAGAGAACAATTAATGGTTGATGTCTCTTGTTGAATAGAATCAGGATTGGGGCTAATGATGCCATCTAGTGGTTAAATGGGTACATATTGTTAGCCTGCCAGTAAAATGAAAGCTCTGTGAGGGTAAGGATGGTTTTAATTTTTGTCTTTGTGTCCCCATTGTCTAGAGCCATGCCTGGCACATAGTAGGTACACAAGAAATACTTACTGAATTAAAATCCTTGATTTTCCCTTTCTCTTAATCCCCATAACTAATCAGTTGCCAAGTCTAATCTGGAGGGATTGGAGGAAGAAGTGTCATGGAGAGAAAATAAGCATTTATATAGCAACAACTAAGTGCCAGGCTCTGTGCTAAGAGCTTTGTAAATATTATCATTTGATCCTCACAACAACCCAGCAAATGTTGTTATTATCCCCATTTTACAGTCGAGGAAACTGAGGCAGACAGAGGTTAAGTGACTTGCCCGGCATCACACAGCTGTATCTGAGGTTGTGTTTGAACTCGGGTCTTTCTGACTCCAGGCCTAGCATTCTGTCCACTTCACCACCGAGCTGCCTAGAGTGACAGAAAAAAAAAAAAACAGCTATCCATCACTCTCTCTCTTTCACACATACAGTCACACACACACACACACACACACACTCAAAACAAATGTCTAACTGATTATCGATCTCTCCACACAAACTGCCACTATCCTAATTCAGGTCCTCATTACTTCTTGCCTGGACCATTGCAAAAGCCACCAAATTGGTTTCTCTGCTTCCATATAGCTGCCACTTAGGCACAGATCTGACTATGTCAGTCCCCTATTCAAAAGTTATTAAATACAAAAATAAAAAATAATTTTTAAAACTCTCCAGTGGTTCCCCATTGCCTATAGGATAAAATTAAAACTCTTCAGCCTGTTATTTTAGGCCCTCCACAATCTGCCAACAGCCTCCCTCTACAGACTCACTTCATAATATTTCCCTTCATGAGCTCCATGTTCTAGAGATATTGGACTACTAACTATACCCCAAACTTGGAATTTCTTCTCCCACCTCCATGTATTTGCACAAATCATCCCCTAACTCAGTGCACTTTTTAACCCCCCATTTCATTTCAACATCTTTGACTTGCATCAAGGTTTAGATAAATTGGTAAGATCTCCTCTGGGAAGCCTTCACCGATCCCCACGGTTAATGTTCTCAACTCCCTTTATCTTGTAAAATACTCATAAGTCCCCTTGAGAATAAGGACTACTTTGTATTACCTCCAACTCATCAGTAGATTGCGAAGTGCCTTCCACCTAATAAGAGCTTGATGACTGTTGGCTGAATTTATTGTTAAGAATGATTACAAAGGTTGGTCAATTTCCTTTGGTCTTCAGTGGTTGCATCTTTCATTTCTAGCTGTGTCTGTTCTCTTCCTCCTTCTAATCCAAGGATTCTGTTTTAACCAGACTGCCTCACTGTGCATGAAATGTATGAATGAATGAAAGGGGGATTTATTGTTTACTACATAGGTGGCACAGTGGATAGAGTGCGGGGCCCAAAATCAGGAACACTAAGCTTCCTGAGTTTAAATCTGGCCTCAGACACTTACCAGCTGTGTGACCCTGGGCAAGTCACGTAATCCTGTTTGCCTCTGTTTCCCCATCTGCAAAAAGAGTTGGAAAAGGAAATTACAAACCACTCCCATATCTTTGCCAAGAAAACCCCAAAGGGAGTCATGAAGAGTGAGACATGACTAAAACAACTGAACAATAACACCAAAAATATGCACGGTGCTTGGTAAAGAGTAAGCACTTAGTAAGAATAAGTTGCTTGATGAAACAACAACAATAACAACAATAAAAATACTGGCCCCTGGGGTCAGAAGACAAAATCTACCTCAGAGATTTAGTTGAACAAGTCAAAACTTCTTCCCTACTATTGTTTTCCCATCTGTGGATTGAAGGTGGTGGACTTGGTAGCCTCTGAGGGCTTTTCCATTCAAATGTAAGTAAAATAAATCATTACCATGAAACCCTATAAAAGACAAGTTATGATTATCATAGTTCTATAGGACAAGGGAAGGAGGCAAATTGAACTTTGAGCACTGAGTGCTGAAGAGTCATGGATCATTGGTTATGGGCTAAAAGGTGATTTAGAAATCATTTACTACAACCATTTCTGAAGCCCTGAGAAGTTAAGACTTTCTCAAGGCCACATAGAGAGCAAATAGCAGAGCTGCAATTTGAACCCAGGTCCCTGGACTTTTAAATACAGCATTCTTTCTTTTTGTATGTTGAGTGTTCTGTTTTCCTAATTTTATTTATTTTATTCTGAACTTAATAAAATATGTATTTCTGTAACATAGCAGAACAGAAAAAAATGATTGTATCTATTATGTACAACTTGCTGTTCCTTTTAAATATATAATAAAGTTACTGTGTAACTTTCTTTTTTTTCTTTTTTCTTTCTACTACACTTAGTAGCCCAAGTAATGCCCTACCTATCCCCAGTGGGGTCCTACCATGACTACACTTGCCTTCAGAAGCCCAAGGGAGAAAGCAAAGAACCCCAAAGCGGTCCTTGAGTATACCAGCCACACCGTGAAACATTTATAATTATCATACCATGCTGGGGCAGGACACAGCATTGCAAAAACACACACACAGACACACCATATATGTACATGCATATAGCCATGTTATAGAATATGGTACCAATGCTTTGTACATGCTATAACTGATTTCATGTAAACGAGCAATAGACTGAAAGGTATCAATCTCCAATCCATTTCCAAAGCCAACTAGCCATGTTTTCAGTAACATTTCACTCAGGAGACTAAGGAAAGTTTTACTTGGTTTAAGTATATTCATTAAAAAAAAAATCTGTAAGTGGCCATGACTCATGTCTACCTATAAAAATTAATACAATGGTAAACTTGGAAGCATCCTTAGAACCAGAGACCTGAAAGGGAAGAAACCTAACTCTGAGTCCACCCAGTAACATCTCCATGCAGGATTGCAACTACGAGCTCCAACGTGCATCTCCGACTCAGCGTCCAGAGCAAAAACATGTCTGACACTCATAAATATGAGTTTCATTTACATAGCACCTTTTGATTATGACAGCTTTTTATATATTATCTCATTTGATACTCAAAACAACTTTATGAGTTAAGTGCAAGTGTTAACATCCCCATTTTACAGATGAGAAAGCTGAGCCTGAAAAAAGTTCATCCAAAGTCCCAGGACTTATAAGGAATGAAGCTAGGCTTTCAATATAAGACTTCTGACTCCAAGTCCAGCGCTGTTCCCACCCTACCACCTTATTACATTCCTGGATAAGGAGATCATAACAGTTTGAGAGGTTCCACAGGAAGCTAGGTGGCAAAGTGGATCAAGCACTCAAACTCCGAGACACCTCAGTTCAAATTCTCCCTCAGGACACCTTAGTCACTTAAACTTCTGTCTGCCTCAGTTTCCCCACTTTAAAATGAGTATAATAATAACACCTATTCTCACAAGGTTGTTGCAAGGCTTAAATCAGACAATATATGTGAAGCCCTTTGCAAACTTGGAAGGGAAGGTAAATGTATTAGCTATTATTATCATCTACAAAAGTATTTTTAATAACTTCCATACAAAACCCCTTGCTCCAAATTGTATGCTTCTCATTCTATCCTTGGTTAAAATGGAGAAATCCCCAAAGATTGTTCCCTTTTTAACCAAAAGATACTATCTCTAAGCTAGGAAATGGGAACCATGACCCAAATGACTCTGATTTATTAAAGCAGCACCAAGGTCTGTATTGTCTGTGGCAGGTAATAACTCTCTCTTTCTCTCTCTTCCTGAAGTCAGCACAACTTAAAAGTGCCCCTTCTACCCAGAACTTCTAAGCGTTCAGCAACAAAGGCTATGCTAACATTTATTTGACTCTTTCAAAAATAAACAGTTACTCCATTTCGAAATATTTCCAGTAAGAATATTACAGAGCTTACTTTTTTTCCGTTCTCACCCCCCACCCCCACCTCAAAGCTAATTAACTCCCAGAATAGCATTACAAATGACTGAGGCCGAAGAAGACTGGCCTGCAAATGTTTTGAATGTTTTCTTTCCCCCAGCTTCTTCCACATTTCACTACCCCAGCATCTGACAGGTGAATAGCAAAACAGGATGTCTCCTTACCATAACTGTCTGCTTTGCTGCATAGCTACCGGAATTAATCGGGCTTACTTTTTTATTTCTTCTTTTTTTTTCTTCTTTTTCTTTCTTTTTTTTTTTTTTTTTGGACAGACGCTGAAATGCCCCATTATTTGCATATGGTTTAGCCCTGTCAGAGGTGAAGTGAGGACACAGTGAACTGCCTCACCCATAGTCAATGACAGGAAGTCCCCTGCAAAAAGGAGCATAGCAACTACTTTTCAGACTTGGGTGGCTTTTTTTTTCCTCTTTTTTTGGAGAGAAGGCATCAATTTAATTTCAAACAGAGCATGAAAACTTGGAGCCCCAGAGGAAAAAGAAGCCTGCCAATAACCCCAAGCCTGCCTATTAAGTCATCTGCCCTCTCCCTTCTCTCTGCTTAATGGGAGGCTTTTGAACCACTAAATTGGAAACTGCTGTGGCTAATTTTAAATGGTCCAGGGTACGAGAAAAAAAAAAAAACCTTCTTCCCCTCCCACCCACAGTTAGCTGGTGATAATGCACTCTGAGCATCTCCTGATTTCTGTAAGGGTGAGCTGACATCAAAAGAAGTATTTTGGGATTCACTGGTTTGGGTGACAATCACCCTGGACAATCATCCCAAATATGGTTGTTGGGTGGTTTTTTAGGAGAAGGGGAGGGGGATGGTCATGTGGTGTTTTTGTTTTTATTTTTGCTATTCTACCCATTTGAAGACCCTTACTTTGTGTGGTGGGAGTTTAGACGTGAGATCAAGTCAGCTGGGAACAAAATTGTTGAATAACCTCAAAGAAAGATTACTTACTTCACTAGCATTATTTTTTAGCTTCAGGTCTAACAAGAATAAGAATAATAATAATAACTAACATTTATATAGTGCCAGGCATATAGTAGGCACTTAATAAATGGTTATTGAAAATAGTGTTTACAATGTGCCAGGCACTTTACAATTATTATCTCATCTGATCATCATAAAAACCCTGGGAGGTGGGTGCTATTATTATCCCCATTTAACAAAAGAGGAAACTGAAGTTAAGTAACTTGCCCAAGGTCACACAGCTAGTAAGTGTCTGAGGCTACATTTAAAGGGAGGTCTTCCTAACTGCAGATCCCATGATCTAACCACTGGACCATCTAGCTCAGGGGTGGGGAACCTGGAAATGCAGGTAATATAAAAACAAAATATATTAAAATAAAGTTTAAAATTAAATTTAAATTTATTAACATTAATACAGGTGGCCCTCAATTAATACAGGTCCTCAAGTGTAGCCCTTTGACTGAATCCAAACTTCACAGAACAAATCCCTTTAATAAAAGTATTTGTTCTGTAAAACTTGGATTCAGTCAAAAGGCCTCACCAAGGGCTGCAGGTTCCCCACCCCATCTAGCTAATCTTAATCCATTCTCCTCTAATCCCATCAATGTCCACCTGCCTCATTCTACTGCCTTCTTTGGTTTACAACATTGTTCTCCAACACCCATGACCTGCTTCAACAAAAAACATGCCAGGTAAAAAATGTAAATTTTTTTTAATGGCAGCATTACCCCAAGATGGGCAAAGGAAGCACCAGTCACATACAAATCAAAGGGAAGTCTGTATTATTATGGGTGGTTTCAGAATGGGATTCATGTGGTTTTCCTAAAAGAAAACAACTGGTTCTTCCCAGGCAGAGCTCATAAGAAAAACACAATAATCCATTGTGTTTACAGACCCTTGCTCCAGGGAGCCAGAAATGGTGGAAAATTCCAAAATAACACGAAGTGTATGCTAATTTTTAGGCATGGCTAACTATCCTGGGAGGCAGGCCAGTATCGGCAACTCTATTTGGCAGCACAATGTTTTATTTAAGGGTCCTGGAAAGTAACCCAGACTGTAAATTCAAATCTCTATTTCACCATTCATGCGCACAGCTCTAAGCTGGCTCAAGCCATCTAAGCTTTCTTTGACTTCTTAGTTAAAGAAAAGTTATACTCACTTGCCTCCCAGGGCTAATAAGAATTACTTCAGTGAATAGCTTTTTGTAAATTAGTGATGCTGTATCTACTTTAGTGTTGAGTGTCCTACTATGTTCAAGACACTGTGCCAAATCATAGGATCATAGAAATAGAGCTGAAATGTGCATGAAACTTTATATTTATCCCTATTAAATTTCACTTAATCCAG
This sequence comes from Vombatus ursinus, assembly GCF_900497805.2. Lineage (NCBI taxonomy): Eukaryota > Metazoa > Chordata > Mammalia > Diprotodontia > Vombatidae > Vombatus > Vombatus ursinus. The sequence continues at coordinate 37,731,030 of NW_020954608.1, forward strand.
TTCAGCCTGAGTCTAGGTAAGGACATCACCTCCAAAAAAATACTTTTTACTTATTTTGATTAAATCTTGTGTATGCTTACATAATATGTTGTTTCTACTAATAGAATGTAAACTCCTTGAGGTCAAGAATTGTTTCATTTTTGTCTTTGTGTCCCTAGTGCATAGCACTATGCCTGGCACATAGTACGTACTTAATAAATGTTTGTTGTTTGATTACGAACCTGTCAAAAAAGGAAATCAGGATAATCTTCCATGACAAGCTGTTGATGAAGCCATGCTGACTCTTTATGACGACAGTTTCCTTTTCCAGATTTTCACTAACCATCTCTTTAATAATGTCTTCTTATTGATGTGTAATGATATCCACCCAGCTTGATCCCAGAGAAGAGTTTTAAAAATTCAGCTCCCTTTTTTTGCAGAGGTAGGGGTCTATGGATGTGAAATAGTACATATACTGTCAGACATGATCAATGTGTTGAATGGTTTTGTTAAAATGATTTCAGTTCCTCTTTCTTTTATCTTTGTTACAAGGAATAGCTCACTGCTTAGGGAAGGGCAGAGATATTTGGAAATGAAGGTAATATAAAAACAAAATATATCAAAATAAAGTTTAAAATTAAATTTAAATTTATTAATATCAATACATTTTAAATTATGCAAGGAATAAAAGTTGTGCTAACTGGCATATAATAGTTATTATTATATTAAAACTGGGCTAAACGGCATGCAATAGTAATAATAATAACAATATAGTATATAAATGTTAACAGTATATTAATATGTAGTGATACTATATAATATATTATTATATGCTATAATAATAGTTATTGCTACTACTATTATTATAGTAGCTAACATTTATGTAGTACTTAAGTATGTGCCAGGCCCTGTACTAAGCACTTTACAATTATTATCTTGTTTGATCCTCATCACAACCCTGGGTACAGGTAGGTGCTACTATTGTCTCCATTTCATAGATAAGGAAACTGATGGCAAACAGGTTGCCTAGGGTCACACAGCTAGTAAGTATCTGAGGCTCAATTTGAATTCAAATCTTCCTGACTGCAGGCACAGCACTCTATCCACTGTGCTGCCTTGCTGCCCCTATAATTCACATATACCATTTTCTTCCCCACTCCCCCCCCCTTTTATTTTTAAAACAAATCATAACATCTGCCCTTCTCTAATCAACAATCATTTAGAAAGCCCCTACCATGTGTCAGGGACTGGGTCAGACACTGGGGAAATACAGCCAAAAATGTAATGGTTCCTGCCTTCAAAGGCTCACAGTCAATCGGGGGAGATGGCATATATAGCTCTAAGTACTTTTCCTCATTGGTAATATAAGTATCTGATCTTGTGGTACCTCTCATATTCTCCACAATCCTATTTTCCCTATGAAACTAGGCCCCACAAAAGCTATGCTCATTATCCTGAGGTTAGACGGCCAAATAATGGCAGAACCAACACACAAACCCAGATTTTTTGATTCTCAGGTCAATAGTTTTCCCACTATACCACACACCATTTCCCCATCCTATAGTCAATGTAATTCCTTCACCTCTTTTTGTAACTATATATTATTAATTATATGTATATTGTATATATGTATACTTTATAATTATTAATTATTTTATATTATAGAATCTCAGTTTGAAGGGACCTTTGAGGTCATCTGGTCTAGTCTCCTACCTCAGCCATTAATCCCTTCTGTACCATGTCCAACAAGGGGTCATCCAGGTCTTATTTAAACACCCCCAGTAGCAGAGAACTCATTACTTCCCAAAGCAGCTCATTTCGATTTTTGGACTGCTCTACCTGTTTGGAACTTCTTTCCACTAGGCCAAAATCTGTCTCCCTGTGTCTTACATCCATTGGTCTTATTTCTGCCCTCTGGAACCAAGGAGAGTAAATCTAGCTCCTCTTCAACCCAAGAACTCCTTCAAATATCTAAAGGGTATCATCAAGTTTTCTCTTCTCCAGACTACTCATCTCCAGTTCCTTCAACTGATCCTCATGTCCCATGGATTCAAGTCTCTTAATCCATAAATCAAAATGAACACAATACTCCATGTAATTTTGTCTTCATGCTTGTGTAACCCTTAAGTCAGAGGCCCCTTGCTCCTGGGTATGCTTTGGCAGGGAAGGATGGAATTCCCTAGTCCTCTGGTTCACTACTACAACCCACGTGCAGGAAGACATTAAGTTCACAAGTTCAAAGTATAAACAAGTTTATTTTTCAGGTTAAAGGAAATAGATAGAGTTCACGTCAGAGCCATAAAAAACAACAGTAACTCCCCATCCCATATAACTGTGGTTTCTTCCATGCAACTCTTTCCATTATCCCTATGTCTTAATCTATGATTCAGAAACCCAAGTCTCATTCTTAGATACCATCTTCTTAACCAAAGCTGCTTTCCAAAATGGCCTCTTCTTCTGAAATCCCTACTTCCAACTGGCATCAGTGATGGAAACACCACCAGTGTCCTTTAAGTCTTCATAATCCCCAGGAATACAACATAATGTCCTTTTCATGGCATCATTTGTCCCTATATGAATCACTATAAGTAGGTAATCTTCAGAGTTAGCAAACCTCAGGAGTGTTTCCAGTCCTAGCTCTTGCTTCCAGCAAGCACTAAAAGAAAATGCAGCTAAGTAGCACAGCAGGTAGAATACTGGGCCTTGAGTTTGAAAGACCTGAGTTCAAATCCAGCCTCAGACACTTACTGCTAGCTGTGTGACCTGGGGCAGGTTGTTTAACTTCTGTCTGCATCAGTTTCCTCAACTCTAAAATGGAGATGATAATAGCATCTACCTCTCCCCAAGTTATTGTGAGGATAAAACAAGAAAATATTTGAAAAGCATTTGGCACAGTGCCTGGCACATAGTAAGCATTATATAAATGCTACTTATTGTTATTATTGACTTTGAAATGAACTTCAGAGAATGCACTATGTGTGTATTTCTACCAATGACAAGAAATAGCATTTTTTTCCCAGTAGAAGTTTGTGTCCCTTCTGGAGGAAATAAAAAGCCTAAAACTCCACTTTCTCAAGGAATATTGTAGTCCTAGAGAGAATAAAAGGGATTCAGAGGGAAAACATAATCTGAAGAAGTAGAAGGGGGTCTTAAATGAATTTCATGGAACTAAGGGATGAAAACACAATAAAGGGAATTAGAAATATTTCTACATTTGAAGCTATTTACAAATATGAGTCCCTCCCCAGAGGGGAGAGCTAAACCCTCCCCAGAAGAAGGGTGTCATCATTCTCTAGCAAATTGTCAGTGGGGAGCCACCCGTGTCGTTAGAAAAGAAGCCATCCAGTAAGCGGGAAAGGAATAAGACGTAGTGACTGGTGATGCCCTGCTGATGGGTACCTAAGAAGCCATTCATCACCTTCAAGGCATGTCTGCTGGACATGAGAGAGAGCACCCTGAAACTTGTCAGACCCAAAGACTCCTGCCCGTCACTGGTGATTCATACAGGCACAAATGAAGCACTATTAGAAAGCATTATTGAGGATTATGAAGATATGGGCAAAAACTAGATGGTATTTTCATCACTGTTGTCAAATGAAGAAAAAGATTGCAGAAGAAAATGGTAGATTTAGATCCAACCATTTTGGAGAGCAATTTGGAACTATGCCCAAAGGGCTATAAAAATGTGCATACCCTTTGACCCAGCAACAGCACTTCTAGGGCTATATCCCAAAGAGATCACACAAACGGGAAAAGGACGTACATGTACAAAAATATTCATAGGAGCTCTTTTTGTGGTGGCAAAGAATTGGAAATTGAGAGGATGCCCATCAATTGGGGAATGGCTGAGCAAGTTGTGGTATATGAATGTAATGGAATGCTATTGTTCTATAAGAAATGATGAACAGGCTGACTTCAGAAAAACCTGGAAAGATTTGTGTGGTCTGATGCTGAGTGAAGTGAGCAGAACCAGAGTGTTGTACACAGTAACAGCCACGTTGTGCAATGACTAATATTGAAAAACTTAACCCTTCCCAGCAATACAAGGATCTAAGACATTTCCAAAGGCCTTGTGATGGAAAATGCTATCCACATCCAAAGAAAGAACTATGGAAGTTGAATTGCTATTTTTTTTCCTCTTCTGTTGAGTTTTGTTTCCTCTTTCTGGTGGTTCCTCCTATTGGTTCTAATTTTTACTTACAACATGACTAATGTGAAAATATGTTTAATAGGAATGTAAATGTACAACCTATATCAGATTGTGCGCCGTCTTGGAAAGGGTGGTGGGGAGGAAGGGGGAGAAAAATTTTAAACTCAAAAGCATATGGAAATGATTGTTGATAAATCAAAATAAATTAGTAAAAAAAATTTTTAAATGGTAGATTTAAAGAAACAAACAGTTGATTAAGAAGATGGGGGTTTGAGGAGGGAGCCTATTATTTCTGACTTGGAAATTGAATAATGATCTCTTAGCCAATGAAAGGCACCTAACAAGAGTTATTAAGATATGTTTGTCTAGAATCTTAGAAATCTGATCAAGAGGATTTTAAATTGAAATTAAATGGAGAGAAAGAAAACAACCTGTTTAAATCTGTCAATTCAAATATTACAGAAAATAGCAGGTACAGCACAGGAAGAAGTCTGTAAGCAAGGTCAGTCACTCAATATCCAAAAAGACAGGCAGTAACCAAAACTGTACAAAAATTTGGGAGATATGGGGAGAAGGAAAGCTTCCTAAGATATGCTGTACTTCTCCTTGTGTTCAGAGAAATGAGGCCCCACGTCACTGTTAAACAGAAGCAAGGGCATTGCTACTTAATAGAACCAAGGGTGTATAATGGATGACATGCAAAATCATTGTGCTGTCCTAAAAGTACACTATTAAGAGCTCAAACTAAGCTGAGGCTGGAAAGCAAAAAACAACAAAAGAAGGTTTCAAGTTTTATTGGCAGTAAACAATGCACGTTAAGAAAGGTTAAAAATAAAAGTATGAATTGCTTGAAAGGACTAGGGGAGAAGCCAGTGCTTACAAACTGTAAAGGGAGACACTTGGGAGTCCCAAGTCTAAGAATCTTTGAGGAAATAAGAGAAACAAATTTGGGACTTAAGTATTTAAAAATACCCTAAGGAAAGATATTCCATTTAAATTGGGTTGCCATTGGGGAACGTCAGCCAAGCACAGAGGTACCGGTAGAAGGAAAGAAGAATTGATTATCTTCGCACTCTTATCTGAGTTAAGAAAAACAAAGTTTAAAAATATTTTAGTAGTAAAAGCAGAATAAAGGCAGCAAAGATAACTCTATGGGACTACAGAAGAGATATATCATTGTTAGCTCACATCCTTATTGTCCAAGCAACTCACAAGGTCCAGATCTCCAGGCCCACTGGGCCTGCCTTTGGCTTTAGTCCTTCAGCCACTGAATTCACCCATCAATGGCAGGCTCTTCTCCTCTGAGAAGCAATACTGTTGATGAAATCATCTCCTAATGGGAAGCCAAAAGCAGATGCTTGACCTCTCAAACTCAGCCTACATGGCTAAAAACATTCAACTCATGAGACTGCTGCCAGGGCTGAAAATGTCCATTGCCTAGGATTACTGGTCATTAACTGATGCTCTGGGGTGGGGGTGGGGAGGGGACCCAGAGAGCGGAACAAGTCAGGCATTCAGGCTCACCTAGGCAATCTCATGGTCACACTACTAAGTGCTTAAAGCTTCAATTAAGGTGGGAAGGGGAGTGTTGTTAAATATATATTCTGGGTCTTTGCTAAGAGACTTATTCCTTGCTGAGATGACCCAAGAAGCTGCTTATAGATCCCTATAACCGGCAAACTGTGGCCCAAATGATTGGCCTGTCAGGAGGAGCCTACTGGCTGGCTTTTAGAGTTGCTTTGGGAAAATACAGTTCCAAATCTTTGGAGATTGATCCAGTTCTTTCTCTCCATTACTTGTCAGAGGCTTAAAAGAAATCAGACAGCTAAGTGAAGATAATTTTAATAAATTCTATAACTATTGCCCTTTTTCCTAAAATGTCCAGACCCTTTGACCCAGTTATCTTGCCATGTTATCTCAAAGAGGCCAAAGACAGAAAAAGGGTCCCATATACATTAAAATATTAATAGAAAAACTTTTGAGTATAACAAAGAACTGGTAATGAAGTAGGATGGCTAAAAAAATTGTGGTCCATAAATGTAATAGAATATTGCTGTTACAAGAAACAATGAAAATGGAGAATTCAGGAAAGCGTGGAAAAAGTTAGACAAATTGAATGAAGTAAGCAAAACCAGAAAACAATACACACAATTATAACTATGTAAATGGAAAGAACAAGAATAAAAAGAAAGAAAGAAAAGAAACTAAATTCTCTGTAGTTATAATGACAAAGCTTGGCTCAAAAGAAGAGATGAGAAAATGCACCTTCCTCCTTTCTTTATAAAGTTGGGTATTGTGGGTGTAGAACCTTGAAAATACTGTTGTACTCTGTTGCTGTGTTGGATAATTTTTGTTGCTGTTCAGTCATTTTAGAAGAGTCTGACTTTTCATGACTCTATTTGGGTTTTCTTGGCAAAGATACTGGAGTGGTTTGCCATTTCCTTCACCAGTCAGTTAATTTTACTGAACTGGTTTTGGGGTTTTTTTTCCCCCCCTCTTAAAAAAAAAAAGTTTGTTACAAAGGATGGTTCACTTAAGGAGGAAGGGGGGAAATTGTACAGTGGAATAAACACTGACTCTGGAATAAGGGCCTGGGTTCAAATCCCACCTTGAATGATTACTACCTGTTCAAACTTGTACTACCTGTCCAACTCCCTCATTTTCCAGAAGAGGAACCGAAGCCCAGACAGGTGAAGGGTGCTGGACTAAATAACCTTCAAGGTCCTTTCTAGCTATGATCCCACGGCCTCAGAGGACCCATCCAGCTCTAGATTTATGACCCTAATATTCAGAAATAAAAGTAATGTAAAACAAAACATAACACGAATTTTTAAAAATTTAAATTCTACCACTGATGTTTAAATGGATATTTTTCTTGATTACTATACTGTATGCATTTGACTTGAGTCCTCTGGGTTTGCTGAGATAGGGTGGTAGAGGAATGTGAATGAGCCAGTGGAAATTTTACAAGGCATGGGGATCTTTTTGAAGTCCTCTGAAAGACTCTGATCAGAGACCGCAGCCATGATGAAAGGCCCCATTCACAAAGAACAGTTCATCTAAGGAACAGGGAAATAAACCTTGAATAGACATCGCTATAGTAAAGCGTGATGGGTAGTGGGAGTGAGTAAGGGTTCTCTGGGAAAGAAAAAGGGGAAGAAAAGAGAATGGAATAATTTAGCCAAAATAAAGCTGGTTACTGCCTAGTTTTCTTTGAGAATGCCACCAGTCTTGGGAGCTCCACATTCTTCACTCTCTGTAGGAAGTCAAATGCCAAGTGACAATGTTCTACATAGTCGGGTGAAATAAATTTGCCCAGAGCCCCATTTGGAAGGCATTAAAAGAATAAGAGCTCTACTCCTCCTGTGATTCAACTGTGAAAACAGAAAGAAACAGTACTCAGAATTAAAAGGTCTGACTTAACCATGGCATACATTTAAAAAAGATAATGTTAATTAAAAAATCTTTAAAAAATATTGATGAATATTAATAGGTTAATATTTATATTTATATTAGATATTTGTAAAGTGCTTTGCAAAGCTTAAAGCATTATAAAAATGCTGGCTATATATTTCCATAGGATTTTATCACTCTGTAAAATTTTATACATATTATTTTATTTGATATTTATAATAACCCTGTTAATTAGCTAGTACGAGTATTATTATCCACATTTCACAGATGGATATAACAGATTCAAAGATGTTATATTAAAATAACAATACCAGGGGCAGCTAGGTGGTGCAGTAGATAAAGTACCGGGTCTGGAATGAAGAGTACTCATCCTCCTGAGTTCAAATTTGGCCTCAGGCACGTACTATCTATGTGACTCTGGGCAAGTCATTTAACCCTATTTGCCTCAGTTTCCTCATCTGTCAAATAAACTGGAGAAGGAAATAGCAAAACCACTTCAGTATCTTTGCCAATAAAACCCCAAATAGGGTCACGAACTGTTGGACACAACTGAAATGACTGAACACCAACAACAAACAGTAATAATGATAATAATAACTAATATATAGTGCCAGACGATGTGCTAAGTGCTTTACAGGTATTATCTCATTTGATCCTCACAACAACCTTGGGAGGTAGGTGCTGTTATTATCCCATCTTATGGGCAAGCACTTCAAGTGATGTGCTCAAGGTCGCACAGCTAGTAAGTATCTGAGGCCAAATTTGAATTTAAGCCCAGTGTTCTATGCACTGCAACAACTAGCTGGTGATTTGCACAGGGTCATAGAGCTATTAGGAAGTGGAACTAGAAGGCAAATCTAGGCATGTCTGTCAGCCAGGTGTTAGAAAGTCAGTCATTTTTGCATACACCACACTTCCTCTCCATTCTTCTTTGCATCTGCTGATGAGCAAACCAGAGCAAAAATCTTTATTTCTCTGTGAGAACTATTTTTCTCTCTGTGTAAAATAGAAAGACTTCCTTTCCTTATCTCAAAGATGCTGCGAATATACATCAGATTATGTTTATAAACATTCCTAAGCAACTTCAAGTGATAAAAGGACATTACATCCTATTAAGAGCAATGGAAGAAACAAAAATCCAAGTCCAGTTTGACTGGGGTTAGGATCCTGAGCCCTCTGCCACCAGTACACTCAAGAGAACAGGGAAGTCCTCAGAAGGTGTTGTCAAGGATGTATCTGACCTTGTGACGCAGTGATCATTCCATAGACCGTGACTACACTCTGTGCCTAAGACATCAGGCAGATTGTGGCACAGACCAATGCAGAACACCCATCCCAAGGGATCAGTCACAGGTATAGACACACAGAGAAAACCACTCATTCATCAGACCCTCTTCTCTTTCCCCCTCCCCTAGAGCTCATTCCATACTCTGCCATGAAGAAGTCTTAGCTGGCTTCCGTGGTCTTCCTAAAGTCATGGTGTGAGTGCTAGTTGATGAACACCAGCCCAAAGGGTTGGCCTCTGCTTTTTTTTGGCTAACTAAAGGCAGATTCTAAGTGGGAGAGAGGCTGGCTGATGCTTTTATGAGGGCTTTTGGTAATGTCTCCTGTCTTCCTGCTCTAACAGCTCAGTTATCCTCCGTTCATGGGTTAATGGTAAATACTAAGTTGTTGAAAAAATGGATATCCCTATTGGGGGTCTTTACTATAACACCTTGGATATCAACACAAATGAAAGAGAAGTAGTTCAAACATTTCGCTAGACATCTAAGATGGATTTCTGGTTTGGGGCACTGGAAAGTCTCTAAAGCATTCATTGCTACATGCTATCTAAAGAACACAACTGGCTGTCAATTCTTTATAAAAGCAAGGAACTATGACAGTGCAATTCTTTTTCTATAGATGCAAGGAGATCAGCAACCTTTCCCTCTGAGATGCTTCCAGAAAACAGCTCTAACACCAGCTGCACATAAGGGGTGGCGGGGGGTCCTTTGTTCTCGAAGAGGACCAATGTGATTCTCCAACCCCATCAAACAGAAATAGTTTAGAAGTCATCCTACTAAAGCATAGAAACCATTGTCTTGGAGGTTTTTCCCTTTTACTCTATGAAAACAATGAACTCTGCCAGTACTGAAAACAAATTTGTTCAAACACGGCCAAGTTCAAACATCTAATGAGAACGGAAGGTCAGTCGGGGTTCACCAGTTGAGCCCGTGCATAAATTGTGGATCCTTGGGAATACAGCAAGACACTTCATTAACTCTTTCAGGACACTGGGATAAATTTGTTTGGGACCTAACTTGCTTCAAAGATAGGATAGAAAGTAGAGGGAGCGTGTATAACTTGTACTTGGGGCAGTCTGTTTCAACAAGGCTAAATGCCTGGGGTTCTTAATCTTTTTTGTATGTGTCATGGACCTCTTGGGCAATCTAGTGAAACCCCTGAAATCCTTCTGAGAATGTTTTTAAATGCATAAAATAAAATACATGAGATTGCAAAAGAAATGAATTACATGGAAATATTTATCAAGTATTTATTGTTATCAAAACCCACGCACGCTTACTAGCTGCATATGTCACTGGACAAGTCAACCCCGACTGCCTCACCAAAAAGCAAAACAAAAAAAAGCAAAACCCATACACGGACCCCTCTACCTTCCCACGTCCCTCAGCCTCCTTTGGCTTCCAACTGGAGGGCTGCAGAATGGAGCACTGAACTCCTTACTTTATAGAGGGCAGAAACTGGACTTTCAGTTCACTCTACTGAAGGTCATGTGACAAGATGCCCCTGCACCAGGTACTCCTTGGTGTCTTCCTCTCCCCACCCCTTTCCAGCTTCCTTTTGTGTATACAGTTCCATATATACACTTCAGTTACACCACGCACACACAAGAAAGATAGCACAGCATGGTATATAGTAGAGAGTTGACCTCAGGGTCAGGAAAACTTCAGTTCAAACCCTCATCTCCATGATGGAAATAGAGCCAACTACTCTCCTTCATATCTCCCTTCTCCGACACATTTCATTCATACCTTTCCTCCATGCTTGCTCCAACCTCTTGTATCCAGACACTTGGAATCTCTTCATCATTCTGAGATAGTATCTCCTTTTTATAAAGTATGTTTAGGGCATGAACCACACATCTCTCATACAATGGCTTTGGTTGATTCAAGGAAATGTACAGGCCTGGTTCATACTGAGTTCTGATGGTCTGATTAAAAAAAAAAATAAACAAGTTTGCACTTAGTCAAGGTACCAGAGCCAAATGGATGATTTCAGCCTCATCTTTATGTGTCTATGCATATGTGATCACATCTGGCAAAGTATCCATTATGGGAGTTCATAGTTTCTTATTCTTGTTCTTTTTGGTAGTTGAAATGTTTTTGATTGTAGCTGATAAATTCATAATGAAAAGAGAAAATTGAACAAAAGAAAAGCAGACACAATTCAATTTAATTCAATAAGCATGGGTTAAGCACTTATTATGTGCCAGGCACCATGCTTGATGCTTGGAAAACAAAAATAAAAAGTCCCTGCCCTCAAGGGGCTTATATTCTACTGGGGGGAAACTGCATATGCAAAGATAACTAATTACGAAATATGCACAAAGTAAATAAAAAGTGAAGGCAAGAGGAGATTAACCACTTGGAGGATCAGGAAGGACCTCATCTAGGAAAGGACATTTCCACTGAGCCTTGATTAGAGCTAGAGATTCCAAGGGGAAAAAAGTGAGGAGGAAGAGAATTCCAGGCATGAGGGACAGGGGGTGCAAAGACATGTAGACAGGAGATGGAATGTTTTGTTTGAGGAGCACCAAGTAAGCCAGTCAAGCTAGAACATAGAGTTAATGAGGGGGAGTAAAGAAAAAATGATTGTGGAAAGGTCATCACGCCCAGTTAACGTGAATATGAACAGGTGATACTTAATTCCAAAGGCTTATCCACTGAATGGAGGTGACCTTTGCAAAAATGGTTTAGATGGAAGAAATGCTTTAAAGTAATAAAAGCCTAATGCAGCCTTAAGGGTAGTCTTCAGAAAGTTTTTCGGATACATAAATGCTCAATAAATCTGCTCACATCTAGAATCATACTCTTACTTAGAGTCAGATGGGTTTGTTCATGTGTCTGAGGTGGGACCTGAATGCAGGCTGACTCTGAGGCAGGCTCACCACATAGCAGGTACCAAGCAGCATTTGTGGAAAGAACGTCCTCACTTGGAGTTCCCTACAACTATGAAATCTCAAGCACCTTTAAAAAATACTCTGAATACTCAATAAATACAAATCAAATTGAATAGAATTGCTAACAGAGCTTAGTTTGGCCCTCAAGATTTTGGTGCTGAGGTCAATGCTAGTACATTGAATCTTTTTTTAATCAATCATAAAAATTTATTAAGCACCTACTATGTGCCAGGCACTTTGCCAAGTGCTTTATGCAGGTGAGAAGATCCCACTCACAAACTCCTTGTGCCTCTTCTACCCTTGAGCTCTTAGGAAGTAATAATCATGGTTAGTTCTAAGCTCTAAGTGATGCTAAAGAGTGCCCAGAAGTCTAGAAACTTTTCTCCCTCATCACTTATCAATCATAATTTCTACTTTATCTATTCCCACTTTGTGGTGAGTAGAGAAGGGATTATGATGTGGGAAAAAGAGAATTTTGAATCAAGAAATTTTAAGAACCTTTATCACCCATAAGCCCCCCAAACATCCAAATATATGACCTGTGCTTTCTCAGAAAAAAAAAAAAAAAAAGAGGGAGGGAAAGGATCAGGTCAAACCTCCCCCATCCATCCCTACCCTTGTAGAAAAGCTGAGGCAAATCACATAGGCCTCTTTCCATTAATCATAAGGATCCCTCTAGGGCATGACAACCAACAGTAAATGGAAATGTTGATTACATATTCAGAAAAAAATCCATCATTCCCAGCTGGCCCCTGGCCAATCTACTCATTACTTTTCTCTAAGCCAGGGTTTTTTAGCCTGGGATCTGTAAACTCAAGGAGTTTTTAAAAAATATTTTGATATTTGAGTACTTGATATATAGATTTTAATATTTTGATATTTATATACTACATGTTAATATACTTAGCATTCTTTATAATCTAATGTATTTTATTTTATGCATTGAAAAATATTATTCTGAGAAGGGGTTTATAGGTTTTACCACAGTACCCAAGGCAGTCCTTCTATTTCTACACTACTTTTTCTCTTTAGAGAATTTTACTAATGAATAATTACAGAATATTACTATACCAGGCTAGCTTTATCAGGTTAAATGACTTGTCTAAGAGAAAGATTTAGAACACAGGTCCCTTGACAGTAATAGTTCACAATTCTATGCTCTTTCTATCACATATTAAAGCTAGAAGGTGGCTCATTGGCTAGAGGGCTGGACTTGGGGAACAACTGAGTTCAAATTCTGGCCCAGACACTTAATAGCCAGGTGACCCTGGGCAAGTCACCTAGCACCCCATCCCCACCTCCAGCCTTAGTTTTCCCATCTGTAAAAGAAAGGAATAATAATAGCCCCTAGCTTATAGTACTTTTGCAAGATCCAAATGAGGAGATATATGTGAAGTACTTTGCAAACATATTCTATAACTATAAGCTACTGAAACTCCCTTAGATAACAGCCAAGATAACCTCCTATGTGGTTGAGGTGGGGAATGATGACTGGAATTGTAATGTAGTGCTGTCCCTGTGAGGTAGTACAGGTATCATTATCTCCACCTTAGAAGTAAAGCAAATGAGACTGATAAAAGTGAAGGCATTTGCTTTATGTCATAGGGAGGGAAGGGAGGAGAGAAGGGAGGGAGGGAAGGAGGGAGGGAAAGAGGGGGGAAAGGAAGGAGGGAAGGAGGGAAGGAGGGAAGGAAGGAGGGAAGGAGGGAAGGAAGGAGGAAAGGAAGGAGGGAAGGGGAAGGAAGGGAGGAAGGAGGGAAGGAAGGAGGGAAGGAGGGAAAGAAGGACAGAAGGAAGGAGGGAGGGAGGGAAGGAGGGAAGTAAGGAAGGAAGGAAGGAGGAAGAAGGAAGGAAGGAGGAAAGGAAGGAGGGAGGGAAGGAAGGAAGGAGACAGGGAGGGGGAAGGAAGGAAGGAAAGAGAGAAGGAAGGAGGGAGGGAAGGAGAGAGGGGGGAAGGAAGGAAGGAGGGAAGGAAGGAAGGAAGGGGGAAGGGGAAAGAAGGGAGGAAGGAGGGAAGGAAGGAAGGAGGGAGGGAAGGAAGGAAGGAGGGAAGGAAGGAAAAAAGAAGGAAGGAAGGAAGGAAGGAAAGAAGGAAGGAAGGAAGGAAGAAGGGAAGGAAGGAATGGATGTATTTATTAGGTGTTTATTATGTGCCAGGCATGGTGCTAAGCACTTTACAAATATCTCATTTGATCCACACAACAATCCTGGGGAATATGTACTATTATTATCCCTATCCTCAGTTGAGAAGATTGAGAGAGAGAGAAGTTTAATCATTCACCCAGGGTCACATGGCTAGTAAGCATCTGAGGTCAGATTTGAACTCAAGACTTCCAAGAGCAATCTTCTACTCACTGTGCCATGTAGATGCCTCAGATGAGCACCATATATGAGACTTGAACCTAAATCTTCAGACTCCAAGTCCAGTGGTCTAATACATCCCACCAGGCTATCTCTTGAGAGTCTAAATGGCTTCACTAAAGTCATACAACTAGTTAGCAGTAGAAGCAGGCCTCGAACCCAAGCCTCCTGATAGGCTACTTCCCAACTCCATTACAGCAGGACAAAATCAAAGGTTGCAATTGCCAAGCAGGTCAATTAGTTTTGCTCAGTTCCTAACTACTGTTTTTCAAGTGCACGTTGTTAGCTCAACTGCCATGTGGCAATTATTAATTAGCCTTGCTCAGCTGCTAACAGCTATTTTGTAAGTGTATGCTGCTCATCTCTGGGCTAGGCGAGAGAGTGTGAGCACGTGGTCAGATCCGTGTAAAACCATCCCCATTCCTGAAAAAACAAAATGTTTACTGTTGGTGAATCAGAAATGCTACCTTCATAGGAGAAGACAGCAATGAAGTGGATATGTCCATTAATAGCAGAAGAGGGGGCTAGTGTTGCAGTTTGAAGGAATAAGATCAGCTGTAAAGAAAAATCACTGATAGTGGGAATTGGTTAGCAATGGAATAATGCAGTGGGGAACAGGTCAGATCTGCACTGATCTAGACTGGTATGGAGATTTTTCTGATCGGAAAGGTAACATTCCTCCTGCACATGGATGTTGGGAAAATTAATATAAAATGCTTGAAAGGATCATTCCTAACTCGGAAGCAATAGGTTAGAGGACTTATAATTTAGACACCATTCCCCTGGTTTTAGAGATGAGGAAACGAAGTGAGTGCACGAGAAATGAAGTGATTTGCCCAGGGCCACATGGGCCATAAGCAGCAGAGCCAGGGTGGCAATTCGGGTCCTCCAGCTCTCTGGTCAATGGTATTTCTGGTGTCCTGGGCTGCCTCTCAGAGCAGCAAACTGTGATTACAAAATCAGAAACCTGAAAATTGGTGATCATGTCTCTGGGAACTATTTTATTAGCTTATGATTATAAATTATGTTTACTAAACTTTTTTAATTAAATGAAATTAATTCATAGAGCCATTTTCTCTCTACTCCATGCTAAATGATTGGATAAGCCTATCTTTTAAGCCAATCGTATCTGCTCCTGCAGCAAGTAGTTCACAAAACTTGCAGGGACTTTTGATACTCTCTAAGCTTCACTTCTTTACTCTGTAATTCACCAATTCACCAATTGCTTATTAAGTATCCATATAGGGCAAGATACTACACTAGCAGCAAGATAGGGCAGTGGAAAGAGTGCTGGGTCTGGAATCAAGATGATGAGTTCAAATCCTGCCTCAGATACTTACTAGCTGTGAAACTCTAGGCAACTCACTTAACCTTTCTCTGCCTCAGTTTTCCTCAGTTATAAAATAAGGAAAATAATATCATCTACCTCCCAGGGTTGTGATGATCACATGATCTAATATTTGTGAAGACTTAGCACAGTGCCTGCACCTAGCAGGCACTCGATAAATGCTTGTTCCCTTATCCTTGAGGCTATTCCCTATTAGGAAACACTGAAGATTTCTGACTAGTAGGGACATGGTCAAAGAGAGAGAATGAGAATGTCTTTCAGTCTTTTTCAGCCACCTTCTGATTCAAGACTGCGGCACACTGGTACAAAAAAGGACACAGATCATTAAGGTTTATATTGTTTAAACCATCTGGAGTACTGATCATGTTACTCATTATGGTAGCAGTGCATGGATTGGAGAGAGAAGAAACTGGAAGCAGGGAGACCAATTAGGGAGTTATTGAAATAGTCCAAGCAAAAGGCTTGAACTAGACTAGAATAAAGACTATGTATGTGGAGAGGTAGCTAGGTGACTCAGTGGATAGAGCACCTACAATGGAATCAGGAGAACCTGAGTTCAAATCCTGCCTCAAACACTTGACACTTACTAGCTGTGTGATCCTGGGCTTAATCCTGATTGCCTTGCAAAAAAAAAAAAAAGATTTTATGTGGAGACAAGGGACAGATTGTGACAGGTGTCATGGAGGTAGAATCAACAAAACTTGACATGTATATGAGAAGCAAGGATAGAAGCAAAGATGACTCTAGGGGCAGCTAGGTGGCGTAGTGGATAGAGTACCAGCCCTGGATTCAGGTGGACCTGAGTTCAAATCCGTCCTCAGACACATAACACTTACTGGCTGTGTGACCCTGGGCAAATCACTTAACCCCATTGCCTAGCCCCCCCCAAAGAAAAAATTACTCTAAGGTTGTGAACCTAAGTGATTGGAAACACAATGGTTCCCTCGACAGAAATAGGGAAGTTTGGGGAGGGGGGGATGAATTTGAGAGGAAATGTATATAGTTCTGTTTGGGACATGTTGAGTTCAAGATGCCTACCAAGGCAGCCAAGTAGATTTTCAGGTAGATACTCAGCAAGTAATTGGCATTCTTTGTCCATGGCAATGCATGAAACAAAAATAGGTAGGGGAGGAGGAGGAGGAGGAGGAGAGAGACAGAGAGACACAGAGAGAGAGAGAGAGAGAATGAAAGTGTCTTTCAGTCTTTTTCAGTCACCTTCTTATTCAAGACTGCGGCACACTGGTGCAAAAAAAGGACACAGATCATTAAGGTTTATATTGTTTAAACCATCTGGAGTACTAGATCACGTTACTCCAAAAGCGAATTGCAAGAAAATTGAGAACAAATGAACATGAAGGAAAAGAAAGAGCAAGAATCTTCAAGCTTTCCAGATCTGCCACAAGTTCCGGGAATGTTCTTAAAACCTATATAATGCAAGTATATACATTCCATTGCATCAAGTACAACTTAGTAGAGAAAGCACCGAACTGGGAGTTAGAAAATCTGGGTTTTAGGCGCAGCTCTACCACTAATATGCTGTATGACGGGCAAATCCCTTGGACTCTCTAAGCCTCAATTTCCTTATCTATAAAATGAAAGGCATGAATTTGAAGAATTATCAGACCCTTTCCAACTCTAAGATACCATAAAATGGATAGTTGAGAATCCTAGACAACTCTATGATGGCATCTATTCCATAATCCAGAAAGAGAAAATGGGCATTGTCCTGCTTTTGGTAATTTGCTTATGTTCAGAAAAAGAGTAGCAAACATGTAGCTCTAGGAAAGGGAAAGGTAGTAGTGGAATAGAAAATACAATATACTTGATAAAAATGTCATCTTCTCTACAAAAATAAAGCTTTCTGTTTGAAGATAACTATAATCATATCACTTACAAGGAGGAAGGATATATCGATTAAATTATCAAGTAACAGATTTCTTAGAATTTTTTCACAGTTGTTTCCACTTATTCACTATGGGCAATGGACAAGTTGCTATGTCAGTTCTCAAATCTTTATTCCTATTGTGATAGAGGAGAAAGATCCATATTGCATGGTAAGGGGAAAATCTTAAAATTGGCCAAGTGGGGAGTTATACTGGAAACTAGATAGATTGTAAGTTGGTTGCGAGTAGGGACTGTTTTTCTTTTCATTAATTGTATCCCCATCATTTAGTACAATGCCTGGTACGTCATAAGTGCTTAATAAATATTTCTTGGATTGGATGGAACCCCAACAATGTGCATCAGAAAAACAATGAAGAGACAGCAAGAAGACAGGAGTCAGAGACTTACATGTATCACTTTACTTAAGTTATTTTATTTCCCTGGGGATTCAGTTTCCTCTTTGGGGAGGAAAATGGATGGACCAGATGACCTCTAGTCCCTTTCCAGCTCTGACATTCCATGATTCTGCAATTGGAAGATGAGATGAGATAAAGACAGTTCAGCTTTACAGAATCTCAGGATCTCCCAATTAGAAGAGATCTCTGAAGCCGTCTTATCCAGCCTATCTGCACCTGATCAAGAATGCCCTCTACAACCTACCTGACAACTGTGCAATGCGCCTCCGCTTGAAGAAAGCCCTCTAGGAAGCTTTCCTAGAGAACCCACTATCTCCCAAGGCAGCCCATGCCCCTGTCACAGCTTTCATGGTTAGGAAGTTTTGTCATTGGTTATTTTCCCCTGACATCAAGATAAAATCCACTTCTGCCAATTTCACCTGTCGGTCCTATTTCTGCCTTTGTGTGTGAGGTAGGGTGGGGGCAAAGTAGAGCATCTCTAATCATTCTTCCACATGACAGCCCTTCAAATGCCTGAAGACAGGTGTTTATCTCTCGGTCATGATAAAGATGGATATCTGTCTCTCTCATATCTCTTCTTCATGCTAAACATCTCCAGCACTCGTAATGCTCCTCACAGGGCACAATCTTACAGCACATTATCATCTTAGTAACTCTTCCTAGCTTATCAATTACTCAAATTCCAGGTACCCAGAGCAATACCTCTTAGAATCACCTAAGACGGGGAGCGATTGAGAGGAGATAGGAGAATCTATGATTAAATAAGTAGCTTAGGAGATTAATCACAGCCACTAGGTCAATAGCAAAGCCCAGAAAGAGGAAATAGTTGTGAGAGGATTCTTTAGGGAGAACCATTAACCAAATTGAAATTAGTAAGAGATTATGCTGAAAGTAGTTTGGATCAAAATCCAAATAAAATGGATCTGAAGTTCAAGCAGTAAAACATCTGATACCTCAGAAGTGTTAAAAAAAAATTTTAAAGGTGCTAAAGAGAGTAGAAGCATAGGCTATAAGAGCAGCAATTGTCCTCAGAAATCATCTAATCACACACCCCCTTTATTTTACAGACAATGCCTAGAGAGGTGAAGAGATAGTAAATTAAGTGGCAGCATCAGTACATGAATTCATAACTTGTTTCTAGTCCCATGTTATTTTCACTATATGATGTGCCCTCTAATTTTCATTGTTGAATTGTTTCAATTGTGCCCAACTCTTCACAACCCCATTTGGGGTTTTCTTGGAAAAGATACTGGAATGATTTGCCATTTCCTTCTCCAGCTCATTTTACAGATGATGAAACCGAGGCAAACAGGGTTAAGTGATTTGCCCAGAGTCACACAGCTGGTAAGTGTCTGGGGCCACATTTGAACTCAGGTCTTCCTGACTCCTAAGACTAAAGAGTAGAAGCAGAGTAGGCTAGTCATAATAGTAGTAACTCCAAGGATCAAGTCTATAGACTGAAGGGAAATGACAAGAGGGAGTGAATAGAAAGTCTTAAAAAACTGAACTCATGATCTTCTCTCTTTCAAATTTCCTTATCACCATTAAGGACATTTCCATCCTCCCAGTCACTCAGGCTTGTAGCATAGGCGTCATCCAGGGCTCCTCATTCTCGCTCTACCCCTATAACCCATTGCCCCTGTTAATTCTGCCATTACCACATCTCTCATCTACACCCCTTTCTCTCCTCTGACACTACAACTACCCCAGTGCAGGCCCCTTTCACCTTATGCCTTGACTACTACAGCAGTCTTCTGGTTAGTCTTCTTGATGCAAATCTCTCCCCACCACTCCATCCTCCACTTGGCTGCCAAAGTGCCTTTTTTTTTTATGCAGTGGGGTTAAGTGACTTGTCCAGGGTCTCACACAGCTAGTAAGAGTGTCTGAGGTCATATCTGACTTCAGGGCCCATGCTCTATCCACTGTGCTGCCTACCTGCCCATCTCATCACTGAGTTCTGACATTACTTCTTCCCAAGATCAACCATCAAGTTCTAAGTTCAAGCAAGTCCTATTCTCTTGCTAGGCTGATCATTGAGAGGAGATGTGACAAGATCCTTCTCCAATTCCTCGGAATCATAGAATCTCCACCTTGGAAGGGATTTCAGAAGTCATCTAGACCAAACCATCCTGGAACATACCTGACAAGTGGGCATTTGTCACCTTAAAGACTTCAGGGGTCAGGGCACTTGCTCCCTGATGGAGGCAATCCACTTCTTGGCTTGGACCACCCTAATGACTAAGAAGCCCGGCCTTATATTGATCTGAAATCTGCTTCTGCGTAACTTCTGCTCATTCATTTACTTCCCTCTGGATCTAAATTCTGCAACTGTAAGTAAGCCTCCCAAGATATGAAAGACCTTGAAAAGGACTATAATATATCCCTGAAATCTCTTCTCCTAGCTCAAAACGTCTGGTTCCTTCAACTGTTCTTGCCATAGGATAGATTCAAATCCCTTCATCGTTCTGGTCATCTTAAGGTACTTTGTTGGGGCAGCTGGGTGGCGAGGGGGATAGAGTGCCCAGCCTACAGTCAGAAAGACTCCTCTTCCTGAGTTCAAATCTTGCCTCAGACACTTAAATGACCATGTGACCCTGGGTATATCACTTTACCCTGTTTGCTTCAGTTTCTCCATCTATAAAATAAACTGGAGAAGGAAATAGTGAACCACTCCAGTATCTTTGCCAAGAAAACCCCAAATGGTGTCACGAAGAGTCAAACACGACTGAAAAACAACTGAACAAAGTGTACTTTATGTAGTATGCCAATTTCCCTCCTCAAATACAGCATCTAGACCTTATCATATTGACTCCAAACAGGGTCTGAACAGGTTAGAGTATATCAGGGCTATCATTTCCCTCACTCTGTACTATGCATTTCTATTAATGTAGAATTAATACTCAAAATTCCATTAGGCTTTTTGGCCACCATGGCCCGTTGAAACAAACAAACAAACAAACAAAAATACAACCTGATCCTCTCCCCTCTTCTGTTTCTGTATTGACTATGGTAGAATAATAGAAATGGGGTACTGAGGGTGTTAAAAATCTCATCTACAGACATGACTTTGTTGTTGTTAATCTACATGTAAGGTCCTTGTCCAAAGACCAAAAAGTCAATATACGAGCAAAGGAACTGAATCTGATCAATGTTGGCATTCTTGCAATAAGTAAAACTAAAAGAAAGAAGGAAAAGATGGCTCACATGTTCTCTTTGGAAAGGCAAATAAAGGAATCAGTGGCAAGTAGGGTGATCTAGAGCCTTGAGTTATATCAAATGGGAATTGATTGAAATATTTGGAGATGATTAGCCTAGAGAAGCAAAAATCTGGGGGAAGACATGGTAGCTGTTTTCAAGTTTTTGAAGGATTATGACATAGAAGGGGGCATCTGGGTGGCACAATGGAGTGCCGGGCCTGGAGTCAGCAAGATCTGAGTTCAAATCCATCCTTGGATACTTACTAGCTATGTGACCCTGGGCAAGTCACTTGACCCTGTCTGCCTCAGTTTCCTCATCTGTAAAAATGAACTAGAGAAGGAAATGGCAAACCACTCCAGTAATTGCCAAGAAAATCCTAAATGGGGTCAAGAAGAATCAGACATGGAGCAGCTAGGTGGCACAGTGCATAGACTACCAGCCCTGGAGTCAAGAGGACCTGAGTTCAAATCCGACCTCAGACACATAATACTTCCTAGCTGTGTGACTCTGGGAAAGTCACTTAACCCTAACTGCCTCACTAAAAAAAAAAAAAAAAGGAAGAAGAAGAATCAGACGTGACAGAAATAAGTGAACAATAACAACATGAGTGGAAGGACTGTTCTGTTTGTCCTGCGAAGGCAGAATTAGGAGTAATAAAAGGGTGTTGCTGAGAGGCAGTTTTTAAATAAGGCAAACAAAGAAAAACTTCTCTTAAGTGAATTAGGCTCCCTCTCACTCTTCCAGCTATGTTAGATATTGTAGAGTAGACTCTTGTTTAGATGTGGTTTGAACTAAATGGCTCTGAAGTCTCTTCCAACGCTGAAATTTCTGTGAACTGATTCATTAAGAAGCATATGAAATTGAATTACACATTAATTACTAATGAAGATTAGAACAGAAATAATGGAAAAACAGTTGACACTCAACCTTTGTTCTTTTCATAAAGAGAATGTGATCTAATTTCCTGGTGCTTAGCTAGAACAAAAGAAGTGATTTTTTTTTTTAAATCTTGCTTTCCTTGTCTAGACTACTTCAAGAAATTAGAATTCTATTTCCCATGTGACTTGAAACCCATTACACAAGATGGCTTATGAACGCCACCAAATCCATTTCTGAAATTCTAAAAAGTAGTTCTAAGGTCTAAGTGTCTTAGAGAGTTTGCATCTACTAAGGCAGATTATTTCTTGATGATTATTTAAAAGAAAGAATAAAAGA
Source organism: Vombatus ursinus (assembly GCF_900497805.2). NCBI lineage: Eukaryota > Metazoa > Chordata > Mammalia > Diprotodontia > Vombatidae > Vombatus > Vombatus ursinus. Next base: position 37,753,175 of record NW_020954608.1, read on the forward strand.
TAGTGAGTGTTAAGGTTAAAAGGGTTTGGAAAGGCCCTGAGTTCTCAAAATATCCCCGAGAGTTAGAAGTTATACACTTCCTCATTTGGAAAGCAGAGTGATGTTGGGAAAGAGAGAGAGCCACTGACTTTCCCAGCATTGACCAGCAACAAAATCTTTATCAGAAGATGGCAGGGTTTAGTAAAGCTAGAAGAAATCACTTAATCCCCTTCATCTCCTCACCCAAATGGGAGTGGCAGAGCTTTGGTAATGAATCAAAAGAAGAGTGGGTGACAGGAAGTATGATGAGTCAGGACAGGAGAGGGATGCCAAGGCGAAGAGCAAAGGGGAACGGGCAGCATGGTGGCATTAGTGCTTTTTCCGGAGCAATATAACAATTGGGTCTGGGAGCAATGAACTAGCTCCCATCAGAAGAGAGGTCCCTACTAGTGACAGGACTGCCAAAAAATAAAAATAAAATGGCCATAGGAGCTTCTATCTTGGCCCAGTTCATGTTCTTGTGCTATAAATGAATGAATGAATGAATGAAGCTGAGATTCTGAGTCCACTGGACCTCTGTCTGAATACCAGAAGTCTGAGGTACAGATTTCCTATAGTTCTTTTATCTTCACGTGATGACCAGTCCTGCTGGCTATAGAATCAGACAAGTGGTATTTCTGTTCTACGCAGTCCTTTGCCCACTCAAGTATTGGAAATCCCACCTAATTTAGTACCAATTCCATGTCGTGATGAATGAATTCTCACCACTAAAGATGTCTCATCAAGAAACAAAATGGGTTGTAGAAGATCATAATCCCTAGGAAACACCACTTGATACATTACCATTAATACGAAATTATTGATAACTATGCCTAGTTCCTTGGATATTCATTGGTCTAATTATAAAAGAGTCAAATAATCAAGAATATACTCACCTCTCTCATCAATAAGAATGACATGTGGAACCAAAAAAAAAAAAACAGCAAAAAAAAAAAATGGACTCATAAGAAAAAAAAACAGATGTCTTGCATGTGTTTTAATGTAAAACACATGTACCCTACTGGCTTTTTTTAAGTTGCTGTGTAGAAATTAATTTATTGATTTCAGTAGATTGTTTCTGAAAAAAGTCTTTCATAATAGGTCTTTTTTTAAGTATCTGTAAAGTAGTATAAGATTCCAACTTAGAGTTTGCATTTGAGGTATTAATGCTTAATTGCAGCGGTACTATTAAGGATGTGCTGCCTTTAACCATTACCTGATGATCTGTGAGGGACTCATTGGAAGGTACAGTGTTTTTTGTCATAGAGACCTACTGTGTAATTTACTTCACATCACTTCCTCAAGGTTGCTTCCCTACTTGTCACTTTTATTCCCAATTTTTATTTAATGGGTCTATTTGCTTCTTTATTTTTCCACTTATCCCCAATTTTTGTAGGTTCCTTTTATTTTTGCACTACCTGTATTCTCTCCGCAGCAAACTGTCTCTTTTGACAATTTTTTATAAAAGAAAAAAAATAAGTTCAATTAAAAAAAGGCCTTTTTGGTTCAAGATAAATATATCCACTGCTTCTTCCTTCTCTGAATGGTTTTTCACATTATCATAGGAGAAAATGAAATTGGTAATACATGCTCTCTTCTTCTTAAAGTCATTTTGGTTGGTACATAGAATCAAACTACTATTCTTCTTGTAGTATCTTCATGAAGAGACCAAAATGTACAATATGATGATTAGGACAAGCAATGTATCCAAATGAGGAGAAGAATTCCACTCAGGGCAAAGAGGAGGGGCAGAATTCACACCAGGATCTAAATCAGCATAAACCAAAAGCCACACAAGGCTGGATCAGAAATCTGGGTTTTTCTGAAACACCAAAAAGTCCAGTGGTAGTACCAGAGATTTCAAGCCAGAGAGGATCAGGAAGTAATCTAGCAGGAGCACCAATAAATTAAGTGAGCCAACCTGGCCCCCCAACGCTTTAGCCCTTCATGGTGATGGAATGCATTCCCTAACCCAGCCTTGAGATGCACAGTGCTCCCTCCTACAGCAGCCATGTTGGCAAGTTCATGGCAAATGACATGCTTGACCATAAGATGTGACATTCATATGGTGCTGGTGACTGTGGGAAGGGCTTGGGAAATGTTTTCCTGTAAATCCATTACTGGAATCCATTTGAAAGGTTGTATAAGCCATTTAGTAATCACACCACTTCACAACTGAAATTCTCCTTAATTATTGTCTGAGAATAGGATCCATCAATTATCAAATGACACTGAACAAGAAGAATAATGTCTCTGCAGCAGGCAGAGGGGATGACTTATACAGAAGAGAGGCACAGCAGAGCAGCGCCTCCCTTCCCAGCTGTACTATCTATAAGAGAATATAAGCCATGACACAAAAAGCCCAGAAGCTTTTTCCAGAAAGTCATAAGTTTGAGATAAATGTGCAAAGAAAAAGGAGAGAGGGGATCACAGGAAAAAGGGGCCATAAGGAAGATGGGCAGGGCTTCCAGGGTGCCACCGCAGTGAAGAATGTGAGCCAGCAGCAGCAAACAGAGGCAGCAGATGTGGACAGTGACAACCAGGTGAATGGCACAGAGGTCCTGAAGCAAGCTTGGTAGCTGTAGGAGTCATGACTACATGGTGGTGTTGTGAGCCGTGATCACGGATGGAAACAGATAAGTGAAGAGATGCTGATGCTGCTTTTTTATGAGGTTTTCTACTTTATTCACATGACTGGAACCTCACTAACTGGCATTGTAAGATCTTGTTTTATCTGGGGTTTGGGGAGGTACTTGGGGGGTTTGGTTGTTTTTTTTGTTTTTTTTCTTTGTGGAGACTGACTGAACCTTATAGGGGAGGGAGGAGGGAAATTTCACTCGTGGAATCAAATCTAACAATTTCCTTGCTAAAGAGGCTAAAATATTAATTCATTCTCTGTTCTTTACATGCATTTTAATAAATGTGTTTCTTAGCTTGATGCTTATAAGGGAACGAATAAATCTAGGAAAGAGCCAAAAACAGGCCTAATTTAGGCAATGCCAGGCCTTTGTTGTTGTTTAGTTGTTTCAGTCATGTCCAATTCTTCATGACCCCTTTTGGATTTTTCTTGGCAAAGATGTTGGAGTGGTTTGCCATTTCCTTCTCCAGCTCATTGCCTCAAGAAACCGAGGCAAACAAGGTTAAGTGACTTACCCAGGGTCACACAGCTAGTAAGTGTCTGCGTCCAGATTTGAACTCACAAAGACGAATCTCCCTGACTCCAGGCCTGGCATTCTATCCACTGCACCACCAGGACTAAACCCTCCTTTAAAACAGCAATCAAATCCTGTCTTTTCTTCTCCAGGCTAAACATTTTCAATTTCTTCAACAAACCTTCATATGGCATGATCTTAAGGCTCTTCACCAACCTGGTTATTCCAGGACAATCTCTTATTTATTAATGTCCTTCCTAAAGCCATTATTTGTGTTATTATTATGATGATGATGGACCCAAAGATCAAACCCACATGAGTTCAGAGCTGTAGTCCTTATCCATGTATTATACACCTAAAGCAATTCAATTCAATAAACATTTATTGAGCATCCATGCAAGGCACTATGCTAGACACAGACAAATCAAAAACAAATACAACCCATGCCCTACCCTCTAAAAGAGAGGAAAAGCAGGTTATTGCCTTCATAATTTCCCCATTTTTTTCCTTTCCATAATATCTATGGACAGAAACTAATAATATTCCTTCACAAAATCTCTTGGAAAGAGTTACTACATAAAATATAACAAGATAATGGAAAAAGAATGTGTTTGGCTTATTGTTCAATCAGAGATCCTTGGACCAAGTCCTATTCATTACTGTTAGTTTATAGTAGGATCCTTTTAAATTTTTCACCAAAAAAAATGGAGACTAAAAGAAGAAATCTGGCCCTGTGCTTTCTTCTATCAATCGATAACATTTATTAAGTACTTAGTGTGTGCCAGGAATCATGCTAGGTGCTGGGAACACAATGACAAAAATTAAATAGTCCTTGAACTCCAGGAACGTATGTTCTGACAAGGGAAACAGTATGGACCTATACTGGGATACGCAAAACACGTGCAAAGCAAATATAAAGTAATTTGGAAGAGGAAGGTCCAAACTGCTAAGGGGGTGAGGAAAGGGCTCATGCAGAAGGTGTACTTATGCTAAGTCTTGAAGGAAAACAGGGTTTCTAAGAGATGGAGGTGAAGAGTGAGGGCATTCCAGACATCCGGGAGAGTCGGTGCAAAGAAGATGGAATGTCATGGATGAGGTACTACAAGAAGGCTGGACCATAGAGGATGCAGCAAGGAGTAATGTATAATAAGGTTGTCCAGGACTAGAACTTTAGATGCCAGAGGGTTTTATATTTGACCCTAGAGGGGGCCACTGGACTTTACTGAGGAGAAGATTCTCATAGTCAGATGAGCACTTTAGGAAAATCGCTTTGATTGTTGTGTGGAGGCTGAATTGGACTAGAGAGACTTGAGACAGGACAATCCAATTAGAAAGCTGTTGTCAGAGTTCAGGAGTGAGGTGATAAGGGCCCAAACTAGAAGGATGGTTGTTTGGGTGAAAAGCTGGAAGCCAAATGTCGGAAGCTTTAGAAGAAAACGAGAGATGATGAATAAAGAATTATTTTTCAAAGAATTTGATTGAGATGGGAATAGAGACATAAGACTTGGGAGAGGGTGGTTTCAGTTGAATAAGGTTGGAACCAGATTGCAGAAAATGTAGAAGGGAAGGAGAAGAAGAGAAGTGGGGGTACTGAGTGTAGATGACTTTCTCAAGGAGTTTAGCCGTAAAAAAGAATGGGAACTGGGAAGGAAATAAGCATTTTTTTAAAGTGCCTACTACGTGCCAGACACTTAGCTAAGTGTTTAGCAAACATTATTTCATTTGATCCTCACAACAACTCTCAGAGGTAGATGCTATTATTATCTCCATTTTATAGTTGAGGAAACTGAGGTAGACAGTAGTTAAGTAACTTGCCAAGGGTCACATGAATGGGAGACTTGTCCATGTTTATGGGCAGTAGGGAAGGAACCAGGGAAAGATTGAAGATTAATGAGAAAGGGCTAATAATAATGAGGCAATCTATTGGGCAACCCAGGAGGGCAGGGACCAAGGGTGAATGTAAAGGGCAAGGCCTTGGCAAGGATATAGGTTACCTCTCTATGAGATATTGAATAAATGAAGGAGGTAGTGAGGGATGGTATGAGGGGAATAGGAGAGGAGGAGAAGAAGAGAAGAGGAAGTGCATAGTCAATAAACATTTGCTAATTACATATCTTGTGCCAGGCATAGTACTGAGGCACTGAGGATATGGAGGTAAAAATGCAATCCCTACCTTCAAGGAGAGATGTTATAATACTATTACAATCGTGGCAATGTTATAATAGTGGCAACAACATGAAAATAACCATATAGACATAAGACATATATGTATATATAGGGTAGAGGGACCATAATCTAAAAGGGAAAACACTAGCCTTAAAAGACACAGGAAAAGACTTCTTGCAGAAGGTGGAATTTTAGCTTAGATGGGAGGTTAGGAGGGAAATTATTCTAGGCATAGGGGACAGATTCAGGAGATGGAGTGTCTTGTACAAGGAACAGCAAGGAGTCCAGTGTCACGTGCTGGTAGAATATGTTGAGGGAAGTCAAGGAAGTTTTGAGACTGGAAAGGTAGTAAGGGGCCAAGTTACGAAGAGCTTAAAAGCCAAACAGAGGATTTCCTATATGACCCTGGAGGGGATGGGTAGCCACCAGAGTTTATTGAATATGGGGTTAGCATGGTCACATCTGACCCTGAAGAAGATGACTTTGGTAGCTGAGTAATGTCTATACTGGAGTAGATTGTGGGAAATCAGTAAATTGGGGAAGTTGAGTATTTGAGGGAGTATCATTATGTCTGTTGAAGTTCCCTAGTAAGAGGGCAAGATTTGGGAAAGACAGAAAAACTTTGAGATAGGTAAGAAACTCACTGAGGAAGAAAGGAGAGTGTCCTTCAGGTTGGTGGATAACTACTACTAAAGACCTGATTGGATAATAAATATGAATTGAATGAACTTCAAAGGAGAAGAGTTCATAATAATGGCAACAGAGGAAGAATCCGGAAATGGCAATGGGGAACAAGGAGTTTTCTGTCTCCCCCACCATGACCAGCGAATGTGACCCAAAGTGTACCCAGTGTTGAAAAGGTGGCCAGGGATGGTCTTGACATCAAAAGGGAGTTAGGACTCAGTGACTGCTAAAAGATGGAAGAAGTCAGAAAGCACAAGGTATAAGATGAAATCATATTTCTTTTTTTCTTCCTTTTTGGCGAGGCAATGGGGTTAAGTGGCTTGCCCAGGGTCACACAGCTAGGAAGCGTCAAGTGTCTAAGGTTTAGATCTGAAACAAGACATTGGGAGATGGAGTAAGGGAGCAAGGGAACAAGTGGTGGGGGACAGGAAATGGGAACAGGTTTGTACACTGGTAGCCCAGGGTTCAGAATCCTTGGAATGGGAGAGTTTGATGGGCTGAGAGTATGCTAACTATTGGAGAATGAGTTCAAGAAAATTATCAGTGACTGGAATGAAGTCCACTGAGGAAGGGCCTGAGGTGATTAGCCTATTTGGGGCCTTCCTTGGTGTCCAACCATGTGGCTGGTGGTGATGTTGAGTCCTGTGAGGCCCAGGAAGCCCACCTTATAATTGGCAGGAGAGGAGAAGGTCAGAGAGAGGGAAGTGGAGAGGAGTCTGGACAAGAGGCAGCCACTGGCAACTCAAGATGGGTCTGCTTTGGGAATAGTCTCTGAAGCCCTGGAAAAGTTCATTGGATAAAAAAGAAGACAGAAGCCTAAGGACTGGATCCAGGACTCACACAAGACACCTTGGGAAAACAGGATCAAGGAGGCCCCAGGCAGATAGGCTGTGCCTTGGCTGATGTAGGCTGAATCTGATGCTCTGTAAGAAGCCCCACAGGCAAGGGGTTGGCTGGATTAGGCTGGAGGGCAGGGTGGATCGTCCTGGTTGACCGAGGTTCAAAGACCCAACTATTATTCAGGCAAGTTATATAATCATCTTACAGCAGGGGTGGGGAACCTGCAGCCTCGAGGCCATATGTGACTTTCTAGGTCCTTAAATGCAGCTCTTTGACTGAATGGAGGCCACCACATATGGCCTCCAGGCCAGGCAGGTTCCCTGCCCTTGACTTAGAGTAATCATGTTGTTTTTTTACCTTTATTGACTGCTGATTCCCTCTGCCCTAGACCTAACAACTATAACTAAGTCCAGCAATTCCCCTGCAAATTGACCTCAATTTTCTCAATAAAGTACTGTATGAGGTCAGGACCTCTGCTTATTGGGTTCAGGGACAAGGTGGTATGGGAAGCTTAAGAAGCAAAAAGAAAGGTAATGAGTAGGATGAAGAAACAGCTAGGTGGCATTGTAGATACAGTGCTGGACCTGGAGTCAAGAAGACCTGAGTTGAAATCCCACCTAAGACCCTTACTAGCTGTGTGACTCTGGGCAAGTCACTTAACCTCCGTCTCAGTTTCCTCCTCCGTAAAATGAGGACACTAAGAGTACCCACCTCCCAGGGTTGTTGTGAGGATCAAATAAGATAATAATTGTAAGGTGCTTAGCACAGTCCCTGCTACACAGTAAACACTGTAAATGTTAGCTATTATTATTAATATTACTATTATTAATTAGGGAGGAGTAAAAGAGTTGTCTGGCTGCACTGACTTCCTCCTGCTCCATTCAAGTACACATGAATATGAATGGAGGAAGAAGGATTGGAATTTGGCAAAGTACAAGGCATAAAAGGAAAATTAAGCAAGGTGGAAGATAGGAGAGAATGGAAAGTGGTTCCCTAAGGGGTCAAGATTGAGAAGGGTGGAAAGTGTAAGCCAGAGCAGGGATGATGGCCTGAGAAAGCTCTAAGGGGGTATAAGGATTGGAAGTCTCAGTAGGAATGAAGAATAGGTATAAGGAATAAGGCATAGAAAGAGATGGAATGATAAAAGATCATGACTGGATAAACGAATTTCAGAGTCCTTGGTGATGGAAGTGCAATTTACAAGTGATTTAACAATCCAGGGTGTAACCATCCTACTGCATAAACAAAATGGAGAATAGAAGTAAGCCATGGGAGTTGAGTAGATTTAGAAACCAAGAGGTTACATTATTTGAGTGACATCATCATATAAGATGAAATCTCTTGTAAAAAGGAGTGGAGGAGTTGGGGTGGAGAGGTGAGGTGAGCCTAGAGCCCAAACTCACTGAGAAAGGAGGAAGAATGACCGGGAGACTTGTAAATAACCTCCAACCACCAGGATGTAAGTGAGTGAGAAATGTGGATAGAGTGAACCTCAAAGGAGGAGAAGCTGCGAATGTGATAGTAGAGAAGTCTAGAATACTCTAACTCCCACTCTAGAACTCGTCAGTTGGGGTGGGGGGCTCAGAGAATATGCAACCAAGACGGGAAAGGATGGCCAGGAATGACATGTCATGGGGGAAGCCAGGTTTCTGTGAGTGCCAAAAGAGGAAGGGAACATGACAGGAAGAACTAAATGAAAAGAAAGTTTTAAATGAAGTCAAGAGAAGTTTTCCTATTCTGGTTAACTTGTTTCAAGAAGTAATGACAATTCACATTTGAATACTGCTTTCAGGTTTGCAAAGCAGTTTTCTCAAAACAGCTTTATGAGGTAGGTAGTTCTGTTATTATTGTCCCCATTTTATACATAAGTAAACTAAGACTGATGATTAAGTGTCTGCTTGTTCATGGTCAAACAACTAAGAAGTATCTGAAACAGAATTCAAACCCAGGTCTCCTGACTCCCAAGTCTCTATCTACTTTACCAGCAGTGCCCCAAAATAGCTAACCACCCTAAAGTGCTGACTGCCAAAGTCCTGTGACCTCTGACTGAGACAAACCCAAAAGAATAGGGAAGGGCTTACGCATTGGGGCCTAGAGCTCAGCTAAGCTGTCTCTGACCTTGTAACCATCATCATTGCCCAACCCTTTGGTGTCATCTTTGTCTGAGACCCAGACAAGGAGCATGCTTCCCAGACACAAGACTTTCCCCAAGTGTATCCACATCACAGAAAACATAAACATTCCGTAGGCAAAGGCACCCACTTAATCCTGATACTCTGGGGCAGCAGAAGTTGCATTTGGCCCTCTTGCCATCTTCCTCCCTAATATTATAATAACAACTAACATTTAGAGAGCCCTTTAAAGCAAAATGCTATGCCAATATTCTTGTTTCATCTTCACAGTAACCCTGGGAGGAAGATGCCATTATGATGCCCATTTTTACAGATGAAGAAACTTAGGCAGAGAGAGGTTAAGTGACTTGCCTACTGCCAGAGATGTAGTAAGTGTCTGAAGTTGGATTTGAACTCAGGTCTTCCTGACCATAGGTCCAGCACAACACTACCAACACAACATAGTGGGGCCAACCTAAACAGTTTAGAGGCTCCCACCCTCCTTGCTTTTATCTAAAGCCTACATGCATGAGAGAGAGACTATTGCCCTAATTAGGGTTAATGGGAAACACTACAGCTCTACAGATTCAAATGTATCTACAAATTCCGAATCTTGGCACCCTAATGGTAGCAACCAGAGTTACTAGGAACATGAGCTTAATTCTGTTTTGATTTGCAAATCATCCTGTTCTATCCTATTTGCTTGTACTAACCTATTCACAACCTATAACAGAGAAGCAGACTGTGCCCTTAGGAAACCAATGGTAGACCTAGAAGAGATTAGAAGTTAGAAGTATTTCCTGATTTACTGGGAAATAGAAAGCTGCCCTTGCTAGGAAGCACCTGTAAAGGAGTCAAGCTTCATGCACAAGTGAATACAAGCGTCTTACATTTTGAAGAGTTATAGAGAGGCCATCCCTACCTATTGAGTCTTTTCCCAATATTAGCTTAACTGCAAAACTTCTCAAAACTCTACCCTCTTTTTAAAAGATGCAATAGCCGTGAGAAAGCTCATTTATTAAGCTTTCATCATCATTAACACATGGAATTGTAGATTTAGTGTTAGAAGGGAACTTTCGGGGCATGCAGTCCAACCCACTCATTTTAAAGATTAGGAGGATGAGAGGCAATATTATTTCATGTGATCCTCACCAGGAGAAAGGTAGAAAGAAAAAATGGTTAGCACCCAAAGATAAACCCTTCCTCATTCACATTTTAAGCTTTGCTTTACATGGGTCTTTTGGTCCATAGTGAGGAGAGAATGAATTAAATAATCTCTTCAATCTCTTCTGGCTGCAAGATTCTACATTTTACATTTCTATTGTAACTTTCTGTCAGAGGCTACCTCTTTTTTTGTGTGTGTAAGGCAATTGGGGTTAAGTGATTTGCCCAGGGTCACACAGCTAGTAAGTATCATGTTTGAGGCTACCTCTTGATACCTGATATGAGCCCCCGGTCATTTTGCAGGGATTCTACTTCTCTGGCTCATTTTTTTCCACCCAGACAATCTAGGAACTTCATTATTTAACATGCCACACCTAGCACGACATCACCAACTCCCCTTACAAGTACATAAATATAACAGGCTTAAAGAACCAATAGGTTAATGATGTCAGGGAAAGCAAATGGGACTCAAATCAAAGCCCCTAGAAAATAACCCTCGTAGCCGGTGAGCGATCCTTCCTTTAGCACACGAAGTCTTAAATGCAGTCTGCTGTTACCATGCCAGGCTGGGTGACATCTACGTTACTCAGCCTGCAATTCTAAACAGTGTCCAGCAGATGGCACCAACAGCCCTTCCAAGGTTGCTCAATCTGCTGTGAAGCAAGGCTCTCTCTCTCTCTCTCTCTCTCTCTCTCTCTCTCTCTCTCTCTCCACCAATCACAGGCACCTTCCTGAGATAGATGCATAGATGGAGAGATGGATAGACAGACAGAAAGAAAGAATAGATTATTAGAGATGATCCTATAGATGTTGATTACATAAATAATAAGATATAGCAGATTAGATAATTGATAAGAGAGTTGATTAGATAAATGATAAGATAAACATGATTAGGCAGGTGATAAGATGCAGGTATTTGGTGATAAGATAGATGATTGAATAACAAAGAATAATTAGATAAATGATAAAATAGATATTAGATGATA
>NW_020954608.1:37764305-37792182 GCF_900497805.2 Vombatus ursinus
ATAACAAAGAATAATTAGATAAATGATAAAATAGATATTAGATGATAAGATAGAGATGATTGGATAACAAAGAATAATTAGATAAATTATAAAATAGATATTAGATAAGTGATAATATAGATAGGTAGAGGTGATTAGAGATAGGTAGATAGCTAGATAGATTATTAGATAGATAAAATTGATAGATGATAACTAAATAGAACACAGGCTCAGTTTTTTCAGCTGTAAAATGAGGACAATAGCATCGACCTCACAGTATTGTTGAGAATTAAATGAAATAATATATGTAAAGCACTTCAAAAATCTTAAAGTGTTATATACATATTATCGATTATTATTATTTCAAAGTCTCTTGCTACATAATAGGGGAATTAGACAAAGGAACTAATGAAATTACAGATTCTTGAAGTATTTCATCATAACTAGGAGATTCTGCTTGGAAAGTCATGCTGAATAGTAATATCCAATAAGTATGGGTATGAATTAGATAGGTATATGTTATGTCGCCTATCACTGTTATCCAATAATTTGGGAATAAAACTGTAATGTGTGTAATTATAATAAGCAACCTTGATTCCAAGGAAGAGATAAGAAAATATATGTCCCTTCGTCCCCTCTCTGCAAAGGACTATGGGTGTACAATATTGCATATACTGTCAGACTCCATTATCTTAGTGGGTTTTTTTCCTCTCTTTTTTATTCGTTATAGGGGATGGCCCTTTGAACAGAAAAGGGATGAGGGATTTATCTGGAAATGAAGGCGGTATATAAACAAAAGATAAACGGGAGGGGAGATATTTGTCTTCCCTCTCTCCCAACCCGTGATTGGGATTACACATAAAAGATAATAATAAAATAACAGTTAATGAAATATTGATATGCTAATACTAATAATAACACATAAAGACTTGTCTGCATCCTGTTTATCCCTTTACAAAGTGTGAAAAAGTTATCTGAATCACCGAGGGGAACTTGGAAGTCTTAAAAAATCATTAACTTTTTTTTTTTTAATGATTTGGGAACAGTGTTTTGTTTGTAAGAAGTCAATTCTTCTTTAAAAACAAAATGATTCACAGAAAATACCTTCACCTCTGGTCTAGCTTCTGTTAGACAACAATAGCAAGGGTCTTTGTATAAACGAGGCATATCCACAGAAGAGGACTACAGTCTTTGCTCACCTCTTTCTGCGGTCATTGTTGGTTAATGATTAATTTATAATCTTTGCCATATGATTGTTTGACTGGCTGATCTGTTGGCCTGACTCAGCATTCTCCTGACATGCCAAGAAGTCACTGGAGGATAATTATCCTGAACATGACCCCAGGCACACAGGCAAAAGCCTATAAATGGTCACATTTAAGACCAAAAAGTCTACATACTTTGCTCCAGTAAGTTATCAGTTTTCCAGCAATTATTGAAGAAAATAACCATGACATCTGACTATATAAAAGCGGGTTTATAAAATTATCGGAAGGGGAAAAGAAAACCTGTTGAGTCCTCTTTTAAGGAAAGGTGGACTGACCTTGGCTCTTGAGAAAATAAATTTCCCTTAACACCTGCAGAAGGGAGAAAAAAGTATTTTATCCAAATATATTTAAAGTGTATGAATAACATATGTTAAACCACAGTGGTCTCAGAATGGGGAAAAACTGGGTTGAAGTCCTATCCTTAACAAAAACTGGCTTCTGTGACCTCCAGACAAGTCAGCTTTTCAGTGCCTCCAGCAGCTGTCTAGACTATGGGTTGGTGAGATAGGTGACAATCTGTACTTGTGGAGAGAATTTCCTTCCCTGATGTTCCTTATTACAATGAAATCACAGGCTTGGTTCTCCCTGTATCCCCCCAAAAAAGGTAAACCATGAATGTTCAAAAGCTTCAATATTAAGCAAAAATTCCCTCTGTTAATTATCTCCTATTTATCCTGTATGGGGGGCAATTAGGTGTTAAAGTGAATAGAGTACTTGCACCTAGAGTCAGGAAGACTCATCTTCCTGAGTTCATATCTGGCCTCAGCCCTGGGCAAGTCACTTACCCGTTTGCCTCAGTTTCCTTATCTGTAAAATGAGCTGGGGAAGGAACTGGCAAACCACTCTACTATCTCTGTCAAGAAAATCCCAAATGGGGTCTCTGAGAGTCAGACACGGCTGAAAAAACGACTCAACAAATGAGTCAACAAAAGACTCAACATTTATCCTGTGTATCGCTTGCTTTGTATATACTGTATTGGATTGTATGTTGTCTCCCCCATTAGAGTGTAAGCTCCCTGAGGGCAGGAACCATCTTTTGCTTCTTTTTGTATCCCTAGTGCTTAGCACAGTACCTGGCTCTTAGTAGGCACTTAATAAATGTTTATTAATGGATTGATTGAAAATGTCATTTATTTGAAGAATGCATATAATATGTAGATATTCCCGGAGAGATCTGTGTCTATGATGAGAATGTAGAGAGCTGAAAGGCATCTTAGAGGTCATCCAGTCACCTTCACTTTACGAGGCAGGAAACTGAGACCTCATCAGGTTAAATGACTTGTCTAGGTCTAAGGTCACACATGTAGTAGATAACAGAAGAGACCAAAATGGCCTCAGAGGCTGTCTCATCCAACTTCCTCATTGTTTAGATAAGGAAAGCAAGTCCCAGAGAGGTTGTGTCAAGGCCAGTTAGGAAATCTCAGAGGAAGGATTGGAAGCCAGGTCCTCAGATTCCAGTAACCTACTATCCAATGACCTCTTGAGATGTCAGGAAGGCTGAGTATACATAAAGTAGATACCATCTATATTCGTGTATATGTAGGTTGGTTTCATAATAAAAGCAATATCTGTTTTTGAGGTTCTGTATTTTCACTATCTTCAGGCAGTCAATAAACATTTATTAAGCACCTACTATGTGCTGAACACTGTGCTAAGTGCTTGAGAATACAAAGAAAAATAAAAGATAGTCTCTGCTCTTGAGGAGTTCACAATCTAACAGGGGAGACAACATGAAAATAACTATGTACAAACAAAGTATATACAAGATAAATTGGAAACAATTAAGAAAGGGAAGAACTAGAATTAAGGGGGATTGGGAACGAGATTTTAGCAGGGACTTGAAGGAATTTAAGGAAGCCTAAATTTCGGTGGAAATGAGGGAGGGAGAGAGTTCCAAACACTGGGGAAAGTCATTGAAAATGCCTAGAGTCTGGAGATGTGGTTTAAAGTATATAGCAAAAAAATATATATATATATATATATGTTTATACATACATATATATTAGCAAGAATAGTTTGCTGTTACTGGATCAAAGAGTCCATCTGGGAGTATAAGGTGTAAGAAGACTGGGAAAGTGTTGGGGGGAAAGGGGCAGGTTACCAAGGGCTTTCATCATCTAACATCTCTAAAACACACATCTAATAGACAACATATATCACTGTCACCTTGTTCAGTCATTTCAATTGTGTCCTACTCTGTGTGACCCCATTTGGGGTTTTCTTGTTAAAGACACTGAAGTGGTTTGCCGTTTCCTTCTCCACTCATTTTACAGATGAGGAAACTGAGGCAAATAGGGTTAAGTGACTTGCCCGGGGTCACACAGCTAGTAAGTCTCTGAGGCTGGATTTGAACTCAGGAACATGACTCTCCGGCACTCTATCACACTGTGCCACCTAGCTGCCACAGGGTCATCTTCCGGATTTGCAAATACTGTTATAGCTGTATTTTTTTCCTCTAGCAGAACAAAATTTCAGCCACGCCAGTAGCTAGGAGAAAATTAGCCTGGGCATGTAAAGGTGGTTAGCTGGTCCTGGTTTTGGCACCACTCAGGTTGAGGTGAATGGGACAGGTGGTATAGTAAACTCTTTTGTTAAAATGTAACTGCCCTTGAGTTAGCAAATAAAGCAGGTGGCCTCATTCAAAGTATGCGATCTTTACAACCGGGGTGTGAGGCCTGAGCACTAACAACTATTTTTACTCTTTTCCTAATCAAATATCCAAAAAAATCAGCTAAGACATATGTTGATACACAACAATAAAAAAACAATTTCCTCAATCTGCACAGCTGAATTACTTCTAGGGACTTTTCCCATCTATTCCCATGTCCTACTTAGGTTTGATTGAAAGGTCAAATTGACTCATGAAGCAAAGCTAGACAATGATGATTTCAGTAAAAAGAGGATGGATGTTGAGTCAGAAAAATACCACTTATTAGCTCCACCCCTTGGTCCTCTGTGTGACCTTAGGCCCTTCAATTCAATTTAATTCAGCAGGAATTTATTAAAAGCTTAATATGTGCCAGGCATTGTACTAGGCTCTGGAAGTACAAAGGTGAGAAAAGAAAGCCCTTCCCTAAGAGCTTCATTTCACTATTTGCTTAACTATAAAAAGGATCAGATAATATTTGAGTTATGAATGAATGAATGAATGAATAAGGCATTTATCAAGCCCTTTCTATGTGCCAAGTACTATGGTAAGCACTGGGGATACGAGTAGAAGAATAAGGCACCCCAATTTCTCAAGGAATTCTCATTCTAGGAGGGGAAACAACACATTACTTATCTCACTACCTGTTGTAAGGATCAAATAAATAAATATATGTGTATGCATATATATACATATATACGAGCACTTGAATTGTAAAACTGCATACATTTTTTATTGAGAAGCGGTATACTGTAGTACTTAGCATAGTGCCTGGTATATAAGTCGGCATTTAATAAATGCTTGTTGACTCACTGATTGACCAAAAAGAACATAATAGAGGATCATAGGTCTAGATCTGCCAGGGGCCTCAGAGAACACGGCATCCAGCCCCCTCATTGTATGACTGAGAGAGATTAGGTGATTTGCCCAAGGTCACACTCATAATGAGTTGTCAGAAGTTGAACTCAAATCCAAAGCTGCCTGGTTCCCCTGTACCAGGGATGGGGAACCTGCAGTCTCGAGGGCATATGTGGCCCTCTAGGTCCTCAAGAGTAGCCCTTTGGGGGGCAGCTAGGTGGCGCAGTAGATAGAGCACTGACCTTGGAGTCAGGAAGATCTGAGCTCATATCTGGTCTTAGACACATAATACTTCCTAGCTGTGTGACTCTGGGCAAGTCACAAAACCCCAACTGCCTCACTGAAAAAAACAAAACAAAACAAAAAAATGAAACAAAAAAAAAAAGAGTAGCCCTTTGACTGAATCCAAACTTCACAGAACAAATCCCCTTAAGGCCATACCCCGAACCTAGATGGCCACATGTGGCCTCAACATTCCTTACCCTTGCCCTATATTATGTGACCTCCAAGAAATGGAAGCTATTATTTGATCTAATGGCTTTTTCACTGGAGATCTAAAGTTTTTTTTTTTTTTCTGGGGATCAAGAACCATAAGTTTGCTTTTTTTTTTTTCACCCTTGCCTCCATGGATAAAACTTACCACTTTTTAGATTAAAAAGTATAGCTTCTGTACTTGCTCAAGAATCATTTAAGAAACTTTTATCATTGCTCCACTTTCTGTATAGCTATAAACTCGCAAGAATCAAAACCTTTTTCTTGTCAAACAAGAGTGTGTGTTTTGCTTTTTTACTCACTGAAATCTCTTTTTCCTTTGACGGGGAGAGGGGTGCAGGAATAGCGTAAGTGGGGCCATACGACGCAGTGACCAATGTTCCCAAGGCAGGGTCAGTGATCAGAGTGCCTGTACCAGCTAATCAGTGGAGTTTGGCTCTACACCAAACGTTAGAGCCCAGAGACAGGAAGACTAGAACAGTTTCTCTAAGTGAGTCACCCAGTGATGGAGGGGCTCAGTGGGGTGCTGAGTGCTGAGGTATGTGCTGACTCATAGGCAAGTAATGACGAGGATGAGCAAGAGAGACATTGTCTGCTCAGGTGCCTGCAGAGCTAAGTGACTATAACTGTACCCTGTCGTCATGGCCATTGCAAGGGGGCGAAGTGGAAGGAGGCAGAGGGTTTGCCTATCTTTCTGGAGTGGATTGGAGACACAGATCAGGAACAAGGCTCAAGTCCCAGGCTCACAGTCATCTAGGAGCTAACCAAATGGTCAAACCAATTCAGTGAGACAAGATTGGGGCAGCTAAATGGCGCAGTGGATAGAATGCCAGGCCTGGAGTCAGGAAGACTCATCTTCCTGAGTTCAAATCTGGCCTCAGACACTTAAGAGCTGTGTGACCCTGGACAAGTCACTTAACCCTGTTTCCTTCAGTTTCCTCATCTATAAAATGAGCTGGAGAAGGAAATGACAAACCATTCTAGGATCTTTGCCAAGAAAACCCTAAATGGCATCATGAAGAGTCAGACACAACTGAAAAATGACTGAACAATAAAAGGTTACTGATATGGAAAGAGTCTGGTTTTATTGACAGAGGGAAGAAACCACTAACGGTGGCCTGAGAGTTTCATCATCATTAGAATTGCATAATCTTCAAAGGGGTGGAGAGGACTTCTCCAGCAGGATCTCCAAAGGTCAGGCAGTCTTCCTATACGTAGTCCTAGACCTATCAGGAAGTCCAAGTGAATGCAAAGGTAGAAATTTCCCCTACTGAGCAAGCTGTTTTTAAAAGATTATAAAATTTAGAGCTAGAAGAAAATTGAGAGATCATCTATTCAAGTCCTATCATTTTTTGTTGTTGTTCGGTCATTTTTCAGTCATGTTTGACTCTTTATGTCCCTGTTTGGGGTTTTCTTGGCAATTTGCCATTTCCTTCTCCAGCTCATTTTTACAAATGAGGAAACTGAGACAGACAGGGTCAAGTGACTTGCCCAGGATCACCCAGCTAGTAAGTGTCTGAGGACAGATTTGAACTCAGGAAGATGAGTTCCAGACCCAGCACGCTATCCACTGCACCACCTAGATACCCTAATTTTACAAATGAGGAAACCAAGGCCCTAGAGAAGAGAAATGACTTGTCCAATTATAAACAACACAATGAGAATTCAAATTCTCTTTCCCCAAAACCAATAAATAGTCTTTCTTTTTCCTCCCTGGCTTGACTCCTTTAAATTAAAAAAAAAAAAAAAGATTTTTTTTTTTACATTCAGTTCAATAAACATATATTAAGTGTCTATTTACTACACATAAGGCACTGTGCTAAACACTTGGGATACAAAAAGAGACAAAAGACAGTTTCTGCCCTCAAGTAGTTTACAATCTAATGGATTACACCACCTTGTTATCATTTGCCAAAGGCTCCTCTCTCTGCGGAGAGAAACTTCCAATGTAACAAATAAATAAAGTAAGCAAATCAACCATGTCTTATAACATATGTCTAATTCAGCACCTATAGTCCACCACCTTTCTGTAAAGAGGCAGGAGGCACACTTCGCCATCAGTCCTCTGAAGTGATGGGTGGCATTTACAATGATCAAAGTTCTGACGGCTTTCAACATTGTTTTGCTTTTTGTTATTGTTGTTGTTGTGTAAAGTGCTCTCCTGGTTCTGATTATTTGGCTCTATATCAGTTCACACAAGTCTTACCAAATTTCTCCGAATTCCTCATAAACGTCATTTCTTACAGAGCAATAATATCCCACTACATTCGTAAAAGCTACGGACCTGTCTGGCCAGTTGGGCCACCCTGGCCTCATAGGTACTATGCTGGCCTTGGAGTTAGGAAGACCTGGATTCAAGTCTAGCCGCTGATACTTACTAAACACATGATCCTGGGGAAATCACTTAACCTCTCAAGGCATTAGGCAACTCCCTAGAATTCATTTTCTATCAAACCATCAAGGAGCATGTATTAAGAGCCTACGTAGCAGGCGTTGGATTAGTACAGGGGTGGGGAACCTTCGGCCTCCCTCAAGGCCACATGTAGCCCTCTAGGTCGTCTAGGTCTAGGTCTAGGTCCACCTAGAGGGCTACGCGTGGCTTTCAGGGAGGCCGCAGGTTCCCCACCCCTGTACTAGGCGTCGGTGATCCGAACACAAAAATTAAATAGTCCCTGCCCTAAAAGAACTTAAATATTATCTGGGGAGACATACATAAGTGTATACAAAATAAATATGGGAGGGCTGAGAGAGGTCCTAGCATCTGGGAAATCAAGGAAAGTTTCTTGTTAAAGATGAAACGCGAACTGAACTTTGAACTAAACATTCCAGTAAGCTTCAGTGAGGAGGGTGTGTGTTCCAGGCAATGGGGGACAGTCAGTGCAAAGGCACAGGAGATGAAGTTCATGTGACAAGACCAGTCATTGAGGATTTCCCACACTAGGAGTTTCCTCTGGGGACGAAATTACCAATCCTTGTGTTCCTCTTTCAGAGCTGTCCTTTAAAAAAAATTGCTGAGATGCGCAGCTTGCCCTAGCTCCCAAACTGCTCTTTGAATCCCTCAAAAAACCCTATGGATGACATTTTTTGTAGGGTGACAGTGCTACAAGATGCACTGGATTTACCAGTTCCATCTTCTGGCTATTACCACCTTGTACATCCTCTTATTCCCTCTCTCTCTCTCTCTCTCTCTCTCCCTCTCTCTCTCTGTCTTTCTCTTTCTGTCTCTCTCTGTGTCTCTCTGTCCCTCTCTCCCCCCATTTCTTTGCCTCCTATCTTCCACACACTAGCACCCCGCCTGTGTTTGTCCATAAATCGCTGGGCCTAGAGTCAAGAAGACCTGAGTTCAAATATGGCCTTAGAGACTTACTAGCCTCACTTTCTTCAGCTGATGAATGGGGATATAATAGCACTTTCTTCCCAGGGTTGTTGTGAAGCTCAAATGAGATAATATTTGTAACGTACTTAGCACTGTGCCTGGCACATAATAGGTACTTAATAAATGCTTGTCCCCTTGCCTTCTTCCTCCTATGGCTATATAGAGAGAGCCTTAGGTCTTCAAGGATGTCACTCCAACTCCATTAAACGCACTCAGAGGACAAAGGTTTTCTGTTTTTGTTTTTGTTTTTGTTTTCTTAATTAGCTCTTGACCCTACCATGAGTGTTACAAATGTTGTTACATCATGTTAGCCAGAAAGCAGTGGAAGGCAACTGTCCCCCAACTGCATAGAAAGGCAGCAGGAAGAATCTTCTGGTTTCCCAGGAATGCCAGCTCCCTGTCTGGAGAATCTTCACCACCTGGAGCTATATTGCCTGGGTGGAGCAATTCAGGCTTTGTCCCAGGGCTCAGAATTGAAAGGGCACTGAGAACCCTTTGAAGGATGTTAGTAGCTAGAAACAACAGACCTTAGCAACTAATTAGAGATAGAGACTGGTCCTGTGATTTCACTGGTACAGTATATTGGTCAGTTGGTACATAGCCAATATGTGTCAGAGGGATAACCTGACCTCCTATCTTCTTGGATCCAACGCTGATTTTTCATTCACTATGCCACATTGACTCTAGGAACCAGCCAGAGATGGCCTGGGGTGAGTTCTTCCTGTCCCCTGCCTGCCCTGCTCCTTACCTCCTACTCCCTGTCAACTGGGCACATGTTTTCTGCCACTTGCTATTTGTGGAAGTTGCTCCTGGCCCCAGAATTTCTCATTATGGCTCTGCCACCAACTCCCAGCAATGAAAAGTGGTCTTCAAACAAAGCAGTAGAAATTACTCCCATATGTGCCCTAAATGAGAAAAAAGTTGGACAGTGATGCTTCCTAGTGTTTTCTTTCGTTCCAAATTCAAATCATGTTTTCTCTTGGCACTTGAAACCATGATTCCAGACTGCGAGTTAGGGTTGAATATCAATTATTTGAAGCCAAGGACATGGGATAAAGCCATCCACTTTTGTCACAGCTTGGAGCATCTCATTCTGCAAGCTCCTTCCTCCAAATGCCTTTCAGAAAACAAGTAAATAAGCTGGCAAACAAAGCCAGCATTCACTCAGGCCATCACCCATGTAGCCTTGGCTCAAGTCTATGAGGCACATTTATGCAATAGGGCCCAGACTTGCAGTGATTCTGTGATTATGAAATAGCTCGTGCTCATGCCCCCAGTTAGAGAGTTGAACAGTGGGCTGGGGTTTTAGCTTCCAGCCCTGTCCTAAAGCCCCTCTCTCCATTGGCTCCCAATGCTTTCCCACACCTAGGGCAGCAAACAAAGGATCCCGGATGACTTAAAGACAAGATCAGTCGCAGGTGTTTATAAAATGGATATTAAAAATCTAGTAACTGTAGTCTAACAATTTTTAAAAATACACAAGTAGGAGGCAGGGGCAGAGAAAGGAACCACCTTTTCCTCATCCCAGGTTTTTTTTTCAGTATTCCTACGACTATGATGAGCTCTCAACCAACCCTACCACAGGCATATACCTCTCCTTCATTCCTCCCTCACTTTTGAGGGAGGGCTGATCTTTCCTCAGTTTCCTCTCTTCCCAAACTGGGGAGAACTACAAATCCCAGAGGGTTTTGTGGCCAACCCACCTCTTACCTACCAGTAGTTACACCCATGTCTGAAATGCAATCCTTCCTTAACCTGACCACTCAGAATCCTTGCCTTCCTGCAAGAGTCAACTCAAGATTCTCTCCTCTTTTGTGAAGTATTGCTGAATCCTTCCAGCCGCTGCTAATCTCTCAACCTCAAAGTACTTTACATGACTATATACATGTCATACCTCAGTTCCTTGAGGGCAGGGGCTGTCTGATTTTGTCTTTGTATCCCCAGCAGGTAGCCCAGTGCCTTGAAAATGACAGGCACTTAATAAATATCTGTCAAACTGAATTGAAGTTAAAATAGGGAAAAGCCAAGAAGGGTTGTCCTAGGATTCAGGATATATGGTATTCCTCTTTCAGGCTTTTAAAGGCCTTCCCAACCTCCAAGCTCCTCTTCAAGCCTTATTACACATTCCTCCCTTCCATACACACTATGGTCCAACCAAACTGTTATTTGCTATTTATCTGTTGTTATGTTATAACAACATTGTTATTCACTGTTGTTGTTTACTGAACCTTGCTATTCATCGCACATAGTGCTCCAATGTACTGGCCGCCATACTTGGAATCCATTCCCTCCTCACCTCTTTATTGAATCCCTAGTTTCCCTCAAGACCCCGATCAAGATCTTCTGCATGAGGTCTTTCCTAGTTTGCCTTCTCCTCTTCTCCCCCCGCCACCTTTATATATAGGTTTTGTATATGTCTATGTGCATGCTGCCTTCCACATTAGAATGTAAGGTCCTTGAGGGCAGGTAATATTTCATTTTTGTCTTTGTATCACTAGCACATACACTGTCTGGCACATAATAAGCATTTAATGACGTTTCTTGAGTGAATGATACTATTTTTGTCTGTTTCAAGTTTCTAATGCCATATTCTAATGCCTATCACATTTCAGAAAGTGTTTGGATACACTTTTTAACATTACTTTTTTTTCAATTAACAAAAATCTATTTTCTCTCCCTCCCATTCCCTGCTCCCCTACTACTGAAAAAAAGAAAGACCAAAGCTTTTTAATAAATGTGTGCACACATGCCAGTGATAAAACAAATTCTTACATTGGCCATGTCCAAAAAAATGTCTTATTCTGCATCCTGAATCTATCACCTTTCTGTCAAGAGGGAGATAGCCTGTTCTATCATCAGTCCTCTGGAAAAATGACTGGTCATGGTACTGATCACAGTTCCTATAACTTTCAAAGTTATTTGTTTTTACAATGTTGTTGTTATCTTAGAAAATGCTCTTCTGGTTCTACTCATTTCACTTTGCATCAGTTATACAAGTTTTCCCAGGTTTTACTGAAACTATTCCTTTTATCACTTCTTATGGCAAAATAGTACTCTATTACAGTCATATATCATAATTTATTTGGCCTTCATCTGTAAAATAGGGACAATAAAAGCACCTACCTGACAGGGTTATTGAGAGGGTCAAATGAGATAATAATTGTAAAGTGCTTAGCAAAATGCCTGGCATTATATAAATGTTAGCTATTATTATTAACTTATTTGTCCTTTTGGTCCCTGTGATGGGAGAGGAGACTATGTAAAAGAGGTTAGGCCACTGAACCATAAGGAGCTATTTATCCATTTAATAGTCTTTATTTAAAAAATTTTGATAGTTTATTTTTATCTATTTATTTATTAACACTTAATTTTTTTTCCATTCCAAATTCTCTCCCTCCTCTAGTCCCTCCCCCACTCATTGAGAAGGCAAGCAATATGATATCCATTACACATGTGAAGTCATGCAAAACATTTCCACATTGCCATGTTGGGGAAAAAAAGCAAGAAAAATAAAGTGGAAAAAATATGCTTATTTATTACAAAGTAAGTTTTTTTTGGAGGCAAGTCAGGGTAAGTGGCTTGCCCAGGGTTATACAGCTAGTAAGTATAGCTGGATTTGAATTCACTTCATCTTGACTCCAGGTCCCCGATCTGGTGTTCTATCTACCACACTACCTACCTCCAAGTTATTACTTCATTGATCCAAAAAGCAAGTTCACAGGGACCAATAAAGACTTGTTTTCAAAGCAGAAGTCATTCAGTGTTAGAGAGATAAGGGTACAGGTCTACCCAGAAGCAGTTTAAAGCACAGGCCCTTCCCTAAGCTATAATCCACGGAACAATAAGCATAGGTCCTGGTCTGGCAGATGGGAAAGGCTTTCCTGATTACTCATACTACATTTAGTTATATAAAAGGACAAAGGAAAACCGAAGAGGAGATAGATCCATGGAGTTCATACACTTACCCTTTCATTCTGTACCATTCTTGTCCTCCTTCTCCTGAAGGTCCTTCTGAGAGGATCTGCCCAAGCACTGGGGGCCTTCCTCTGGTGATATCAATAAGAAGCTTGGGATGTCCATCTGATTTCCCTCTTTCTCATAACATAATCAGGCTACCTCCTTTTCTAATCATACATTGCCTGATCAATATTCCATATACTACCCCTTGTGCATAAGTTATTGTTGCAAAAAAAAATAGATAAATACAAAGTTAGAGTGTATTTATGTTCACCATGCATCTCTCCATTGCCTTTGGAGTCAGTTGAAACTTTACTTCAGATATTAGTGTTTCAAATTTGTAACCAGACAGCAGGAGAACATTTGTGTTAAAAAGATAGATTTTTGTGTCAGGCAGCAGACTGAGATTGTTAATTTCCCAGAGTGCCTGCTCCCTTTCTCCTAATTCAATTCTTGAATAGTAAACGAAATCAACTCTAAAAGAGAATTAGTCAGTGACTAAAAAGGTCACTAGATTATGGGGAAATCTTGGGTAGCTTTGCTATAATCAGATACTGAGCTGATGGTGAGAAGCCTATTTCTTCTATCCCAAAAGCAATGCTTAAACCACAAAAGACTCATAAGCATGGACTGACAAACACTTAAAACTGAAACTATAACTCACAACTCCTAATAGGGTAAGGAGAAAGTAAAAAAAAGCATTTATTATTTTTTAAGGCACTGTGCTAAGTGTTGGGGATACAGAGAAAGGTAAAAGACAATCCTAGCCTTCAAGGAGCTCACAGTCTCATGGGCAGACTAGTGGGTACCAATGGCACTAATTCATGTGACTGAGACCAGTCCAAATTTTGCAGATGCCAAAAGATAGAACTGCTTCTCAGCAGTTCTTTATACAATGCCCACCAGTCGTTCAAAAGGGTATAGTAAAAAGGATGCTATCTGCATCCAGAGAAAGAACTGATAAATAAAAGTATGTACAGAATAATTTTATATATACATATGTGTGTGAATATACATATATGTATTCATATATATATAATACATATATATATATTTGTGTCTAACAGTAGCTATCTATAATATCTATAAAAATAAATTTTATTATGTTTTAAAAAATATCACCAAAATATCTCCCAGTATCCCCACTCCAACTGCAAGACAAACTATTCCATATAACAAATAACAAATAATATTTTAAAGAACAAGAGACACAGAGACGGAGAAGAGAAACACAATCAGCCAAAACCAATGAATACATCACAATATACATGCAATGTACCACATCCAGAGCTTGTGCCCTTCCCGTCATACCAATCTCTTTCTGCAGCATCATTCCGCACCAACACCCCCAAAGGGCATGGAGCAACCAAGATAAATGTCAAGTTCATTTCTCCTGTCCTGACAGCCCTTTTTTTGATGACAGTTCACTGTTGTCACATTTTTTTCTTACATTTGCTGAGTAGGGGTGTCTTTTCCTACGTCTTCCGCCATGCTTGTTCATTATAATTTTACATTCGCTTTTAATCATGTTGTGGTTGTTCTTTCCGTTAATATTATTATAATCATTGCGTAAATTGTTTTCTTGGCTCAACTTCTCCATCTTCATCACATACATCATTTCTTACAGCATTTTAATATTCTATTGTATTCATTCACCATAACTTGTTTAGCCATTCCCTAAATAATGGGCATCCACTTTGTCTTGGCTACCACAAAAAAAGTGCTGCTGTAAATATTTTGGTGTATATGGTGTATATATGGTATATATGTGTATATAGTGTATATTTTGGACTTTCTTCTTATCAATGACCCCCTTGTGCTATGAGCCTAGTAATGGAATCTCTGGGTCAAAGGGTATGGACATTTTAGTCACTTTATTTGCATAATTCCAAATTGCTTTCCAAAATGGTCGTGCCACTTCATAGCCCCACCAACAACGTACTAGTGTGCCTATCTTTCCACAATCCCTCCAACAGCACTAGTTCTGTCTTTTGTCAGATTTATCAATTTGCCAGATATGGGGTGAAAACTCAAGTTTGCTTTGATTTGCATTTGGGATCTAGGATTTGGAGCATTTTTTCATTGTTGTTGTTGTTCTGTTGTTTCGGTCGTGTCTGACTCTTTGTGACCCCATTTGGGGTTTTCTTGGCAAAAGTACTGGAATGGTTTGCCATTTTCTTCTCCAGCTCATGTTACAGATGAAGAACTGAGGCAAACAGGTTTAAGTGACTTCCCCAGGGTCACATTGCTAGTAAGTGTCTGAGACCAGATTTGAACTCAGGAAAATGAGTCTTCCTGACTCCAGGTCTGGCACTCTATTCACTGCTGCCCCATTTTTTTCATACAGTTTTTAACAATTTCCAATTTTTCTTTTTAAAATATTTTGTTCATATTCTTCGAGCACTTATCAACTGCTTTTGATCTTATATATGGAGTGCCTCAAAAGTCTTTAGTGTAGTCTTTTTAAGATTTAAAGATGAAATTGCACAGAGACTTTTGGGACGCTATATACGTATATATAGACACACACATATGTATACATATACATATGCATATACATATACACATACATATACATATACATACGTGTATGTGTATGTGTCTTAGATAACAAATTCTTATCTGAGAAATTTTTTTATTATTTTATTTATTTATTTTTTAATCATAAAATTATTTATTTATTTATTTTATTGGTTTTTCCCCATTCAATTGCTCCCCCTCTTATCCTAAATGTATTTTATTTTGTTAGTACAGAAGCTTTTCAGCTTCACGTAATCAGTTATCTGTTGTGAAACAACAGATAACTGGTTTGACTGGTTAAGACCCCATGCCCCCAGGATGCATTATGCCAAGGCTAATAAACTCAAAAAGTAGACATTAGCACACCTCCCCACCAAGATTCTTGTTGAATTGACCCCTCATTCCTCACTCCTTATTAGATAGTTCAGAAAACTTCGTTTCGCTAGTACTAACTACATACTATCCTCCCCTATAGATGATCACCAGTCTCTCACTTGTGTCAGGTGACTCTTTGTCTAAAACTATCAATTTGGACCCTGATGAGTTCTGGGCCTCTGACTAAAGTGTGAAAGCCATTTCACAGTTTCATGTTCAGAAACCACCCCACGACACCCTGCTCTTGGCTGGGGGCAATGACAGTAACACAATACAACTATTTCCTGCTGATATCTGCTCTCCGACTCCACTTGTGAGTATAATGAAGTTTTATTAACTGTTATCCCTGAGTGGCTCTAATGTCCTTCATCCAAATTCTCCTGCACTACATCTATTTTATCTTTTGCAATTGCTTCTATCCTTTGGTTAAGAATGTATCTTCTACTCAGAGAACATTGTATACAGCAACAGTAATGTTGGGTTTTGTTTGTTTGTTTGTTTGTTTTGTTTTTGCTTCTTTTGGTGAGGCAATCAAGGGTGAGTGACTTGCACAGGCTCACACAGCTAGTGAGTGTTATGTGTCTGAGGCCGCCTTTGAACTCAGGTCCTCCTGACTCCAGGGCCAGTGCTCTATCCACTGGGCCACCTAGCTGCCCCCAGCAATGTTGTTTTAAGAACCACTTTGAGCAGCTAAGTCATTTTGACTATTATAAATGCACAAATTAAAAATAAAGGACATATGAAGAAAAATGTTATCTGTATCCAGAAAAAGAACTGATAAACAGAAGCATGAATGGAATAATTTAACATCTATATATATACCTATTTGTATCTAATGATAGTCATCTCTAGAATGGGAGGGAAGGGGAAGGAAGGGGAGAAAAAGCAAAAAACAAAAAAAGAACTTTACATGATAACTTTGTTGTCTATTTGGAGGGAATAGTAAGTTGTACATGGTAGATTTGCAGTTTCATGTGCAATCATCCTTTTAATCATACTGTGTGGAAATACTTGTTTTGTTCTGTGAATTGAAGATAAAATAATTTTTTTAAAAAGCATATGTAATAAGCTTCTCTTCTAATTTTTAATGAGATGATCTTTAACATTAAAAATCACATGTCTATTTTGAAGGTATTGTAGAATATACCGTAAGATGGTGGTCTAAGCCTAGTTTCTGTCAGAAACATTTTCTTAGCGGTTTTTTAAAAGTAGAGAGTTCTTTCCCAAGTAATTTACCTTTTCCAGTTTATCAAATACTCAGTTATTGAGTTTCATCGTTTCTAATTCTCCCTCCCCCATTGATTTCCTTCTCAAATTTTTAACCAATACCAAATGGTTTTGATGACTATTACATTATAATATGGAATAGGACCTAGAAGTGCTATTCCCCCTTCATTGCTACTTTTTTCATTATTTCATTATTTCCTTTGATAGTCTAGATTTTTTGTTTCTCCAAATGAATTTTGTTGTTATTTTGTAGGGTTCTATAAAGTATCTCTTCAATAGTTTGATTGCTATAGCATTAAAACTGTTAAGTTAATTTTGGTAGTGTTGTCATTTCAATTATATAGGCACAACCCAACCATGAGCGCTGAATATTTCTCCAGCTATTTAAATTGTTCTTTATTTCTTTAAGGAACCCTTTGCAATTTTGTTGTTGTTCAGTCATTTTCAGTCATGTCCAACTCTTTGTAACCCCCTTTGGGGTTTACTTGGCAAAGATCTGGAGCGGTTTGCCATTTCCTTCTCCAGTTCATTTTATAGATGAGGAAACTGAGGCAAACAGGGTTAAGTAATGTGCCCAGGCTCATACACCATCTGAGGACAGATTTGAACTCAGGAAGATGAGTCTTCCTGACTCCAGGCCCAGCCATGCCACCTACCTGCCCATATTTTAACATTAAATCTATAAAAATACTTTATGTGCTTTGATAGATTGACCTACCCCCCCCAAATATTTTATGCATTTTGTAGTTGTTTTAAATGGTATTCCCCTTTCTATGACTGCCTTTTGAATTTTTTATTACTATTATATAGAAATGATGTTGATTTTATAGCCTGAAAGTTAGCTGAAGCTATTGTCTCCATTAGTATCTTTGCTGAAGCTCTAGGACTTTCTAAGTAAAAATCATATTATCAACAAATAGGGATGGTTTTATCTCTGTTTCTTTAACTTTTTTCTCTCATCTGTTTTGCTTTTGCTAACATTTCCAGAATTTTACCTAATAATAATGGAGAAAGTGGGCACCTTTGCTTTACTCCCATACTTAGTTAGGAAAGCTCTAGTATTTCCCCATTGTGTATGATGTTTGTTTTTGGTTTTAGATAGATACTTTTTATGAATTAAAAAAGTCCCCTTGTGTCTATATTTTGAAGGGTTTTTAGCATAAGCAAATGTTGTATTTTATCAAAGACTTTTTCTGCCTCCATTGAACTAGATAATCCTGTGGTTTGGGATATTCTTGTTTTTAATGTGATTATGATACTTGTTTTCCTAATACTGAACCATCCTTGCATGCCTAATACAAATCTAACTTGGTCATAATGAATAATTCCTTGAATGTATTGTTGTAGTCTATTTGACAGGATTTTATTTAAATTTTTTAAATATCCATTAATGATGTGGGTATAGCTCTCCTCCTGGTCTTACCCTTCTCTGGTTTAGATAATAGGACTATACTTGTCTCATAATAGAAATTTGGTAAAGTGCTTTCTTTCTGAATTTTTAAGACCAATTTGTATAATATTGGTACTAATTGTTCTTTAAAAGTTGGATAGACTTCTCCTGTGAATCCATATGGACCAGGAAGTTTTTTTCTTTGGTAGTTCTATTTCTTTTTCTGGATTATGTAAAATCTCTATTGGTCTGTGAATCTGGATATTTTATATTTCTGAAGATATTCTCTAGTTCTTTTATGTTCTCGGTTTTGTTAGCATATAACTGTGTATAGCATGTTTCCATCACTCTTTTTCGTTTCTTCTGATTTTGATATGATTTCACCTTGCTCATTAGCTATTTGGTTGATCTGATTTCTGTTTTCTTCTTTTTTTTCGTCAGGTCAGCTAAAAGTTTACCACCTTTGTTAGTCTTTGTAAAGAACCAGTTTTTAGTTTTGTTTACCGTTTCTATAATCTTTTTTGTTTCTTACCTGTCTATAATCTCCATTACCTTCACTGTTACTGGTCTAGCATTTAAAGCACAACAAATATAACACAAAACTTTTTAAAATGCTTGTTCCTTTTTCTTTCCAGTTTTTCAGCTGGTCATATATGGAGTCACAAGGACACTACATACAGAAGCCATACACAAATACCATTCACAGAATGACATCACATAGATACTTACCATATATAGAATCTATGCAACAGTGATACAGAATCAGGAAATATCCTGCATCAAACAAATGAAATGAATACATTCTCCAGGGCTCTGGGGAGGAGGGGGAAGAGTTAATTAGTATTGTTTTTCTTTGCCTGTGGTTCATGCTCCATTGATTCTTTTGTGGCACAGCTATTTTCTCTGACCTATCTATTACTAAGCCAGCTGCTCTTCTTGGAGGTACATACAGTGTGCTCATCTCTACAATGCCTGCCACAGTTCTGTTCTATCTCCTGGGGGCAAAAAATACCTAACAAGTTTTATTCTAACTCCTTTAGAAATTATAAAATGCTTAAATAATAATTTTCTTTGCGTCTTCTCCCTCTATTTATTTTATAGATTTTTGGTGTTTTATTGATGCCTTTTGTCTTTACTTCATAATCATTTCCAGGGGTAGTGGGAAGGCCTTCTTTCTTCAACCAAACCCTCAATTAAGCAAAAACAGTCAATATAGTGACTACATATGAAGATAATGTATAAAGCATTCTGCTCTAGTAATTCAGTGTCTACTACTTTGTATTTACTTTATGTTTTGTATTTACTTGTATAATCATATTAGCTATCACTTATATAGTGCTTTAAGGCTTACGAAGCATTTTGCCTATGTTATCTCATTTATCCTCAATGAGCTCAACAGCCTGGAAAGAAGGTACTATTATCCCCATTTAACAGATGAGAAAAATGAGGCTGAAAGGTCAAGTTACTCACACAGAGTCACAGGCCTAGGAAAGGTCTAAGGCAGAATATGAACTCATTTCCTGACTCTCAGTACAACACTCCAACCACTACGCTACCTAGCTCATATGTGAACATATTGTTTCCCCGATTGAAAGTAAGCTCCTTGAGGGCAGGTACTCTTTTTTTGTTTCATTTTTTTGTCTTTCTATCCTCAGCACTGTGCCCAGCATATAGACTCAAAATATACTTGTTGATTGATTAATTGATTGCTGTAAGGAGGTATGTTTATCTGTTTTCTGGGTTCCTTTGGAAAGTTTTCCCCTCATCTTTGGGTTTTACGGGGGTTATTCAGTGTTTTATTTCTTTTTATTCATATTTTATGACATTTATAAATTACAAGTTTTTCAGTAATTCTCCAATTGATAGGGGCCTAAACTTAGTTTCCAGCTCTTTGCTACTACAAAGAGCCTTACTATGACTATTTTCCCCTTATGGATTGTGGCAGAGGCGGTCATGTAATTCAATGAAACTATGAGCTACACCGTGCAGGGTTACCCAAGATAGACAGATCAGAGTGTAGACCTCTGACAAAAGGTGATCCAGTGGAGAAGCAGCTGGCAAAACACTCTAACATCTTTGCCAAGAAAACCCCAAGGCCAGTAGTAAAATGCTAAAAGAAGGGCCTGGAATGCTTTGGTCCATGGGGTCATGAAGAGTGAGACACAGCCGAACAACAAAACAATAACAAATGAATATTTTGGGCCTTGGTTTGTCTTTGACTCCCTGGAAGTACGTGCCAAGTAATAGGATCTCTGGGTGAAAGAGTATGGACAGTTTAGCCACTTTTCTTGCATCATTTCACATTGATATCAAGAAATATTGGATGAATTTACGAGTCTGGCAACAGCGCATTAGGGTGTCTACCTTCACATAGCCCCTTCAACATTGACTATTCCCATTTTTTGTCAATTTTACCAATTTGCAGAGTATGAGGCAAAAGGGAGAAGGGAATAAGCATTTATAAAGCACCTACCATATGGCAAGCACTATGCTAAGTGCTTTAAATTATTATCTCATTTGATCCTCAAAACAACCCTGCAAGACAGGTGCTATTATCCTCTGAACAACGCAATGATCTAAGACAATTCCAAAAGACCCATGATGGAAAATGCTATCCACATCCAGAGTAAGAACTATGGAGTCTGAATGCAGATTGTATTTTCTCTTTCTTTTGTTGTTTTTTTTTGTTTTTTTTCTCATGGTTTTTTTCCCTTTTATTCTGATTCTTCTTCCATAACATGACTAATGTGGAAATATGTTTAATATGATGTTACATGTATAGCCTATATCAGATTGCATGCCTTCTTGTGGAAGGGGGAGTGAAGGGAAGGGGAAAATTTAGAACTCAAAATCTTGTAAAAGTGAGTGTTGAAAACTAAAAATAAATAAATAATTAAAAAAAAAATAGGTGCTATTATCTCCATTTTACAGTTGAGTAAACAGAGATTAAGTAACTTGTCCAAGGTCACATGTCTAGTAAGTGTCTAAAGCTGAATTTGAACTCAGATCTTCCTAACCTATCATTTTATCTATTATACCACTTAGCTGTCTCAGAGTGGTTTAGATATGCATTTTCTCTTACTATTAGTAAGTTAGAGCATGCTTTCAAATGGTCATACACAGTTTACAATTGTTTTTTAGTGAACTGTTCATATCCCTTGACCCCTTACCTATTGAGGAATGTTATATATTTACGTCAATTTCTTACCTATCTTGTATAGTGAACTTTTATCAGGAATATTTGATGCAAATAGATTTCCCAATAGGTATCTCTTCTATCTTCATTGATTTCCTCAGTGCAGAAAGGATTTAATTTTATGTAATCAAAATTATCTAGTTTGCCTTTTATGATCTCCTCTATCCCTTTTTGGTTAAGAACTCTCCCCTTCAACATTATTGCAAAAGGTATTTCTACCTACTCTATTTCTTTAAAAGGTATGTCCTTTTCCATTCAAGTCATGTGCCTATTGTGAATTTTTTGTAGTATATGATTTAAAATAGTGATCTAAACCTGACTTCTGCTAAACTGTTTTCCAACTTTCTGAGAAATTCTTGTCAAAAAGGCTACCTCCCTCTCAACCCCCAGTAAATTTTGTTGTTCCTAGTACCCACAAGGACTTGAAAGATGAAAAGTGAGATATGAATCTAAAGGCAGAATTAAAAGGTGAAAGAACTGGAAAATAAGACAAATATAAAAAGTCTTTTCAACACCTCGTCACCTCTGAATAAAAATTATATACCCTAAGAGAACTCACAGAGTTGTGGCTATCCTCAAATGAAATAATTATGTAAATCAGTTTGTAAACAAAGTGTTATATAAATAGGTCTATGGGTTGACAATTCATTTTCATGGAAGGGAAGGAAAATGACAGTCTCAAAGGTAAGTATGGCCTGAAAGTGCTTCTAAATTTTTTTTTTAAGGCAACTGGGGTTAAGTGACTTGCCCAGATGAAAGTGCTTCTATTTTCTCTGTGGCAGAGTCTTCCTTACTTTCAAATGGGTTTACTTCACCTTCTAGTTATGGGGCTAGGGCCAGAAAGGAAAGCCATTATTAAGTTCTTCTGGGGGTTAAGAGGATGTTCCATGAAAGACAATACCATATGGCAGATAAAGCTTTGGCTTCAGCAAAAAAGATCTGGGTTCGAATTCTTCCTGTGACACTGAGTGACCATAAGCAAATCATTTAGCCTCTCAGCCTCAGTTTCCCCATTTGTGAAATGGGAATAATAATACCTATAACCTCACAGGTATAGTCTACAATATGTTTTTCAAAGGATTATTGTCATAATCAAATGACATAATATGCATAAAGCAGTTTGTAAAGCTTAAAGTGCTATATAAATGTTAGCTGAAAAAGTAGTCAAGTCACCAAACATTTATTAAACACCAGGCACTGTGTTAAAGAACAAAAAAGGGATACAAAAGGAGGGGAGGAATAGTTCCTGCTCCCAAGGAGCTCATAATCTAACGGGGGTAAGAGGGAGACAACATGCAAATATCTATGTACAAATAAGCTATATACAAGGAAAACTGGGAATAATCTTGGAGGGAAGGCATTAACATGAAGAGGAACGAGACTTCTTACAGAAGGTGAGGCTTTAGCTAAGACTAGAAGGAGGCCAGAAGCCAGGAGGTAGAGATGAGGAAGGAGAACATTCTAGGCATGGGGAACGGATGATAGAAAAACTCAGAGTTGTAATGGGGATAAACTAGAAGCCTTCTCAATAAGATCAGGGGTGAAGCAAGGAGGCCCATCATCACCACTGTTGTTCAATATTGTACTAGAAATGCTAGCTATAGCAAAAAAGAGGGGAAAAAGAAATTAAAGGAATTAGAATAGGCAATGAGGAAACAAAACTATCACTTTTACAAATGATGTGATGGTATACCTTCAGAATCAACTAAAAAACTAGTTGAAATAATTAACAACTTTAGCAAAGTTGCAGGATATAAAATAAATCCACATAAAATATCAGCATTTCTATATATTACAACAAAGTCCAGCAGCAAGAGAGAGAAAGAGAAATTCCATTTAAAATAACTATATACAATGTAAAATATTTGGGAGTCTACCTGCAAAGACAAACCCAAGAACTATATGAACAGATTACTAAACACTTTTCACACAAACAGATCTAAAAAATTGGAAAAAAAATATTACTTACTCATGGGTAGGCCAAGCCAATATAATAAAATGATAATTCTACCAAAATTTATTTATTTAGTGCCATGCCAATCAAAATACCAAATATTATTTTATAGAGGTGGAAAAAAATAACAAAATTCATCTGGAAGAACAAAAGGTCAAGAATATCAAGGGAATTGATGAAATAGAATGTGAAGGAGGGTGGCCTAGCCATACCAGATTTCAAACTATATTACAAAGCAGTAATCATCAAAACAATTTGGTACTGGCTAAGAAATAGAATGGTGGATCAGTGGAATAGGTTAAGCACACAATACACAGTAGTAAATGACCATAGTAATCTAGTGTTTGATAAACACAAAGACCCCAGCTTTTGGGACAAGAACTCACTATTGGAGAAAAACTGCCGGGAAAACTGGAAAACAGTTGGGCAGAAACTAGGCATAGACCAACATCTCACACCATATACCAAGATAAGATCAAAATGGGTCCATGATTTATACATAAAGGGTGGTACTATAAACAAATTAAGAGAGCATGGAATAGTTTACCAGTGAGATCTATGGATAAGGGGAAAATGTATGACCAAAGGAGAGATAGACAGCATTATGGGATATAAAATGGATAATTTTATTACATTAAATTAAATTTAAAAGTTTTGCAAAAACAAAACCAATGCAACCAAGATTAAGAGAAAAGCAGAAAACTGGGGTGGGGGGGCAAATTTTATAGTAAGTTTCTCTGATAAAGGTCTCATTTCTCAAATATGTAGGGAACTGAGTCAAATTTATAAGAATACAAGTCATTCCCCAGTTGATAAAGGGTCAAAGGATATAAACAGGCAGTTTTCAGAGGAAGAAGTCAAAGCTATCTACAGTCATAAGAAAAAATGCTCTAAATCACTACTGATTAGAGAATTGCACACTAAAACAACTCTGAGGTACCACCTCATACCTATCAGATTGGCTGATATGACAGAAAAGGAAAATTACAAATGTGGGTGGGAATGGGGTAATAAACCCTATAAAAATAGGGCCTTGGAAGGAGGGGGCATCTCAGATCATGAAGAAGTGAGGTCCACTTCATTAGAGGGGGCCAGGTCCATTTAATAAAGTGTTTTGGCTCAGAGCTCTGCCTCAGTTTCTCTTTTAGTCATTCGAGGTGATTTTTTTCCCTACGGATGGTGGGTGGAAAATGCAGATAGGCAAATATAGGCTTTTTGTAAGGAGAAACTTATAAACCATTAGCGCTTCCTCAGGAAGGAGTGGATTCTTCCATGTCAAAGGTCTTCAAGTGGAGGTGATCATTGGTGGGATATTGTAGAGGACATCTTTGTTCAGGTATGGATTGGACTAACGGGCCTTTGGGCTCCCTTCCAACTCAGAGATATGAGTAAAAAGAATTTGTTGTTGTTCAGTTGTATCCAACTCTCTACGACTTCATTTGGGTTTTTCTTGGCAAAGATACTAGAGTGGTTTGCCATTTCCTTCTCTAGGCTCATTTTATTGATGAGGAAACTGAGGCAAACAGGGTTAAGTGACTTGCCCAGAGTCATATGGCTAGTGAGTGTCTAAGACCAGATTTGAACTCTTGTCTTCCTGTTTCCAGGCCCACAGCTCTATCCACTGTGCTTCCTAGCTACCCAGTACTTCATCTACTACACCACTAAGTTGTCTCTGGTATAAGGAGTATTCCTATTTTATAGATTACAATGGATTGCAAACTCAAAAAGTCAACAATGTGATTTTTGCGGCCAAAAAA
The DNA here is from genome assembly GCF_900497805.2 of Vombatus ursinus. Taxonomy (NCBI): domain Eukaryota; kingdom Metazoa; phylum Chordata; class Mammalia; order Diprotodontia; family Vombatidae; genus Vombatus; species Vombatus ursinus. The sequence continues at coordinate 37,789,302 of NW_020954608.1, forward strand.
ATTAATGTGTTCTTACAGGACATCCAAAGAGGCTTGGTGTCGTTTATGAAGAAGGTGATTGTATTCTGCCCTGGCGGTCAGGCAAACCACATTTTTGGAGTCTTATGTTTTGAGAAAGGGTGGAGGAAGGTGAGCATCCAAAGGAGTGAGATGATGTCGCACGAAGATGAGTTGAATTAATTGGATGTTTACCCTGGAGAATACCTAAAACGGGCTCCATGGGTGTCTCCGAAGGGTTGTCTTGTATGAAAGAGATGAGGCTTACTTGTTCAGCCCAGGCAAATAAATCTAGAAATAATGGGATAGACCAACGTAGGTCTGATGTAATGAAAAGCTTCCTAAGGATTACAGCCATCCCAAAGTGGAGGAGACTCCAATTCACCCCTTTCCACCTACAGATAACCAGGTAAAGGCTGGATGATCACTTTTAGGAAATTCGTAGAAAAGAATCTTGATCAAATGCAGGTTGAACGGGATGGCCGGAGGTCCTGCGACACAAGTAACCCATTCTGTCTCACCATTCAGGAGTGATGCTACTGTGTTAGTGCTAATGAACTGGATTACTCAATTACTGGTCCATGATATTAAGTCAACAAGCATTTATTAAGTCTTTACTTACTATATGTCAGGCAATGTGCTAAGGAAGGCCTGGTAATACAAATACAAGACAGTCCCTGGCTTCAGCGAGCTTACATTCTAAAGGAAGAACATAACACATAAAAGGAAGCTGAAAAATTTAGGTGGTGGGAAGGAGGCAGGTACACTTGGGGTGGGGTGAATGGTAGAGAAAACTCAGAGAGTGAGGAGTGAAATCTGGTGGGTTATAACAGCCGAGTGACCTTTTTAAGTGACCACATTTAGCAGCCATAAAGTTTAATTTTTTTCCCCCTAAAACACCATCTAAAAGTGTCCTGATGGGGGCAGCTAGATGGTGAGGTGGATAGAGCTCTGGCCTTGGAGTCAGGAGGACCCGAGTTCAAATGTGACCTCAGACACTTGAAACTTACTAGCTGTGTGACTCTGGGCAAGTCACTTAACCCCGATTGCCTCACCAAAAAAAGAATAAAAAAAAAAGTGTCCTGAGAAGAAAGGTATGAAACTTGTTTTGGTATAAAGGAATTAAAGACTATGAAATAGAGACAAGTTCTGCTACCTGGAGCCTTTCCCAACTCCTGCCCTCAGCCCCAGCTGCTAGGGCAGCCCCCTCCTCAAATTACCTTGCATTTTTAAATATGTATTTACATATGTACATTTGTAAGCTCTTTGAAGGCAGGGCCCTTTTTTTTGTCTTTGAATATCTAGCACCTAGCACACTGCCTAGAGTGTAGTAAGGGAGTGGACCTAAAGAACTTCGTCTACTAATAAAAGTTGGCACCTTCTTTGGAACTAACTTAGAGTCACAGAGACTTGCCTAAGTGACTTGCCCAGGGTCACACAGCTAGTAAATGTCTGAGGTGGCATTTGAACATGGGTCTTCCTGGCTCGAGGTAGCTCCTTGACAGCAGGGTCTGTCTTGGGCCTTTCCTTGTATGCTTAGCACAGTGCCTGGCACATAAGAACTTAACCAATGTTCACTGACTGACCCTGTACCCACTATTCCACACCACCTCCATGCTTAAAGATTGCTTATAATGGGGTAGGTAGGTGGCACAGTGGATAGAGCACTGGCCCTGGAGTCAGGAGGATGAGTTCAAATCCAGCCCCAGACACTTAACACTTCCTAGCTGTGTGACCCTGGGCAAGTCACTTATTCCCAACTGCCTTACGAAGAAAAAAAAAGATTGATATAGTCATAGAGAAACAAATGAAAATACTATGCTGACTTTTTCTAATGGTAGCAAAAACTGTAAAGTGAGAGTCTGAATGTAAAATAGTTAACTCCTCAATTGTTATTCATGTGGCATATGAACAGAATGGAATATTATTACACCGTAATAAATTACAAACATGACTAATGTGGAAATGTTTTGCATGATGATACATGTATAACCTATATCAGATTGCTTGGCATCTCAGAGAGATGGCAGGGGAAGGAGGGAGGGATAGAATTTAGAATTCAAAACTTTAAAAAAATGACAAATGTTAAAAATTGGTCTTGCATGTAATTGGGGGAGAAATAAAATATTTTAAAAAGGAAAAAAAAATTCAAACATGAGGAATTCGGACAAACGTGGGGGCATCTGAATTAAGAAGAATCAGGAAAAAATGTACATGTAAAAAGACAATTACTATATACACAAGCATAATGATAATAGCTAACATTTATATAGTGCTTACTACACGGGCCAGGTACTGTGCTAAGTGCTTTACAATTATCTTATTTGATCCTCACAACTCTGGAAGGTAGGGGTTACTATCCCCATTTTACAGATGAGGAAATTGAGGCAAACAGGTGGATGACTTGCTCAATCGGACACAATCAGTAAGTGTCTAAACTGGATTTAAAATGGGCCAAGTTCTGAGATGCTTTATCCACTATGACAACTACTAAACTAAAACCAAAAGAACAGGTTTGTTTTTTTTTAAAGATCTCAACTAAGATTAAGGAAAATGACTAATCCTGGTTCAAAAGAACAGATGAAGGAACATATTTTCTTCCTCTTGGTCAAGAGATGGGGCACCAAGGGGGCAGAACACTACATATGCAGTTATGTGCTCTCTATATCCCTAGATTTTGATGCTTTTGTTAAAGGTGGGGAGGGAGGAGCTGGTATATTGGGAAATGACCTGTATAGAAAACCAAGGAGCATCATTAAAAAAAAATTTTTAAAAAGAAAAAAAAAGCTGGCTAAGTATTTCCTCTCTAGTCACTAGATTTAGATGCTATATTCTAGACACTTAACCCCACTTCACTTGTTGGAGAGTCAAGATTTTTTTTTTT
>NW_020954608.1:37792192-37985984 GCF_900497805.2 Vombatus ursinus
GGGGGGCTAGAATTCCCGCACCTCGGTACCTACGTCTTGGCAACGAAGGACGGTGATCGATAGGAATCCATATCTTTTGCATCCGACTCTGAGTCAGCTCCATGGGCATCTTCACTGCGAGGTTTCGGTGTGGCACCACCCCTTCCCTACCCAAACTCACTAAATTTACAGATCAAATTTGTAATCAAAAGACCTCAGAAGACAAAGCGGAAGAGAGGGTGGAAGATGCGTACGGGTAGATACAACCACACTGTACGGATCTTTAAAAACAACAACCAAAAAAAAAGTCTTGCAAAAAAAAAAAACGAGCCTTGCAACGCGTAGGCAAAGATTTTAAACCTGAGCTTTCTTCTCAGATCTCAAGCTTAAATCGTCCCCACCCTCAGAGGGACTGCACGAGCAACGTTGGGTTAGGGGATGCCCCGTGGCTCTGGTGATTGATACTACAAAGGCTTCACGAGGCTCTAAGATGACTGCGAGCAAACGAGCTGTCCCCACCCGACCTTTCTGCCTGAAGACGCACGCTTGCAAGCGAGCCTTCAGTGCCAGAGACTGTCTGCTTTCTGGGTCTCCTTTTCGTTTCTCTCTCTGGTACTGCACTGATGCGTCTCTGACTGAGGCTATTTCTAAGACTTGACGACGCCGGCCGGCATCCACGCCCACCGACCGCCCCTGGGCGGGGAGAACATTCTGTCCAAGCGAGGGAGGGGATAAGAAAAGGGTAATGAAGGAGAGAGGAGAGCGTTCGGCTGCTGCCCCCTCCCGGCTGCCCAGTTATTCTCCTGTTTCACCCCCACTCACTCTGGTTTATTAAATGGAAAGTAAAATAAGGCGCCCCATTGGTTCACCCCTCCCCCTCTTGCTATCAGAAAGGTACACAATCTAGTCACCCCTTTTTGTAAATTCCCACCTCCTCCCTTCCCCATATCGCAACTGACATCCTAGCCCTCGTAAAAATGAATAAGGCTTCCTAGCAATCAAAGTTACTAACTCAGATAGGGAGAGGCTTTTAGCAATTTAAATAGACTGATCTCTTATAAGGTGAGTCATGGATGGGAGGATGTAGAATGAGATAGATCACGTTTCCATGAGGAGGAATGGAGGCTTTCTATACTACGCTAAAATGTTTGCGATGATTTAAGGTGAACACGAAAAGCGATCATTCCTCTCCTCACACACCTCGTCCCCCACGAAACCATTTAGCCACTTTCCTACCAAGTTCTGGGGATCTACTTGTAGGTTCTCATTCCGGATGTTGCCTATGCCCCAAACCTGAAGTCCTGGTAGTGAGGGTACTGGACTGAGGCAATCACCATGATGCCCAATCCCACCCCCATCTTCCTATTCCTTACCCCATTCGCCTCCTGGATTCTTAGCTGCTTCGAAACTATCCTCCCCAACCCTTCGTGTCACAATGACTCTGGAACCCTGAAGAACTCAAAGAGTGGGTAGTGGGGGTTGAGTGCCGAGCAGAAAGTAAAGTGACAAGACCACTCGAAGGAATTTATTAATGAAACGAGAATGATGAATACAACTTTGGCATTTCATTCCAGGTGGAACTAATTCTCCGTTTGTTACAATTCTACACCTTTCAGAAACTTTACAATTAGATTTTCAGTAGAATGTAAATACCTTGGGAGCAGGGCCTAATTGGCTTTTTGCATTCTGAAGATCCAGTACATTGTTTAGCAGTTAGCGCTTAGTTAATACTTAATCAATTGAATTTTCAAATTACTGGCTTTATTAAAATATCACATGTACCATATACGTATTTTGCTACAATGCAAAGTAGTATTGGCAAGTCTATCGATGTGAGGACCATACCAATATCATCAATAATTTTCTTAATTTCATATCATAATTTCATATAATTTTTTATAAAATTGGATACATTTCAAAATATGTCGACATTGATAGGAAGTGAAACAACCTGATATTAAACAAAATTGCTTGCATCAATCAAACAGGGAGGGTAAAGAATCACAGAAACTGCTTTACGAAACTAAATTTCAGACAGAAAAGTATCCGCCGCTGCTTCCACACGTCCCACACGTCCCGCATGACTCCACTGGGAAGTCACTCTCCCTCCCAAGGCTTGCCAGTTTCTCTCGAGCGCCCCATCCGCCGCTGGAGGCATCAGCTGGTCCAGACATCTCCCTAGCGTCCGCTCCACCCCGCTTTACTTCCTCATACCCTCTTCTCCCCTCTCCGTCTCGGAAAGCAAGAGCCACCTGGCTGGATAGCCACCCAGCCCCCCCTTCTCCATTCGCTATACCTAACATGCCCAAGTCTTCCAAGCTTTTTCCTTCTCTCGGTGCTTTGCTGACCGCAGCAGACTAGTTTCTTGGGTAGCTGCCTCTGAAACCTGAATCCAACCTTGGACTTGTTTTTAATGCATTTCAAACAAACACTGCTGAATATACCCCAGGACCCTAGAGGAAAGTCCCACTCCAACTGAGCCCGACAAGGGAAGCTTTTATAGTTATTCGATTAGAGAATTCGCAGTGGGGGCCGGAGGATCGTTGGTTGGGAGGGTGAGGAATTTAAACGCCTCGGACTCCGACTCCATCAGTTGCTCAAAGACACATTCCTTTCTAAAACTAGATGACTCGCAGTTGGCAAGACCTGGGTTGTAAAATGAGGTTCGGCTCTAACTCTATTACGCTTTTACAGAACAGGAAACTGACCAACAGAGGTAAAGTGACTTTCCCAACATCATCTCACTAGTTTCATGGCAGAACGAGGCTCAAACCACGTTCACAGGCTCGTAGCACTAAAGTTGGAAGGGACGTCAAAAGTCATCTAAGTCCACCTCCTCATTTTTCATACATGAAACCTGAGGGTGGCAAAGTGATTTGCCGAAAGAGGCCGCTAGGTGATGCAGTGGTTAGAAGGCCTAAAGCCAGAAGAATTTAAATCCAGACTTAGTAGCTATGAGCAAGTTCCTTTACCTGTCTGCCTCAATTCCCCCAGCTGTAAAATGAGAATAATAGTAGGACCCACCAATGGGGTTGTTGTGAGTATCAAGTGAGATAATATTTGCAAATATCCTAGCATATAGTAAGCACTTAATAAATGCATATTTCCTTCCTAGATCAAGCAGGGAATAATTATCAGGTGCAGAATCTGAACCCAGGGCTTCTGGCTCAGAAAATAGTGCTCTTTCCGCTATATGTTTTGGCTCCTGCCGTTACTACAGCTGTGTTAAAAATTCATTCTGTGTGAAATGCAGCCATACTGAAATTACTCTTACTTTATGTAATTTATGTCTCATGGAAAATTAACCAATGATATTCCTTTTTCATATGAATTTCTTAAACATAAAGGTGAAAGAATAAAAGTGTATTTATTTAAGCCTTTCTTTCCTGCAAACTTGAACAGGACTATTGTGCTTTTAATCCTTGGGGAAAAAAAAGGATTTAGCAGCACTGCTCCAAATATGGGAACAGGTTCCAAGTGCAGATCATTGTAATGAGTGCTGGGGAAGGGAGAAGGCGACCATAGAGGGGGCATTGCCATTTCCTGTTCAAGGAGACTGGCCAGTTTTCTAGCAGAGGGGTAACAAACATAACTAGCTATAATATTCAATATTTTATGGTAATTGCATTAGAAACTGGCAAAATAAAATGCACAAGTATGTGGGGGGGGGCAGGGGGCGAGAGGGGTGTCTTATGTCAGAAGGGAGGTTAGGTAAAGCTCCTTGGAGGAAGTGGAGAGGGGAGGGAGAATCGAGGTCCCTTCCAGCTCTTAATCCATGATACAGAGGCAATGTGATATGAGTCAAAGTAAAGTGAATTTTACTTAGGAGATGATATCAGAAACCGAGTGGAAATGGGAGGGGGCAGCTGCTGGGAATTACTGAGTGATATGACCAAGTCTATGCACAAGAAATATTTTGACCATAGCCTGAAATATGGAAATAGAGAAGGGTGAGAATACAATTGGAAAAACCTATAAGGAGACTTTTTGCAATAGTTCAGGAAGATGGTAATGAAGGCTGGAACTAGACTGCTGGCAATGGGAACAGAATGAAAGAAGGGAGTGTAAGCCATGGTACTGGGCTGAGAAACAATTCATCTAGCGCTCCAGTCCACTCCCTATCTGTAAAACAATTGTCTAGGGTTTATTCAATGAAAATAAAATGTCAATGCCTTTCTTCTTATTACGTCCATCCGCACAGATTCTACACTCTAATAATATTATTATATTATTATTCATGTGTTCTATTAATATAGTCTAACAATGTATATTAATATAATATTCACATATCCTAATAATATTATTTTTGGAACTCGAAAGAATCTCTGAGATCATCTAGTTTACTTCTCATGTTAAAATGAGGAAACAGGTTCACAAAGGGAAGGGGGGCCATCTTTGTAGAATTGGAAGCAACCTTAGAGGAACCTCCTTATTTTGTAGATGAGGAAACTGAGGCCCAGACTGACTAAATGTCTTACAGGTCAAGGTCACATAAGTGGTAAGGATAAAAGGAAGGATTTGAACCTAGAGCTAGGATTCTTTCCACTAAAGCACACTGCCTCCCTTTAATTTACCCAAGATCATACAGTAAAATAATAAAAGTTCAGGCCTCCTAACTCCCAGCCTAGGTCTCTTTCCCCAACATTCTGCCTGGGCAAATCTAGGAACTTGGGAGTGAATTCAACTTCTACCCCATTCCAAATACCTTCCCATTTTTAATGTCTAAGAGATTTTTTTCTCCCATACTCACTAATTTAAAAAAATGGTAGAACTCGAAACTATGACATACAAAGACAGCTGGAAAAAAGCTGAGAATATATAACCTAAAGATGAGGAAATCTGGGTGGAAGTTGGGGAAGAAAGACACATAATCCCTGTTTTCAAGTATGTCATAGAATCATAGGATTTGATTTCATTTTTGGTGAGGCAATTAGGGTTAAGTGACTTGCCCAGAGTCACACAGCTAGTGAGTGTTATGTGTCTGAGGCCACATTTGAACTCAGGTCCTCCTGACTCCAGGGCTGGTGCTCTATCCACTGTACCACCTAGCTGCACCAAATCATAGAATTTTAGATACAGAAGATAAATGCCCAGGGACATACACATGGGAAGTAGTAAATCTAGGGTCCCCATCAGTAGAAACCATAGGGTTTATAGTTGAGGGAATCTTAGAAGTCATCTGGTTCAACTCCTTTATTTTACAGGTGTCACAGGTATTAAGTTGCAGAACTGGGATATAAACTGAAGTCCTTTGACTGTAATACCATCCTACTGATAGAAGATTCTCTCACCTCAAATCCACTCTTCATAAAGGTGCTGGGCTAACTTTCCTTATGCACAGACACATATTGCACCATTATTCAAAATCCAATTGTCTACCAGGGTGGCCTGGTTGAAACATTACTGGAATTGGTGTCAGAGCACTTGGGTTTGAATATGGCTGTATTATTAGCAAATAGGTTATCCTGAGCAAGGCATTTATCTCTCTGGACCTCAGTTTCCTCATCCATAAAATAAAGGTATTGTTAATCTAGACTAACTATTGGTTCTCAAATAATGGTCTGAGGACTCCCTAAGGGTCCTGAAGACCTCTGCAGAGGATCCTTTCAGTAAAAAAAAATTTCATAATAACACTAAGACAACAAAACTATTTTTGTAATAATATTAAGACACTATTTGCTTATTAAAATATTCCTCTTTTTTTTCCAACAATATATCTGTGAGAGGCTGAAAGTTCTCCATTAATTTCAACCAAAAGACCATATTGAAACAGATTGAATGCAGAAGCAGATACAAGAATCCAATTGTCTTCTATTGTTAGATAATGAAAGGATTTGCAAAAATATGTAAAACAATACCACTCCACACTAATTTTGTTTTATTCTGGAAAAGTTATTTTTTTGTAAAATGTTATTTATATTATTAACATGTAATGAGTTTGTTTTTTATTATCTTAATAATGTTTAAAATTTTTATCAGTTTTAATTTTTAATACTATTATCTATGTTAACAGACATAACTCCCATAAACAAAAACTCTTTGGGGTTCTCTATAATTTTTAAGAGTATACAGGGGTCCTGAGACCAAAAAGTTTGAGAATCACTAACCTAGACAATATCTAAGGTCCCTTACAGCTCTAATTACTATAAAGCCCATACTCAGTTGGGCACATACATCATTCAACAATATAACCCTAACCTCCCTTTCCAGCCAGACTTATTTCACACTACTCACTTTCTTAGAGTCTATGTTTATTTCAGCTAGATGGATTTTCTAAATGCCTTTTTCTGTCCTATGAATTTGCCTACAATGTCTGTATTCCAGATTCTTGGAGTTCTATCTCCCCCTGTTGAAATTCTGTCCATTATTCAAAGTCCAGCTCCATTTCCAATTCCTCTGGGAAGGCTTCTGCAGCCAACTAACAATAATCAATATCTCTGTGCCCGTCTTATGTCTTTTATCATGTTCTAAATCAGATGACAATTACTGGTGGGTTTTATCTACCTTATGAGTTTGTTGGCTTTTGGACAGCTGACAGCTACGTGGCACAGATGCTAGAGTACCAGGAATCAGAGACAAGTTCAAATCTTGCTTCTGATAATAGTTCTGTGATGCCGGGCAAATCAACCTTCCTGTACCTCAGTTTCCTCTATAAAATGGGGTTAACAATAGTACCAACCTTACAGAGTTGTTGTGAGGAACAAAGGAAATAGCACATACGAAGCACCTGGAAAACCTTAAAGTGTGATTTAAATACCAGATATTACTACTCTTATTCATATCTGTATTCCTCTCAGCATCCTGCACATCCCTTGCATGTATAAGGAAATTGACAAAAGATTGCTGAATGTTAGTTTTTAAATGTCTTGTTAATCAAGATAGCTTTATACTATCATTAGCTAATAGCCTGTCACATTTAATATAATTATACACTTAGGGTGAGGCTTCTTGTTACTGCTGGCAGCTAAGTGTTAAAGTGGATAGAACACTGGGCTTGGAATCAGGAAGACTCATCTCTTTGAGTTCAAATCTGGCCTAGACACTTACCAGCTGTGTGATCTTGGGCAAGTCACTTAACCTGTTTGCCTTAGTTTTCTCATCTGTCAAATGAGCTGGAGAAGGAAATGGAAAACCACTCCAATATCTTTGCCAAGAAAATCTCAAATGGGGTCACAGAGAGTCAGACATGACTGAAAAATGACTTAACAAAAAAAATTCTCACATTTCAAATAATCTTAATAGTTTCACAGATCTGATTAGATCATCATGGCTTTTTATCTCCTAAAAGACTTGACAAAGAGCTCATATCAGAAGTGCTAACTCTGCCATTTTCTTCTTGGTTTATACTTATGTTATAATCCTTCAATCCTTGGTTAATTTGCAGGACATGTTTAAGAGACCAGTCCATTTTGTGAGGGTTTAGTTAAAACCAGATAATATAATGCCTATTTAATCAGACACATGGAAAGCAAATAATAAATGGCAGGGACATCATCAACCCTTTCACATTTTTCCTCTCAGGATTCCTTGCATCCTGTATGTGCCATATGACCAACCATCAGTCACACAGACCACAGGAGGTACCAGGACTGATGTATATATTAAATATTAGTGAAGTTTAATTTCTTTCTTACATTTTAGATAAAAAATACATGTAGAAATTCCACTATTTTCTTCCTTCAGCTCAATGGATATCTTGTGGTCCTCTCCCACCTCTTCTCCCTCCCCAAACACACACTTTGGAGACCACTGTTCTAGAGGAACAAAATGATAGTTTAAGATGTGAATATTCCTTGCTAGGTAGACCTGGTGGGTCAACTTTCCAATTAGAATGGAAACCTTAATTTTATGTAAAAATGGAATGAAACAGCGGAAGGAAGGAACATTGGATGTGGAGTCCAATCAACAGAGTCTGAAATCTGAGTCCTGTTATTTACTATCTATGTGACTTTGGACAGTTAACTTAACTTCTCAGTTGCCCATCTGTAAAAATAAGCAGTTGGATTAGACCGTCAGGTTCATTCCATGAGCATCGGACAGAAGGCACATCAGGATCCTCCTCAGCTTAATTTTCATAGTCACAAAAGTTACCAGCAGCTTTAAAAACAACAACAACAACAACAACAAAAACCCAGGTCACTGCGCAGACTTGCCCAGAAGCTCTAATTTTCTGCCACCTGCTTTCAACTGTTTCCAGCAAGAAAGAAACAGTTTAAATATCATGGAACCACAGTCAGGATTACACAGGACCTTGCACCTTCTACATTAAAAGACCTTAGGGTGTGGAACATGATATTCCATAAGGCAAAGGAACTTGGAATGCAGCCAAGGATCAACTACCCAGGAAAAATGAGCGTGATTTTTCAGGGAGGAGATGGATATTCAACGAAATAGGGGACTTCCAAACCTTCCTGATAGAAAGACCAGAGCTCAACAAAAAATTTGATCTTCAAGTACAAAACTCAAGAGAGACATAAAAAGGTAAATGGGACAGAAAGATACAATATGTTGTTAATAAGGGCAAACTGTTTACATCCCTACAAGGGAAGATGACACTTGCAACTCTTGAGAACTGTATTGTTATCACACCATGTTAAAGGAGTATACATAAAGGGGGTGGATATAAGTTGACTTTGATGTAATGATAAAAAAAAATCTAATCAAGTCGGTTAAATAGATCCAAGTAAGTGGATTAGTCTGATCTAAGAAAATGTGCTGAGAAAGGAGGAGGCAGACAAGGGTAAATTAGTTACAGGAAAAGACACAAAATCCTATTAGAGCAGAGGCAAAGAAGGGAGGGGGGTCAGCATTGTTTGAACCTTACTCTCATCAGATTTGGCTCAAGAAGGGAATAACATAATCAGTTAGGTATAGAAATCTAATTTGCCCTATAGGCAGTAGGAGGGAAAAAGGGAAAGAAAAGGGAGGGTGGATAGAAGGGAGGGAAGAAGCAGTAAGGGTAAAGGGAAAAAAAAGGGAAAGGGATAATAGAAGGGAGGTGGCACTGAAGGAGGCAAGAGGTCAAAAGCAAAACGCTAGTGGGGGGGAAGGAGAAAGGAGAAAGAAAAGCATAAATGGGGGGAAGGATGGAGAAAAAGACACAGATAGTAATCATAACTGTGAATGTGAATGGGATGAACTCTCCCATAAAATGTATAGCAGAATGGATTAAAAACCATAATCCTACAATATGTTGTTTTCAGGAAACACATCTGAAAAAGAACGACACACACAGGGTAAAGGTAAAAGGCTGGAGCAGAATATATTATGCTTCAGCTGAAGTAAAAAAAGCAGGGGTAGCAATTCTGATTTCAGACAAAGCAAAAGCAAAAATAGATCTTATCAAAAGAGGTAAGGAAGGAAACTACATCCTGCTAAAAGGCACCACAGACAATGAAGTAATCATTACTAAACATATATGCACCAAATGGTATAGCATCCAGATTCTTAGAGGAGAAGTTCAGGGAGTTACAGGAAGAAATAGACAGTAAAACTATCCTAGTGGGGGACCTCAACCTCCCCCTCTCTGAACTAGATAAATCTAACCACAAAATAAACAAGAAAGAAGTTAAGGAGGTGAATAAAACATTAGAAAACTCAGGTATGATAGTCCTCTGGAGAAAAATGAATGGGGATAGAAAGGAATATACTTTTTTCTCGGGGTTACATGGCACGTACACAAAAATTGACCATGTACTAGGGCATAAAAACTTCACAATCCAATGCAGAAAGGCAGAAATATTAAATGCATCCTTTTCAGATGATACAATAAAAATTATATGTAATAAAGGGCCATGGAAAGATAAGATTAAAAAATAACTGGAAACTAAATAATCTAATCCTAAAAAATGATTGGGTCAAACAAGAAATCATACAAACAATCAATAATTTCATTCAAGAGAATGACAATAATGATACAACATACCAAAACTTATGGGATGCAGTAAAAGCAGTTCTTAGGGGAAGTTTTATATCTCTAAATGCTTACATAAATAAAACAGAAAAAGTAGAGATCAATGAATTGGGCATACAACTAAAAAAACTAGAAAAAGAACAAATTAAAAATCCTCAAATAAATACCAAATTAGAAATATTGAAAACCAAAGGAAAAATTAATAAAATTGAAATTAAGAAAACTATTGAACTAATAAATAAAACTAAGAGTTGGTTTTATGAAAAAACCAATAAAATAGATAAACCTTTGGTTAATCTAATTAAAAAAAAGAAGAAAACCAAATTACTAGTATCAAGAATGAAAAGGGTAAAGCTACTACCAAGGAAGAGGAAATGAAAACAACAATTAGGAATTATTTTGCCCAACTATATGCCAACAAATTTGACAATCTTAGTGAAATGGATACATATTTACAAAAATACAAATTGCCCAGATTAACAGAAGAGGAAGTAAAATACTTAAATAATCCTGTCTCAGAAAAAGAAATTGAACAAGCCATTGATGAACTCCCTAGAAAAAAATCTCCAGGGCCAGATGGATTTATATGCGAATTCTATCAAGCATTTAAAGAACAATTAATTCCAATACTACACAGATTATTTGGGAAAATAGGTGAAAAAGGGGTCTTACCAAATTCTTTTTATGATACAAATATGGTGCTGAAACCTAAACCAGGAAGAGTCAAAACAGAGAAAGAAAATTATAGACCAATTTCTCTAATGAATATAAGATGCAAAAATTTTAAACAAAATATTAGCAAATAGATTACAGAAACTTATCACAAGAATAATACACTATGACGAGGTAGGATTTATACCAGGAATGCAGGGATGGTTCAATATTAGGAGAACTATCAGCATAATTCATCATATCAACACCAAAACTAACAGAAACCACATGATCATTTCAATAGATACAGAAAAAGCTTTTGACAAAATACAACACCCATTCCTATTAAAAACACTAGAGAGCATAGGTATAAATGGAGTCTTCCTTAAAATAACAAATAGCATCTATCTAAAACCTTCAGCAAGCATAATATGTAACAGGGGCAAACTAGAAGCATTTCCAATAAGATCGGAGGTGAAACAAGGATGTCCATTATCACCACTGTTATTTAACATCGTACTGGAAATGTTAGCTTTAGCAATAAGAGAGGAAAAAGACATTGAAGGTATTAGAATAGGCAAAGAAGAAACAAAGCTATCACTCTTTGCAGATGACATGATGTTATACTTAGAGAATCCTAGAGAATCAAGTAAAAAACTGCTTGAAATAATAAACAACTTTAGCAAAATTGCAGGCTATAAAATAAAACCACATAAATCATTGGCATTTCTATATATTACCAACAAAGCCCAACAGCAAGAGATAGAAAGAGAAATTCCATTTAAACTTACTGTAGACATTATAAAATATTTAGGAGTCTACCTCCCAAAACAAACCCAGGAACTCTATGAACATAATTACAAAACACTTTCACACAAATAAAGTCAGATCTAAATAATTGGAAAAACATCAGTTGCTCATGGGTAGGCCAAGTTAATATAATAAAAATGACAATTCTACCAATTAGAAAGAATAATAACAAGATTCATTTGGAAGAACAAAAGGTCCAGAATGTCAAGAGAACTAATGAAAAGAAATGCAGGGGAAGGTGGCCTAGCCATTCCAGATCTTAAATTCTATTATAAAGCAGTAATTATCAAAACTGCTTGGTACTGGCTAAGAAAAAGAGTGGTGGATCAGTGGAATAGGTTAAATATGCAAGATACAGTAGGCAATGACTACAGTAATCTATTATTTGATAAACCCAAAGACCCCAGCTTCTGGGATAAGAACCCACTCTTTGAAAAAAACTCTAGGAAAACTGGAAAAGAGTATGGCAGAAACTAGGCATAGACCAAAATCTCACACCATATACCAAAATAAAGTCAAAATGGGTTCATGATTTAGATATAAAAGCTGATACTATAAGCAAACTGGGAGAGCAAGGAATAGTTTACCGGTCAGATCTATGGAGAACAGAAGAATTCATGACCAAACAGAAGATAGAGAACATTACGAAAAGCAAAATGGATAATTTTGATTACATTAAATTGAAGAGTTTTTGCACAAACAAAGCCTACGCAACTAAGATTAGAACGAAGGTAGAAAATCGGGAAAGAATTTTTACAACCAGTCTCTCTGATAGTCAAATTTATAAGAATACAAGCCATTCCCCAATAGATAAATGGTCAAAGGATATGAACAGACAGTTCTCAGATGAAGAAATTTAAAGCTATCTATGATCATATGAAAAAATGCTCTAAATCACTATTGATTAGAGAAATGCAAATCAAAACAACTCTAACGTACCACATCACACCTATCAGATTGGCCAACATGACAAAACAGGAAAATGATAAATGTTGGAGAAGATGTGGGAAATTTGGAACACTAATGCATTGTTGGTGGAGTTGTGAAATGATCCAACCATTTTGGAGAGCAATGTGGAACTATGCCCAAAGGGCTATAGAAATGTGCATAACCTTTGACCCAGCAATAGCACTTCTAGGGCTATATCCCAAAGAGATCACACAAATGGGAAAAGGACCCACATGTACAAAAAGTATTCATAGCAGCTCTTTTTGTGTTGGCAAAGAATTGGAAATTGAGAGGATGCCCATCAATTGGGGAATGGCTGAGCAAGCTGTGGTATATGAATGTGATGGAATACTATTATACTATAAGAAATGATGAGCAGGCTGACTTCAGGAAAACCTGGAAAGACTTGTATGGTCTGATGCTGAGTGAAGTGAGCAGAACCAAGAGAACATTGTACACAATAACAGCTACGTTGTTGTGTGATGACTAATATTGATAAACTTAACCCTTCCCAGAAATACAAGGATCTAAGACATCTCTAGAGGCCGTGTGATGGAAATGCTACCCTCATCCAAAGAAAGAACTATGGAAGTTGAATTGCTATTTTTTTTCTCTTCTGTTGAGTTTTGTTTCCTCTTTCTGATGGTTCCTCCTATTGGTTTTAATTTTTACTTACAACATCACTAATGTGAAAATATGTTTAATATGAATGTAAATGTATAGCCTATATCAGACTGTGTGCCATCTTGGGGAAGGTGGTGGGGAGGAAGGGGGAGAAAAATTTTAAACTCAAAAGCATATGGAAGTGATTATTGATAAATCAAAATAAATTAATAAAAAAAAAAAAGAAAGGAGGGCAGACTGGGGGAGAGGGTAATCAGAAGTAAACACTTTGAGGAGGGTCAGGAACAAAGGACAGAATAGAATAAATGGGGACCAGGATAGAAAGGAGGAAAATATAGTTAGTCTTTCACAACGTGACTATTATGGAAGTGTTTTGCATGACTACACATATATGGCCTATATCGAATTGCTTGCCTTCTCAATGAGGTTGGGTGGGGAGGAAGGAGGGGACAGAATTTGGAACTCAAAGTTTTAGAAATGAATGTTAGAAATTGTTTCTGCGTGCAACTGGGAAATAAAATACACAGGCAAAGGGGTATAGAAATCTACCTTACCAGGCAGGAAAATAGAAGGGGAAGGGGATAAGGGGAGGGAGGAATAGAAGGGAGAACAAATTTAGTGAAGGGGGAATCAGAATGAAGGCCATCATGGGGTGGGGGGAGGGAGGGATGGGGAGAAAATTTGGAACTCAAAATCTTGTGGAAGTGAATATTGAAAACTAAAATAAATAAATTGGGGGGGAAATAAAATAAATTTTAGAAAAAGAATTAAAATAACTGAAGGAAATGCTAAAATTTTAGTTGGAAGTTAATGAAAATAAATTATTTTCCCATCCAAGTTCACAGACTCTACAAAGAAGTAATAAGGGATTCCTGAACTGGAAACAGTTGACAGCAGGTATCAGAAAATTAAAGCTTCTGGGCAAGTCTGCACATGACCTGGGTTTTGTTTTGGTTTTTTTTTTTTTTTGGTTGTTGTTGTTTTTAAAGCTACTGGTAACTTTTGTGACGATAAAAATTAAGCTGAGGAGGATCCTGATATGCCTTCTGTCTGATGGTCATGGAATGAACCTGACAGTCTAAGTTTTCATCTTTCCTTTCCTTTAGCTCTTTTTCCAAGAAGGTCTGGTAGCACCAAGAGTAGATCACATCAAGGCCCTGTTTATCTCCAATGCCAAGTGCTCAGGGACTGTACGGAGATCATGGGTTCAGTACCTCAAGAGAAAGACGTACCTGGGAGCAGAAGAACCTTTTCCTGAAGTAGCTGCCTTTGGTGGGAACTTCAACATGAAACATGATGGTGGTCAGTTCATTTTATGGCTCTGTATGTGGCTGGTGAACACAATCCCTCCCACTAAGCCCCTTCAACCTGCTACTAAGTCAGAAACCGTATTAAAGAATAGGTGAACCTGGAACATATAAAGAAGGATCCTGTGTTCCTGATGGACAAGGAAGAGTACTACCAAGAACACACTCTTTTTGCCTTTGATTTGTCTCCAGACCATAAATGTTTATACCACTATGTGCTTATTAAGACATGGTACCTGAGGGCAAAGAAACACTTTGCCAAAGGCATCATCCACACTTTTAAGATGATTGTGCACGGAGAGTTTGGCAATGTCATGGAAATTAACTGGAAGCTCAATGAGTTCTTCCACTGCATGGGATCATAGATATATTACAGCTTTCAATCACTGTAACCAACCATCCTCATGAACAAAGCAGTTTCTGGGATGTTTGTCCCTATGACTGCCAGCCAATAAAGCAGTTACTTTGAAGACACTTGGGGTTGATAGTTAACAGCCATTTTCGTACCAAACCTGACTTTTGATGATATTTGGGTTCACTGAAGATATCAAGTGGGACTTTTTTGACACTTCCAGGAACTCACCAGAATCCCACCTTACTGTTCCTAAATCCCATCACCTTACTTGAGAAAAGTGCTGAAAAACATGTGTTTCAGCAGAAGAGACTCTCTGAGGAGGCTTAGTAACCTGCTTTTTCCTTCATTTTAATTCAAATCATTTAGGGTTATCCTTCAACAATGGTGTAAACATATAACCTGAAGATGTTAGTCAACATAACAGGATGATTGGAATATTTGTAAATAAAGCACTATATCCTAGAGTCCTGATGGCCCTCAGATCAGCCACCTTAAATCCTCCTTACCCGTGAATCTTTTGTCAAGATTTTCATTAGTATCAACTATCAACTGAAAATGAATTTGTGTACATAAATTAAGAGTTTCTTATACAAGTCTCTTTCTTCTTTGTTGAACATTAACATCAACAAACACAAAAAAAGTTAAAATATTCATTAGTATTTGCTGATGTTTGTTGAACTTCACAATAGAACAAGGACAAAAACAGGAACTATGATTTCATTGGTAAAGGGCAGAGGTAACAAATATTTGGCCCACAATACTTCCCACTGGGGTCAGAACCAAACTAAAATGTAACTGGAAAATATTTAACAAAATAAATAGAAACACAATAGAATATAAGTAATATTAATACGTGGTTTTAAAAGTTAAAAGTCAGGGGCAGTTAGGTGGCCAGCAGACACAGCATCGGCCCTGAAGTCAAGAAGACCTGAATTCAAATCCAGCCTCAGACCAAATACTTGACATTTACTAGCTGTGTGACCCTGGGCAAGTCACTTAACCCTAACTGCCTTAAAAAAAAAAAGTTAAAAGTCAATATGCAGCCTAGAGAGATCTTTATGTATAGTTTATTGACCCCTCCCCCCCCATTTCTCTCTGAGTTTGATACTACTGCCATAAGGAATCCAACCATGAGGAATTATCACTTACTGGCACCTTCTGGGTGCCTAGAGAAATGGTGTCAAACTCAAATAGAAATGGATCCCTGCAGTACACATAATTGACTGAGAAAACCACAAATCAACATTATTGCACTATATTTTTACTTATCTTGATAAACAATTTTAACTACATTTTAATTTGGTTCTATGTACCTGGGAATTTTGTGGGACCTTTGTAATTCAGCCCCTGGGTTGTGAGTTTGACCCTAGAACATTAAGAGTTTAAATGACCTGCCCAAGATCACATAGCTGGTCTGTGTCTAAGAGAAAACTTGAACTCAAGTCTTCTTGGCCTCTTGACTGGCTTTCTAAGCACCACACAACTCTGCCTCTCAAGTTCACAACCCAAAACAGGAATATTTAAACAAATTTTTAATGATAGTATGTCTCAGCAATTTTTTTCTCACTTTGGATTCAATCCCAAACCACACCCATACTTCCATCTCACACTTCCCGAACCCATCATACCCCCAAATCAAATAAACAGAACATGACTCTTGTGTGAAGAAATCAAAGAAAATCTTTACAATTCGAGCCAAACTTCTGTCTTGAGTTTTTTCAGAATTTGTACACAACCTCAGGTGTGGTCGGCACTTTCCTTTTCAGGGATAGTAAGAAAGGCACTTGGTGGTAAAGATTCTCTATTCTGGTCACTCTGAGGGAATGTGATTTTCAGATGACTCCATTATGACCTAGGAGGGATAGGCATTTTCAATGAGGACTCTCTACTAGGCTCCACAGGGAGAGAAGGAGAGGGGCAAGAAGAAGAAGAGAGTGGAAGGGATAAAGGGAGATACAGAAAGAGTTAGAGAGAGCAA
This sequence comes from Vombatus ursinus, assembly GCF_900497805.2. Lineage (NCBI taxonomy): Eukaryota > Metazoa > Chordata > Mammalia > Diprotodontia > Vombatidae > Vombatus > Vombatus ursinus. The sequence continues at coordinate 37,808,758 of NW_020954608.1, forward strand.
AAGGGAAAGGCAGAGAGAATTTATTATGAGCTAACAATGTGGCCAACTACATGTTGAATGGTGTTAGGGATGCAAATACAAACATCGTACAAATCCACAAATACAAGACAGTACCTGCTCTAAAGGAATTTATATTCTATTTTTTAAAAAAGCAATCTCTACATTAAAGGGCTCTGGAAAGTGAGGGGGAACCCATTAGCAAGGTGTGGAAATGGCTAGAAAGTGCATTGGAGGACTGTTTCTGGGCAAGAAACGCTCCGCTATTAGAGCTGGGGGACCCAAAAGTGTAGTCCAAGGCGGCAGTGAGGACAGACAGGTAGTATATAGCTTCTTAACTACTTACAGTGTGTACATCTCAACTTCAGGACAAATAAACTGGAAGGGTAAATGGAAGAGACCTTAATTTTTTCCTACCTCCAGCTAAATCAGGTGCCACCATACCCCACCCCTACATGCTATCACAACAAAACAACCCCAGGTTAGCCCTATGATAGCTGACCCAATATGAGCTCTAATAACACCTGTGTCTGCTCCCAGATCACCAGGATGTGAACATAACCTTCCATCAGCGGATTAGACAACAATCAGGAGATGACTGCTTATTAGACTCAAACTAGCATTATTTGATCTACCAAAGTTACAGGGTAAAGTAATTTAGCCCCTCCTCCAGACAGAAACAAGCCCATTTATTCCTCTACTGGCCCTCTAAATAAAATGGTAATGCTTTTTCAAAAAATTATTTAAAGAAATAATGACCTCAGCAGAGGCCATGGCTTCTGCTGGGCCCAACTGTTTGGAAAAAAAAAAAAAAGAAAGAAAAGAAAAGAAAAGTTAGTCAAATTGTTCTTCTACAAATGCCAGGTCACTTTTTTCGAAGACAAAAAGAGAAATGGCCAGTTGTCTGGGAAGTCATTGTCACAGCCTAGGCATGGATATAATGACCCAAAAAAGTGACCCAAAGCCTATCATGTCTTCTCAGTTGAGCCTGATTCCCTATGCCCCAGTTCATCCCAGTCATTTTTTTTTCCATCTGAGTTTGTTTCTTGTTTTAAAAAGACACCCTTAAGCTTGAACCAGAACTCATAAACCTGTCAGTTTCACATTCCTGGTCTAATCTCATAACAGGCTAATCAACTACATTGATTGTTACCATCTCCCCACTCTGCTCCCTCCTTATTAGCCTCCAGAAATAGTACTTCTTTACTTCTGTGGCACGTTTTTCACTGTTTCTCTGATGAAGTAGTTAGGATTGTGCCTTCCCAAACTCGTTAACAGATAGATTCAGCACCAAAGGGAGGACAATGAGGAGTAAAGGAGTCAGCCTGCAACTAGGGAATAATTTTCATATGTTCCCAGCACCTTCGCTATCTGCAAACTCATAGAACCAAAATCTGCATGAGATATGAACCGATGAGACACAGAACAATAAGGCCCACATTGTGTCTTTATTAGAAGATGGCTACAGAACAACATTATTTTCAGGACAAACTGAAAGAAAAAACCCTCCAGGCTCCAGCCTCAGAGCTGTCTTAGCCTGTTACTGCAAGCATTTGTCACTATCTTTCTCTGCCCTATTGAGAAGGGAAAGAGAAGGCAGGGAAGGACCTACTTCTCAGTTCTCTGACAGTTGTCTCCACCCCTTTAGTGGGGTCTCTGATGGGCATAAGCAGAACCACAAACACTCTTCTGAGAAGAACAGGCCCAGAGAGGCTAATGGGCCTCAGCTTTTTATTCCGTTCATGTAGGCCCAATCAATTATCAATTAGCAACATTGTGTGACATGGGATCAAGGACTGACTCCTGGTTCTGTCACTAGCTATGTGACCTTAGATGGGTTATTTCACTTCTCTAGTCAACCATTTCTTGGGTTTTTGTGTAAGATACTACTTGGGTACATGTATAAGATATCTACTATTTCCCATTAGAAAACTGGTCCAAGGAGAGCAGCAAGCAACTTGCAAAAGAAGAAACACAAAATGTTAATAACAATGGGGGGGGAGATTAGATTTGAATTCTAATTATCAGGGAAAACAGGCAAATTCAGAATACATCCCAAGTTGGGGGAAAAGGTTAAAAGAAATAAAATTCAACATTGATAAGAATTCAGGGTAAAGAACACTATCATATTATTGGCAGGACTTTAAATTGGTACATGTTCCTGGGAGAATAATATGGCAAACACACAATAAGAGTTACAAAATACATCCCACTCTTTGACTCAGCAATATTATTAGGGCTATTGCTATAACCTAAAGTTGGGGTTTTTAACTTTTTTTGTGTAATGCACTCCTTTTGGCAGTCTGGTAAAACTGATGGACTTGTTCTCAAAAGAAATGTGTGAAATGTATAAAATAAAATAAAATAAAATACAGAGGCTAACAAAAGAATCCAATTTTACTGAAATAAGATATTTTAAATCTTTAAAAATTAATTTTAAATATTTTTTTTTAAAAACAAATTCATGGATCTCACATTAAGAACCTCAGTCCTAAAGGATGATATTTAAAAAGAAGAAAAAAAAAACCTGAGTGTAAGGGAATCTAATTTACTTGTTGAGCACACAGGGAGAATGTAACTGTGTTTGGAATTTTAATTTTACTTTCCTTTGGAGCATATGGACATGCCTATTGACACCTAGTTGAGAAGACTTAGGTACCATCTTCTTTGGTATCATGGAATAGAGAAGATTCATTGGTTGGTCCCCAAGGAGATGAGACTTAAGGAGATGAAGTCAGTCTTCTGAGGTGCCAAGGCACATGTCCACACCCTCCAAAAGAAAATGTAACAAAAGTTAACTCATCAAGATTCCTCTGATCAACATGTACAAAATATTCATGGCGACTTCATTCATAGTAGCAAACAACTCCCTATCAGTAAAGATCAGGGAGTGGTTGGATAATGCAATGGTGTTTCAATATAATAGAATACTATTATGTAAGGGAAAAAAAACGGCAAATGTGGAAAATGCAAAGACATATACTAAGTGAAGCAATGGAAAGATAACAGGATTAGAATAACATCCACCTTAAAATGACTACATAAAATTAGCATCATCAAAAACAGGTCATGTCAGACTAACCTCATTTTCTTTTTGACATGATTTCTTAACTAGTAAATTAGGAGAATGTCACTGATATAATTTACTTAGACTTTAGCCAAGTTTTTGTTTTTTTTAAATAAGGTGTCTCATATATAGAGATGTGAATGAAAGGATGGATTTAAAAATGGCTGGACAGCTGGATTCAAAAAAAGTAGTCACTAATAGTGCAATGTCAGTGCAGCAGGAGATCTCTAGCGCAGCACTCCAGAGATCTACAGCTGGCCCTCTGCATTATTCATTTTTTTTGTCAAATGACTGAAGTCAGATATGCCATGCTCACCAAATTTTCAGACACAAGGCTCAGAAGAATGGCTAACACATTGGATCACAAGGTCAAGATCCAAAAAGATCTTGAAGGACGAGAACATTGGGCTAAATATAATATGATAAAATTCAGTAGGGATAAATATAAAGTCTTACACTTGGCTACAAAAAAAATCAACTTCAGGAGTACAAGATGAGAAGGTAAAGGTAGCTAGCAGTTCTAAAAAAGAGCTGGAGGTTTTAGTGGACTGCAAGCTCAATGTGAGTCAATAGTATTATACAGCAGCCAAAAAAAAAAAAGATAATATCATCTGTTTTTTACTGTTTGTCGATTTAATGAAGCCTTCACTCAAGCAAGTTCCAACATTAACACATCTGTTAAGATAGACAAGATGCAATAGTGTTAACTCTGTTCAACAATAAGCTAAAAATCAGTATCAAGGGTGGCATTAGAGAGATATGCTCACCCAATGTTTTCGCCATTGTCATAGACAGTCTTATGCAAGACCAAACAGAACAGGTGATGCTTCTCTTCCCTTGGCAAGGTTTTCCTGATACTCCCATTTATGGATGACATTCTACTGCTTGAACTAAACTATGCAATTCTAAAGGACCTCCTTAATGAGATCTGTGGATATTCCAAAAAGATTGGCCTAGTCATCCACAACAGAAAAGCCATATGGACAAGTAATGTATGTTACTTACACTAAAAAATGTGGTTGGATAGGCAAACCATTGATTTAGTCTGTCATTTACATATATCTTGGCTTGTTCAAATCAGACCTCACACGCTTACTTACTGTGTGACCCTGGGCAAGTCACTTAACCTGTTTGCCTCAGTTTCCTCATCTGTAAAATGAGCTGAAGAAGGAAATGGCAAACCACTCCAGTATCTTTGCCAAGAAAACCCCAAACGGGGTTATGAAGAATTGGACATGACTGGAAAAAACGACTAAACAACAAATAAATGTATACTTAAAAATAATATATTTATATATAAAATAAGTATATATTATATGTATAACATATACATCTCTATAACACACGTATAATATACAATACATATGCTAAACTTATAATACATACATATAATATGTGTGTATATATGTATATATAATCAAAAGAAGGCTTCCAGTGTGTCAGGTGGACTATTTGGAGAGGATTTAAGCAAAGAAGGCATATATGGATAGCAATCTGAAACAGTGGAGTGAGCAGTCCTTTGGTATATTACTTGACCACACACAACTAAAGGAGGGTAATAAAATTAGACAGGGAGAGAACTTGGATTCTGTCTTGAAAATTCTCCTCCAATGTTTTGAAAAATTAGTAAAGAGAAGCAGGATGGAGAATCAGGCTGAGATGCTATCCCTATCCCCCGACAAAAAAGTGTGTCTGCTGTAATTTCTCACAGACACACATACCAAATGAGTAGCGGGGACTACCAGACAGGGGAGTGCCAAGAAATCAGTTGTCAACTGGTATAAACTAAACAAAGCCTCATTTAGGCATCGGCAGCCCCCATGCCCCTCTCAGCATGAAGTGCAAAGGTTTCCACCCTCGCTGGTAGAAGGGATCAGAAGCAGAAAGTAGCCATTTCAAACTAACCCAGTACTACCCTTACCACGGCACAGACTCTAGAGACAGCAGCACTGTGACAAAGAGTAGCTAAGCTTGATGACAGTTCATGCAATACTGAAAAGACAGGCATTTGCTGGCTAGAGTCCATTGGACAGCTCAGGCTGTTTAATCACCAGTGAAGTGGAGATAACGCTACCACTAGGCCAGCAGTCACCACGAGCAAAGGGCTGCAGCATTCAGGAGGCGGCCGGCAGTCCAGTTGGACTTGTGTCATCTCTCCAAAGGAATGCATGACTAAGACTACTTAAGGAAAAACCAGTTACAGGAAGGATATGGATCACCTAGGCTTAGATTCCAATTTATAACCTAAGGTATAGATTATAAAGCTTTATAGATTAACTATATCTAAATCTGCCTGATTTCATATTCAGTTCAAAAGGGAAAACAAGTGGAATTAAAAATGGAGAGAGCAGTGGTACAGGGGAGAAAATATGTTGTAATCCCAGCCCTGGCACTTAACTGTGACCCTATGAATCACCTCTCTGAACTAAACTATCTTATCTATAAAACGAGGGGATGGATAACCTGTGGAGAGGTAGGGTCTATTGGACAGCCTGCTGGATTTAGTCAGGTTCAAATCCTGCCTCTGACATTAGATGAATGACCATGAACAAATTACTTAAACTCCCTGAGCCTCAGTTTCCTCATCTGTAAAATAGGGTTAATAATACCTCTACCACTTACCTCACAGGGTTGTTGTGAGGTTTTCATTCCATTGTATACAGACTCAAATGGGTGTGCGTTTTTTCCCTCATTAGGATATAAGTTCCTTGAAGGCAGGGACAGTTTCACTTTCCTCTTTGTATCTCTAAGGATTAATACAAGGTCTTGCACTTAGTACAGGCTTAATAAATGCTCGTAGATTGATTGATCGTTAAAAGCTCTTAAAAACTTCAGAGAAAGGGGCAGCTAGGTGGTGCAGTGGATAGAGCGCCAGCCCTGGAGTCAGAAAGACCCGAGTTTGAGTCCCCACCTCACACAACACTTACTAGCTGTGTGACCCTGGGTAAGTCTTATTTATCCCCATTGCCTGGTCCCCCCCCCCCCCAAAATTAGCTTTATTGATTACATTTCATAAATAAGCCTTTTCTCCTCCTCCTTCAGAGAATCAGCTCATATAACAAAAAATTTAAAAGGGGGCGGGGGAGAGAAGGGGTTGAGGGACAAGGACAGTTCAACAAAACTAGTCAAAATATTGAAAAAGTCTGACATTTTATCCAAATTCATGGTCCCCCCACTGCTGCAAAGAAACAGGGGGTACCTTCTCATATCTGGTCTTTGAACCCAAACTTGGTCATGATAACTTTTCAGCATTCAATTTCAAATGATGTTGTTGTTCTGTCCATTTCCATCACCGTAATCATTTTATGTATTGTTTTCCTAGTTCTGCCCATTTCACTTTATAACGGTTCATATAAATCTTCCCCATGCTTCTCTGTCTTCATCATATTTATTATTTATTATACAACAGTAATACTTCATGATATTCATGCACCCTGATTTGTTTAGTTATTACCCAATCAATGAACAACTACATTGTTTCTAGGTATTTTGTTTTGGTTTTGGTTTTATCCTACTACAAAAAGTGCTACTAAAACATTTTGCTATATATGGGAGTCTCTCTGCTTATCATTGAGGTATACCTCATAGTGGAATCTGAATCAAAGAAAATAGATATTTAGTTACTTTAGGTTTTTGTTGTTGTTGTTGTTTTGGTTTTTGTTGTGTCATTTTTCAGTTGTGCCCAACTCTTTGTGACTCCATTTAGGATTTTCTTGGCAAAGATACTAGAATGGTTTTCCATGTCCTTCTCTAACTCATTTGACAGATGAGGAAACTGAGGCAAATAGGGCTAAGCGACTTGCCCAGGGTCACAGTTAGTAAGTACCTGAGGCCAGATTTGAACTCAGGAAGATGAGTCTTCCTGATCCCAGGCCTGGCACTCTATCCGCTATGCTACCTAGCCGCCCAAGAGACTTCCTCTATAGAACTCCAAAATGCCTCCTCAAGTAGCTGGATGAATTCATCATTCCACCAATAATGCATTAGTGTGTCTGTCTTTCTACAACCCCTGCAGCATTTGACCATTCCCATCTTTGGTCATCTTTGTCAGTTTGCGGGATATGATGCAACCTTAAGGTTGTCTTAATTTGCATCTCTCTTATTATTAGTGATTTGGGGCATTCTTTATTATAAATAATTGGCAATACTTTTGAGAACTATTTGTTCTTCTCCTTTGACCCCTTAACTATTGACGAATGGTTTTTGCTCTTATATATTTCTATCAGTTGCCTATATATCTTGTGTATTAGACTATTATCATGGATATTTGATATAATGATTGTTTCCCAGTCCACTGCTTCTTTTCATATCCTATTCACGTTGTGTTTATATAGAAGCTTTTTAATTTAATATCATCAAAATGATCTATTTTATCTTTTGTAATTACCTCTATCCCAACTAGGTGGTTCAGTAGAATGGGTACTCTTAGAGCCAAGAAGACTTGAGTTCAAATACTGCCTCAGACACTAAGTTACTTAGAAGTTATTTAATCTCTTTCAGTCTCAGTTTTCTCATCTGTAAAGGAAAGGGATTTGACTCATTAGCCTCTAAAGTCCCTTCTATCTCTAATCATCCAACTACATCAACAACACATTGCCCATCTCTAAATCTACGATTATATGATCTTTGGTTAAGAATTCAAACCCTAGGGGCAGCTAGGTAATGCAGTGGATAGAGCTCCAGCCTTGGAGTCAGGAGGACCTGAGTTCAAATCCAACCTCAGACACTAGCTGTGTGACCCTGGACAAGTTACTTAATCCCGATTGCCTCACCAAAAAACAAAACAAAACCAAAAAAACTAAACTCTTCATATGTATACTAAGAAAAAGAATTCAACTCTAGCCATAGTTGTCAAAGGTACCAGACTAGCTTCTTTATTTTTTAATATATTTTTATTTATTTCATCCTTTTCCAATTACATGTATAAAAATTTTAACTTTTTTTAAAATTTTGAGTTCCAAATTCTCTCCCTCCCTCCTATCCCTTCTACACCCCTTGAGAAGGCAAAACAATACGATATTGATTGTGTGAAGTCATGCAAACATGTTTTCACATTAGCCATGCTGCAAAAGAAAATACAAACACAAAAAAACAAGAAAAATAAAGAAAGTAAAAAAAGTAGGCTTCAATGTTTACTCAGAGTTTATCAGTAGTGGATAAGTTTCTTAAAGGTTATAAATGAACCAGTGGCAGAAAGGTCTGGGACAGAAATGTCTGGTACAGAAAGTTCCAGTTGAGAAACACTTATCTTGGTTGATTTCCTATAACCCAAGCCATTTTATATCTTGTTTTCTTATCCAAGAAGACCACAACTTGCAGGAACAAAGACCTAGGAGGTGTTGGGAAACTTCTGAGTCAAGGTTATGGTGATGATAGGGAAGTGCTAACTAGATCTGGGTTGTTTGAGTTCAAAATGCTACCTCCTGCTAAATATAAGAAAAGGACTATCTATTGAGAAAGTGGGGAACAGGCCCTATGTTGCAAGCCTTGATTATGAGATCGAATGTGACCAACATTCAGTGGTGTAACTCTCTGATGAACCACTAAGAATTGGCACATATCCCTTCTTTTACTCCTTCCCTACCACCACTGTGTGCATGTGAGTGTGCGTGCATGTGTGCGTGTGTGTGTGTGTGTGTGTGTGTGTGTGTGTATAAAAGTATGGCAATAACAACAAAAAATCAAAACCTAGAACATTTACCTGTATTCCTAAAAAGAAGACAGAGGACTCTTTTTAAGGAAGGCTCTGACAGACAATGGTGTTATCCTTACTTTAAAAAAAAATCTAACAAAATCTTTGAATGGTGTAATGTGGCTGCTAAAAAAAAAAAAGAGTTGATGCAGTCTCAGGCTCTGCATTAAAAGAAGTATTAGTGTCCAAATGATGGGAAATGAAAGACCTCTCATTCTCTATGCTGGTCAGAGTCCACCTATTTTAAGATGAATTCTGACCAATTAGAGTTCTTCTAGTAGAGAGGATGACCAGGATGGTGAGCAGTATAGAAAACACATCACAGGGGCAGCTAAGTGGCACAGTGGATAAAGCACCAGCCCCAGAGTCAGGAGGACCTGAGTTCAAATCTGATATCAGATACTTGACACTTACTAGCTGTGTGACCCTGGGCAAGTCACTTAACTCCAACTGCCTAAGCCAAAAAAAAAAAAAAAAGAAAGAAAGAAAAAAAAGAAGAGAAAACACATCACAAGAGGAACTTTACAAAGCTGGGGATGCTGGGTGGAAAAGAGAGTAGAAGTTTTCTGTTTCCTGAAAATGTACGTTCACTGTAAGCCATTCCTCATGCTGTTTCCTCTACCTAAGCTGCCTCGCCTGGCTCTCCTCCTAACAGGGCTCCCCAGTACTGCCTGTCCTATTTTAAAACTCACCTCAACCGCCACATCCTCACTGAAGCCTTTGCTGATCCCTCCAACCAGACGGGATCCCTCCGTTCCTCTGAACCACCTTCGCACTGCATCAGTCTCGGTTATGGCATTAAGTACTACACAACATAACAAATATATTACAGTTATTTGTGCACTTGTCTTATTCCTCCTACCAGAAGGTCGTAACTCTGAGGACAGAGGCTACATCTACTCATCTTTGTCACCCCTGAAGGGCCTAGGCAGGAACCCATTAAATATATGTTGAACTGCATTACTCCAGAGAACGGAGATGGACAAAGGGACGGAAGATACACGGCAGCAAACTGAGGCTGTGATCACTGGTGCTGTCCAACAGCAGACAGGAAGTCACAGAGGCTAGTACTAGGAGGGGCCTTAAAGATCGGGCCAATCCCCTCATTTTACAGATGAGGACACTGAAGACCAGAGTGGCAAAGCGGAGTAGTGGGAATGAGAACCAAAATGTCAAGGTTTATATCTTAACTTTGGGGTAAGTCATTTTATCTCTTAAGATCCAGCGTCATAAAATAGTATTTCTGGTTTGGCTCTACTGCCGCCATTTGTTTGAGACTGCATCACAGCTCTAGCTAGAGCGTGCAGAATTTAGCTGAGTCATCAAACTTTAGCACCAGTGAGTGATTAACGGGTTAGTGATCAAAGAATTTCTGGCTCATCTTTATTACTTCTATTTACTTAAAATGAGCAAGTCAAGTAATTAGGTATAGCTCTGGTGTTAATGGTTAGTCTGTAAATTCCAACTATATCCCTAGTGTTTACTGGCCAGTTCATTTTTTTACCTGATGAAGATCTTCCCCTTCTTCTATCCTTTAATGTGTAAATCTTTACCTTCCCCTTCCACATTCTGTCAAATTTCATTGTTCCCATCCTGCCTATGTAACTAAGACTTCTATAAGGTTTCTGGAAACTGATGCTCTGAGTCCACTGAATTTTACATATCATGGGTCTAAACTTTAAGCATATAATAAACCAGTTATTAAATGTTAATAAGTGTGATCAGCAGCAGTACCTATCAACAAATCCTTGCACAATTTTTATGTCATCAGTTTACATCTATAAAACAAGGAGATTGGAATAGGTGATTTCTTAAGGTCCTCTTCAACCCTAAAATCCTATGACAATATCAATGGTCAACAAGCTAATTAAGGGCAGCGCAGGAATTAAAACCCCTGTCCTAGTCCGAAGCCCTATTCATTACAGTAGTAGTGAGCTACACCACTGAATTATTCAAGCAGAAAATGAAAGTCTACAGGTCGGATACACTACAGAGGTAACTACTCCTTCACACTCAATAGCTGGTAAAGAGAGTTTCTACCAACTCTAAGGTTCTATGGAAACCTGAATTGGAATCTTAGATCTGCCACTAGTCTATGACTCTATTATAGAATATTGGGTGACCCTGGGCAAATCATTTAACTTCCCTGCACTTAATTTTACATGATTACATAATCTCAGAACTGAAAAGGTCTTCAGAGGTCATCTATCTGCTGGCCTCTTCCCTGCTTCCTACAAAATGTTCAAGTCTACCCATACTTAAAAAACCTAACAATCCCACTATCAATCTCTGTCTCTCCTCCACTTCTTGGCTAACCTCCTTGAGCAAATCATCTACAATCTATGAACCTATTTTCTCTCCTCTTCACCTCTTTTAAATCCTCTTAGGTCTGTTTTCCAACCTCAACATTCAACAGAAACTGATCTCTCTAAAGTTAGCAATGCTCTCCTAATTTCCAAATCTAATGGCCTTTTCTCAATCCCCATCCTTCTTGATCTTTCTGAAGCATTTTATACTGCTGATCACCTTCTCCTCCTGGATACCCTGTCCTCTCTAGGTTTTCATGGCATTTCTCTCTGCTGGACTTCTACTTGTCCTTCTCGGCCTCCCTTGAGAGTTTATCATCTGTGTCATGCCTGCTATTGATAGGTGTCCACAAAGAGTCTGTTAGGATTCCTCCTTCTCTTTTCACTCCATATTACCTCATTCTGTGATCTCATCAGCTAATTATCATGTCCCTGGAGATTACTCTCAGGCCTATGTCTCCAGCCTTAGCTTTCTGAGCTACGATCCCATATCCGCAACTGCCTTTTAGACATCTCAAACTGGATGTTCCATAGTAATATACATCCATTATATTCAAAACAGAACTCATTTTCTTTTCCCAAAAATCCTCCCTTCTTCTAACCTTCCCTATTACTGTTGAGGTACCACCACCCTCCCAGTCACCCAGATTCCCTGTCTTTATACTGGAAGAATGTCCCCATGCCTGGCATATTAACCTCTTTCAACCCTTGCCTCAATTTCCTTGGCTTTTTACAAAACTCAGTTCAAATCATACTTTCTGTAAAAAGCCTTTGTCGTTGAAAACTATAAATAAATAACTAAGCCTTTCTCTGTCCCCCTCAGTTGCTAATGCCTTCTACTCTTAGACCTTCCATTTCTCCCTTATATAATTTGTATGGACCTAGTTATTTGTGTGTCATTTCCTCTATAAGAGTGTGAGCCCCTTGAGAGAAAAGGTTTCTGCCTTTCTTTGTATCTCCAGGCCTAAGCACATTGCTTGGCACATAGTAAGTACTTAATAACTGCTTGCTGTAACAGAAGCCAATGATAAAGGACACTGGCTCCTATATCCCCATCAGTTCTCAAGAACAGGACCCACAGCAGCCATAGCAAATCCTGTTCCATTTAATGCCCCTCAGTTCCTTACCTATAAATTGAGCTGCAGAAGTAAATGGCAAATCACTCCAATATCTTTGCAAAAAAAAAAATGGGGTCACAAAAGAGCTGCACAAGAAACAGCTTAACCGCAACAACAAAATGGAAGGGACTTTTCGGAAATCCCCTGTGCCCTGCCGGCTCACCACACACAGACCCTTACAAGGAGTTAATCAGATTTACCCTCAGGGCCAACAGGGATTTCAGCTCCTGTCACTGGCCTGCTGCACCCTGAAATTCCTTTAACAAAAAATAATACCTTTCATTCCACAATTAGAAACAAAAAGCTTGGAAAACAAAAGCTACAAGAACAAAATAAGCTCCAAGTAACCTGCACTGAAATAGAATCACTCAGTCAACAAATGAAAAGACAGATATTGCTCCATTTTCTGTTTCTGATGGGAGGGAGGGAGAAGGCTGTTGGGAAGGAAGACGTAAGAAGAGCAAGGGATCAACAGCACCTGAAAGGGGGTAGGGAGAAGGAGGAGGAGCTGACGCTAAGGAAAAGAAGAGGAAGAGTTTGGAAATGTTAAGCTCATTGTCACAGTAAAACTTAGCTGACATCCTTTGTGCTCATGCATGGATATCCACAAAATATTCACTACACGATCTATGATTTTGCCATCATAGAAAATCCTAGACAAGGGAAATATACCTCCAATAGAGAGAAGTCAAGTGATTTGCCCAGGGTCAAACAGCTAGTAAGGGTAGCCATGATGTCTCTTTAGCTACTAAATATATATTTTAAAAAAAAAAACAGTAGTAATAAAAGTCAGGGAGACTTGTGCTCAAATCTAGTCTCAGATACTAGCTGGATGACCCCGGGCAAGTCACCTAATCACCATCTGCCTCAGTTTCTTCATCTGTAAAATGGGATCATATTAGCACCGTCCCCTTACTGCGAGGATCAAATTAGATAATATCTGTAAGGTATTCTGCAAACCTTAAACTGCCATATAAATGCTAAATATTATAATGATGATAGAACATATAAAATTTTATAGCTTACAAAACTTTTTACATCATCATCATCATCATCATCATAACAGTTCACATTAGTCGATCCTCTGTGGAGGGCTTCCAGAAAGATAAACAAGAATTACCCAAGATGAGAAGAAGGAATAAACACTCCAACTAAAGTATCAAAGTGATGGAAGGAAGGAATAAATATTTATTAAATGTCAATTGTATACCAGGCATTGTGCTAAGTGCTTTACAAATATTATCTCAGTTCATAGGCAATGTGGTCCAGTGAAAAGTGTACCAGAACTGGAGTTAGGAGAGATTGCAATTCTGATACAACCTATAAAAACACGAGCAACTTCCAGCCTATCTGAAGCCTCAATATCCTCACATTCTTTGGGGATAGTGATTCCTATGATTTGTCATGAGGATCAAGAGAGATGATGTCTAAAAAATGTGTAAGTGAATTAAATATAACTTATTATTTGGGATAAGGAGATCTGGGAAAATAACCCAGCTGGCCACTTACTATCTATGTGATTTTGCGAAACTCACTTCTCTGTGAGTCTTAGTTTTTTTTTTCATTTGTAAAAGAAAAAGAGTTGGATTAGATGACTGGTGAGCCCCTTTGAGTTTGAAATTCTCTAAACTCTTCTTCAGGGAGGATTTATTAATTTAGGTATTGCTATATAATGGTTCACAAACTATGAAAGGACGCATGGTCTGTCAGCCCAGTGTGTATGGAGTATCGTGGTGCCCTAGATAAAGAGCAAGGATAAAGTTCTTCCTCAGACATGCAGGAACTGTGGGATATGAGGCAAGTCATTTAACTTCTCAGTACCCTAGACAAAGTGACAAATGAGTTGCCACTCTGCATTGGTGGAAGTGGTTTCCATTGCAAGTGCTTCCTATAATGGATGAAATCACAGGTCCTGACCACACTCACCCACCCCCAAATAATGAGCTGTTCCTAACTCAAATGGGAAACTCTTCATATTTAACAAAGAGACTTAGCATTACAAGACTTCAAACTGCACTTCAAAGTGGTCATCATTAAAGTTATTTGGTACCAGTTCAAAAGTAGAAAAATTCAGAAATGGCACCAAGTAGGTAAGCAAGACTCAGAAGTGATTGAACATAGAGATCTAGTATTAGATAAACTCCAGGACAGGAATTACTGGGGTAAGGACTCTCTATTCACTGAAAAATGCTAGAAAAAATGGGAACAGTGTATAGCAGAAATTAGTTTTAGATCATCACTTAACAATACATGCAACAATAACCTGCAAATGAATATATGATCTAAATATAAAAGGTCACAGCCTAAAACAATTAGAGAATGAAGGAAACACCTTTAACAACTATGGAGGGGGTGGTGTTCTTAGCTAAGCAAGGAGGTAATCAAAGAAGATAAAATAAACAATTTTAATCACACAAAATTGAAACGCTTACGCACAAACAAATCAACACCGCTTGACTATGAAGAGAAATAGTTAATTGGGGAAAATCTTTGCAGCAAATATCTCTGACAAATGTTCACTAGCCAAGATATATAGGGAATTCGTACAAATATAAAAACAAGAGCTACTTGAGAGACTCCCTAGTAGACAAGTGGTCAAAGGATATGAACAGGCAGTTTTTGAAAGTTTTAGCAACTAAAAAGAAAGAATATTCCAAATCACAAATAAAAAGTAAAAAAAGATCACAAAATCAAATTTAATTTCTTTAGCATTCTGTGTTCTAGGAGATCGCTGACCATTGACTCTCCTACCTCTTCTTCTTTTTTTACCAGACTGGTAAGTGTGACAAAAGACAAAAATGGTAAATGTGCAGAGACTATCAGAAGGAGAGTACCCTAATGTATTGTTAATGGAGCTGTGAATTGGTCCACCCACTCAAGAAAATGATTTGTAATTTCCCTTTAAAAGTAACTAAGACGTTCATAACCTTTAACCAGATACCCTATTTGTAGACATCTACCCCAACAGAGATCAAAGGCAGAAAGGTCCTATTGTACTCTCAAAATATCCCTGGCAACACTTTTTATGGTAGCAAAGAACTGAAAATGAAATAAATGACTACTGATTGGGGAATAGTTAAATAAGTTGTAGGACATAAATGTACTGGCCCATTAATGCACTGTGAGAAATTACAAAGAATTCAGAAAAGTATGGGAAGACTGGACAGAACCATGAGAACAATTTACACAATGACCACAATATTATAAAGGAAAACGTAACTGAAAGATTTCAGAATTCTAATCAATGCAAAGACCAACTGTGAATTCAGGCAACAAGCATCTGCTGTATAAATGTTAGTAATAATAATTTTAATATTATCTGTGATATTAATTATATAGTTATGTGATGAAAATTATAATGCTTATGAAATGAATCACATGATATTATGCTAGCATTCCTACATTAAATGCTGTTGACTGTGAACTCACAATGGTCATTGCACTGATCAAAGTTTTGATGTATTATTAATATTATTTTTAATCTACTATGTGCCAGGCACTATGTATGTGGAGATACAAAGAGAGGCAATCCTTGAAAGGTAGATAAGATATGAAGGAGAAGGAGGGTATTTGAGGGTAGTGTGAGTACTAAAACTATAGAGGTATATGGTCTTTTCCCTGGTCAGATGATATATGAAGTATTATCTTCAGTTCCGGGTACCATATTTTATGAAGAACAGTGATAAGCTGGAAAATGGCCAGAGGAAAGCAAACAAGGGGATGGCCCATGAGATCATGCAATGCAAAGATCTCCTGAAGGGACTGGGGACTGGTACATGGAAAGAGCCATTGACTTTGGAGTCAAAAGGCAGGTTGAAATCTCACTTTTGACACTAATTACCTATGTGACCTTGGGCAGGTAACAATTTCACTGAATCTCAGTGTCAGAAGATAAAAGGTAAGGCAGAGATTAATTGTAACATCAGTTACCATTAAACTGGGCAGTCCTATTCCCTTCTGGGAAATATCCATCCAACCATGAGCTACCCGCCAGGTAGGTGTAAATAAGGCAGCTGGATGGCACAGAGGATAGAGTTCTGGACCTGGAGTCAAGAAGACCTAAGTTCAAATCTGGTCTCAGACATTTACTAGCTGTGTGATCCTGGGCAAGTCATTTTACCTCTGTTTGCCTTAGTTTCTTCATCTATAATAACAGGGATAATAACAGTAACTACCTTTCAGGGTTGGTGCGAGGTTCAAATGAGATAATAATTGCAGGCACGTAATAAGTGCTACGTAAATATTAGCTATTGTTGCTGCAGATTTTATTTGATTCACAGTGTTTTGCTGATCAGGTACAATGGTCCATGGCCCACAGATTTGAAAATAAAATAAAACAGAATATATTTAACTATCATTTTAATGCTTCAAGTAGACTTGTCTCTCATATGCTTTCAACCTGGTTCTCTAGTATCCACAGATTTCCAAAGAATTCACTGCCATCTTGTCTATAACATCAGAAAGGAGCTGATTAGACCCTACCTTCCTGTTGGTAATTTCCCTACCTTTATCTTTCAGTACTATGACCTTAGTTAGCTCTGCCATTAGGAATCTAATCCTTTATGGACAAGAGTAAGAATGGTCTTTCCCCTTCCTTATCTGTTGTCTCCTTGCTTATCCTATTTTTGGAGACTTTCTGACTTTCTTCTCTACATATCCTCAAAATCAAAATCCTCCAGAGAAAGAGAATTGATGGTAACATCACAGCATGAAGAAAAAGAGGGGGAAAATCTATCCTCTGGTTCTGCAAAGGCTTGCGGATGTTAAAGGTCTGGTCTGAGTGATAAGTTTTTTTTAATCCTTTAATTAGACATGGCACAAAGCGGAAGGAATTGCTATATAAAAAATGATCCAGGAGACACCAAGCAAAGAACAAGCTTGGCCTTTTGTAAACAGCTTAAGAAACTCAGCACATTGCTCCTTAACAGTCAAAAGGCTCTAATCTTGCTCAGGTTTTTGCCAAAGCTTCCATTTACTTTAGACTCATCAGCTGTTCTTTCCCACAACCTCCTGAGTTAGAGTGATAAGGAACTATCCAGTGTGAAGCGAGAGGAAACTAGGGCGTAAGTAAATCACTTCCCAAGACAGCTTCAAAACTGGGACAGCAGTCAGGAATAATAATCACTAGCATTTATCAAGCCCTTTAAGATGCTTTATACGTGTACTTCTTACTCCTCACACCTCACAGGTGAAATCCCCATTTCACAGTTGACAAAACTGAGGCAGACAGAGGTTAAGTGACTTGTCTAGGGACACAAAGCTAGCAGGTATCTGAGGTTATATCTGAACTCAAATCTTCCTGACTCCAGGTCCAGAACTCTATCCTGGATGCACCCTTTATCACCTGGGTGATCCAGACAGACCTTCTGACATAGAAAGGAGAGCTGCACATGCAGAGCGAAGCAGCACACTCTAGAACCCTACATCCATCTCAATCCTCCCACCTCATACTTCCTTGCTGTTTTCTGAAATTTAACATGAGATCTTACTCCAATATCTGGACATTTCTCCTTCACCATTCACAACCAATCAGTTACCAAACCCGAATCTATCCGCTTCACTATTCACACAAAGACCCCCCTAGTTCAGGCCCTTATCTACTTTCCCTGGGGCTAAGGCAACAGCCTTCAAATCATTCTCCCTGCCTCCAGTCCCATCCCCTCTCTTACCCATCCTCCCCACTGTTACCAAAGGGATGTTCCTAAAGCATTAGTTGGCCCATGTCTCTCCTAAGAAGCCCATAACCCTAACCCTCCTGCCTCTAGGATAAAATACAGCTTATTAGTATTCTAAGTTCTTCACAATCGGGCTCAGGATCACCCTCCTAGATTTGTTGTCTGTAACAGCCCTTCCTGCATTCTACATACCTGGAATGGACTCCTTCATCTTTGCCTCATAAGAATCCATCTAGGTTCAGAGTTCAGGTCAAGTAACATCTTCCACAGAAAGATCTTGCACTCTCAAGTTACTTGTTCCCCTTCTAAACTCCTTTATACAAATTTCTACAATCTACAATCTTTTGTCTTTCTTCTTTTAATTATTTCCAAATTATCCTGTATTAATTATTTCCTGTATTATTCTTGCTTGTACATATTCATTTGCTTGTTATCGCTGTTAGATTGTAAGCTCCTTGAGGGCAGGTACAGTCTTTTGCCTCTTTTTGTATCCTCAGAAGTGCCTGGTACATAGTAGGCACTTAATAAATGCTTATTGACTAATTTTCTATGTCCATGTTTCCTCCTCCCCCCAAAAGAATGTAAGCTCCCAGATGGCAAGTACTGCTCTATACTTTTCTTTGTATCCCCATTGCCTAGCACAGGACCAAACATATAGTCCTTAATAAATTCTCATTGAATTGAATCTAATCATGCCACCTCCCATAGCTACCAAGTCTTCTCTCTTTCCAGCTGGACCTTCCCAGTTTCCTCTGCTAATCTTCGAAGAGCATGGTTTCCAGTCCCCCATTATGTTGGCTTTCCTCCATAGAGAGTTGTTTGTCAATACCCTTTTAAAGCCTTATGCTCAGAACCAATCACAACGGTCTAGGTGTTGTTTGTTAACCAAGTTCAATTTAATAAGCATTTTATTAAGGGGCTGCTAGGTACAAAGTACTGAGTTAGGTACTAGAGATAGAAAGACAAAATGGAAAGGAGTTTCTATCCTCCTGAAGCTTATATTCTACTGAAATACAGAGTAATAATAACTGATACTTATATAGGACTTGTTAAATTTTTTTTTATTTTCCTTTTTTATATAAATGGTGTCATTTGAGCTTCATAACAACCCTGTGGAGTAGGTAATTTAATAGATGGAGAAATCTGAGGCTCAGAGAGGGTACTGACTTGCCTGTGGAAAACAGCTGCAGGTTAATTTCTGACGCCATTTTAAGTAGCATAATGCAGGGGAACATTTTACTTGGGAGAGATCTGGGGACAGAGTAAGTGATCATCCCCTCTACCTTCTGGAAGTTAGGCCATGGAAATGGTGAAGATGTCATGATACTGGAACATTTGGGAAGGGCTGGTAAAAACCTTTCTAACCCTGTCAGTCTAACCCAGTTAAAAACAAACAAGCCAAAACAACAACAACCCAAAATACTTACTGATGGCGTCCAAGTTTTCTGCAATTACAGATGGATATAAATACCATCAAAACAGTCCCTGCTTTGCAATGAAATAAGAGAACCCCTTTCCATCAGTTTTATAAATTATATATAATCACATCATGTCATCATATATCATATGATTTATTATAAATTATTTTATAGACATCAAAAGGTAAGGCCTCTTTCTAAAATTTTGTTCTGAAGGATCCCAGAATATAAACATAAAACCCCGTGTCCATAACTCCTTTTCTTCCCACTAAGTTAAAGCTCAGATTTCAGAGAAAGTAGTAAAATGAGTAAAAAAAAATCCCCTTAATTTGAGGCTCTTCCCCAGTCCTATGTTACCTGTAGGCAACAACCAGTTTCCTGTAAGAACACCAGGTCCATGGTGCCACATCACTAGGCACTTGTCCAACAGAAAGCAAGCTAAGAGGGACATCCAGGACACAGTTTCCTATTTCCAAACACTCATGTTTCCTTGGCTAAGTGACTTCAGGTGGCCCTAGGCCAGCAGCTCCCAGTAAATCACTCAGGAATGGTAATCCTAACCCCCACAAGTTGATCTAGGGCTGAATGTTCTCTGCTTTTTATGATCTGTTGTTGGGAATGTCATAGACCAGAGTCTAGAATAGGGTTTGTTTATTATTGATAAATTTTTCTAAGAACCAATGAACAACATAAGAAAGCCATCTGGCTTGTTTGGCTACTTGGGGGAGAAGCAGGGAGTTGGTTTAAGATTTTCTGGCAAACATGCCTGGGTCATCAGGGGGAAGGGAAAGGAAGGGAAAAAGTATTCATATAGCACCTACCACATAACAGGCACTGTGCTAAATGCTTTACAATTATCTCATTTGATCCTCACAACAACCCTACAAGGTAGGTGCTATTATTAGTTCCCTTTTTGGAGTTAAGAAACAGAAGTTAAATGACTTGCCCAGGGTCACATAACTAGCAAGTGTCTGGGGCCAAAATTCGAACTCAGTTCTTCCTGACTCCAGGTCCTCATTCTATCCACTGACACTCCTAGCTTTTCAAAAAGCTTTAGTTTTTAAAGTCTTTGGTGTTACCTACATTCTTTGTTGTCCATAAAGCCAAGCATTGCCAGAACTACAAAAGGATATCATTATAACACAGGCACTAGGGAATCTTCACTTTGGGGACACATCCCTATTTAAATGGGTTACAAATGGTACCTTTTGGCTGCCCATTCTGTAAGGGCTGTTTTCCCCTGTATGACTCACTTGGGTCTCATTAAAGTTCCAGTCATCGAGTTGATGAAATTAAAAATCTGCCATATGATGGGGCATGCCAATAAAACTAGACCCCACCAGAGGGTATTCAAACACATATCCAGCAACCTACGGAGAAGCCTTCTCTTTCTGGAGTGTGGAGCAGGAACCCAGAGCACAGCTCTAGCCCTTTCTCATGCTTAATCTCACCCTTCTCTCCTATAGCATGGCACATTGCAAATTTAGTAGACAGAACTGTCCCATGCCATTTCAGAGAGTACCTTGAACCCTGGTGAGCTTTCTCCAGGAGATTGGTGCCCCCAGTTGCTACATATGTAATAGGCTACGAAACTCACAATCCCTGGAGACATCAATGCCATAAAGTTCTAGGAGTTTCCATGGGCTACTGGTGAAATTCAACCCTGTACGGTCGGTCACTCAGCACTATCCCATCTACATGGAGCAGTCTGGAAGTATAACCTTTTTTTTTTTTTTCCAGGAAGAAGGTGGTAAGAGAAAAGACTCTCAGGTCCCTTTGTATCTGAGGATTATTAACAATCAAGGAGCCCAAAACAAACTGTCATTGAAAATAATTTTTTAAAGAATATATATTTTTAGGGGCAGCTAGATGGCGCAGTGGATAGAGCACTGGCCCTGAAGTCAGGACAACTTGGATTCAAATTCGGCCTTAGACCAAACACTTGACACTTATGAGCTGTGTGACCCTGGGCAAGTCACTTAACCCCAATTGCCTAAAAAAGTAAAAAATAAAATTAAAAAGAATATATATATTTTACAGCACTTTGCAAACCACTGTCTTCATTATCACTGCTCCTTTGGTAGTCTGGTGAAGCCAATGAAATCCTTCTTAGAATAATGCATAAAGTAAAATACAGAGAACTACAAAGGAAACCAATTATATATATCTATATAGATATATATATGTATACATATATTCATATATATGTTGGCGAGGCAATCGGGATTAAGTGACTTGCCCAGGATCACACAGCTAGGAAGTGTTGAGTATCTGAGGTCAAATTTGAACTCAGGTCCTCCTGACTCCAGGCACAGTGTTCTATCCACTATGCCACCTAGCTGCCCCTATTAAAATATTTTTTAAAAAAATTCGAGGACTCCAGGTTAAGAATACTGCAAGGACTTAATGTAATACATAAATATGAAAAGAAACTGTGATTTCATCCTTGTGGGAATTCCCAGCTCCTACACTGCAGATTACAGATCACAGTTGGCAACTTGTCTATAATGTACAGCCTTAGAGCAGTTGTGATCTATTTGTCCATGGTCACTAATAGGAAGTATGAGAAGTGGGATTTGAACCCAGGTCTTCCAGATTCCAAGTCCAGCACACTAACCCCTAGGCCACTAATTTCAAGGAAGAGCCATTAGGAGCTGGGGGGATCAGGAAAAGCCTCATATAACAACAGCTGGCACTTCAGCTGAGCTTTGAAGAAAACTAAGGATTCTCAGGATTATCTATTTTACACATGGAACGTTGACGCGATTTGCCCAACGTCACAATAGCAGGTCTGTGGCAATACTAGGGACTAGACCGCGGTCTTCTGTCTCCCACCAGACTACTTCCCTTTGGCACTAAGCCTTCTCTTGGTCTAAGACGCCAGTAAACAATAACAAGGACAATACTTCTTTAAGTTCCTCTGATGATATCAAAGTATTGTGCTTCCCCTTGCTGGTTCCACCAAGCTCAATCAGCCTCTCTGATGAAAGCTCTGGAAGCCATTTAGGTCAAGAGGTATGTGTAAGACGCACATAAAATTACTGAGTAGGAAGAAACTCTCTCTGATGAGCCCATGATGAGCCCAAGAACATCTCTGCTATCTCCAGGATAATGCTGGGATATTCCTAGGGAAAATCCCACATCTTTTCTTATCACCCTGTTGGCATTCTATTTTTCTCTCTTATGACTAAGCTTCTGAATAGAACCCAGAGACAAAAAAGAAAGGAAAATCATAATCACTTGCCTTATCTTATGATCAAATCAATGGTGCAGAAAGAAAGAATGACTAATCTGGAGTCAGGGAATTCCTAACTATATCTGTCCATTATCCTTACATTTTACAGGTCTGTTTTATTTTTATATCATCTACATTTCCCAGTGTTATCCCTCAATCCTCCCACTCTTATAGAGCTGTCCTCATGACCAAAAAAAAAATTAAGAAGAGGAAAAAAGTTTAGCAAAGTTTTAAAAATATCCCCCAAAAATCTGATATTATATGTAGTGTCCTCCTCACCCATGGTCCTCCACCTCTACAAAGAAGTAAGGGAGATGTCTTCTCATATCTCTTCTTTTGGGCCAAGCATGGTCATTTTAATTTTAAAGTATTAAATTTTGATTGCTTTCTTGTTATTATATCCATTTGAGTTTTTGTAGTCATTGTATATATTGTTAATGTGGTTATGTTTACTTTATTTTGTATCAGTTCAAATGTCTTTCCATTCTTCTCTGTTATTCAGTATTTCTTACAGTACAATAATATTCCAATATATTCATGTACCACAGCTTCTTTATTATTTTTCAGTCACATCCAACTCTTCATGACCCCATTTGGGGTTTTCTTGGCAAAGATACTGGAGTGGTTTGCTGTTTCCTTCTCCAGCTCATTTTACAGGTGAGGAAACTGAGGCAACCAGGTTTAAGTGACTAGGTCACACACCTAGTAAGTGTCTGAGGCCTGATTTAAACTTAGGAAGATGAGACTTCCTGATTCTCAGTCCAACACTATCCACTGTGCTAGCTAGCTAGCAATTAGGATTCCCTAATTCATGGGCACCCATTTCTAGTGACTGAATCTTAAGTATCCTAGGTCTGTTACTTACTATATGTGACCTCATCTGTAAAATCTATACATCAGATAATCTTTAAGATGATTTTTAATTAAAAAAAAATACCTTCTCTGGCTGAGCCTAGGGCCTCAGCTTCTCTGAAAACTGAAAATGGGCCAGAGCCTGTTACTGTATTTCCCAAGCAGATGGGAAAATTCAGAGAAGAAAATCTTAGAATCAGAGAATTAAGAATTGAAAGAGATCTTAGAAGCCATCCAGTCAATGGGAACAGAATCCTGCACATACTCGTGGACTTAGTTTATGTGTTGGTTGGTTTTGCTGACATCTTTTTCCTCCTTTAAGAAATTTTTCCATTATAAGAAATGGCTCACTGGGGATATATAGGGAATATATTCAGAAATGAAAGTGAAAAAAAGAAATGAAAGTGATGTAAAAGCAAAAGCTATGAATGTAAAAAATTAATGTAAAAACAAGTTATTAAATTCAACCACCACCCAAAGCATGAATCCCATCCAGGAGGCTAGTGGATACAGCCATGGACCTGGAGTCAGGAAGGTGCAAATTCAAATCCTACCTCAGACATTTGCTAGTTGTCTGATTCTGGGCAAGTCCCTTAACCTCTGTTTGCCTCAGTTTCCTCAACTGTAAAAAGGGGATAATAAAAGCACCTACTCTCAGGATTGTTGCTGGGATCAAATGAGATATTATTTGTAAAGTACTTAGCACAGTACCTGGAACATAGCAAGTGCTATGTAAATATTGTTGTTATTATTATTATTATTATTATTATTTCAAATGGTCTGATCACACTGCTGATAAGTAGCAGAACCAGAATTCAAAACTCAAGAACTGGTTCTTTGACTCTTGTGCTCTCTTTCTCTTTTTAGTGTGAGGTAACTGGGGTTAAGTGATTTGCCCAGAGTCACACAACTAGTAAGTGTTATGTGTCTGAAGCCAGATTTGAACGTAGGTCCTCCTGACTCCAGGGCTGGTGCTCTATCCACCGCGCCACCTAACTGCCCCATCTTGTGCTCTTTCTACAGGCTGTTGTTACTGACCTAAGAACATAGTTAACACTTTCGTGGAAACCAACATAGTCTCATAAAGAAAATTTCCTTTCTAATTTACTACTTGGGAACTCCCCAAAATGAAGAAGCCTCAAATCTCTCCAAACTTCCTTAATAGGTAATGAATTTTGCTATTGAATTATTAGCATAAGACCTTTTATTAATTCAGAATGATGACATTAAGAGGTTAGTCACTCTTAAAAAAATTTAAATTATAATAATTTAGTTTTGCTAGTTTCAAGAAGTATATTTTCTAGTAAATATTTTTTGAGGGAATTGTTTAATCAAGGTCAATCAATTATAAATTTATAAATGGATTTGGTTGGAAGAATCTAGGCTCAACAGTTGCTGCTGCATGTTCCTGAATTTCTCTGCTGGCCTCACTTTTTCCATGTGGAAAATGGGGATACAACTGTGCTCAGAGAGCAACAAAGTCATTTTTGCATATTACATACCAAACTTTAGCCAAGATCAGTCTACTTTTCTGCTAAGCAGTCCTAAAGAACAGAGAGACACATTGTGTGACTTGGGTTACACTCCCACGACCCTGCTCTCATTTCCTACATAATGGACTTCCTATATTCCTAACATGAACACTTATACTGGAGGGCAATTTGTGGGGGGACATACTATTCAATTTCTCTGGGCTCCCTCACATTTGCACAATCTGCTGAATCTTAGGTCAATCATAGCTACCTACTTCTTTCCCTAAAATAGAGATCTCATTACTCTGGAGACCATGGTGCCCAAGCCTTGTTCTAGGTTCTATTAATATCTTGTTGGGTCACCTCCCACCAAACCACTCATCCTCTGTCTCCATTTCCCCATTTGCAACATTAATTGCATAATATTGCTCAAGATTTTTCTTTTTACGGATCTAAGACTTTTAGATTAGTAAATAAAAAGTATTGTTAAAATGAAAAGAAATGGATAATAAGAAACTCATGAGTATCTATTAGATATTTTTGTCAGTACTGATAATTGTGTATATTTACTGTCCTGTAGCTATAATATCTCCTACTAGGCAGGATTTATACACCTAAAGAAATCTTTTTCATTAGTCCATAATAACAGAGAGATTACTTGCAGAATGCCATTAGAAGCCCATGTAGGCCTTTTTTATTTTTAAAGGATTTCCTCCTGCTATCCACTGCCAGTCTTCCCCACCTCCCTAACTTCTCTGGCTGAAGAGGACTGACATCGCTTAGCAGTCATCTGTTGAAAGCCTGGCTAGAGAGAAGGCAGTGCACTCAGGGAAGAAATTACAGAATCTCCATGCGGAAGTCCAACCCCAACTCAAATCATATAATTATGATTTGGAGATAAAGGGACTTGAGAAGTCATGTGCTGTAATATAGATAGTCTAAAAGATAAAACTTTCCATCTAGACAGGTTAAGCAATTTGCCCAAGGCCACACAGGTGACACTGTAATTTCATGTCCTATGGCTCTAAATCCAGGGCTTTTTCTAT
Organism: Vombatus ursinus; assembly: GCF_900497805.2. NCBI lineage: Eukaryota > Metazoa > Chordata > Mammalia > Diprotodontia > Vombatidae > Vombatus > Vombatus ursinus. Next base: position 37,834,636 of record NW_020954608.1, read on the forward strand.
TGTGAATATAGTATACAAAATTATAGTATCATGGATTTAGAGTTGGAAGGGACCCTAAAGGTCATCTAGTCCAACCCACTCATTTTACAGGTGAGGAAACTTAGGCCCAAGGGGATTTAGAGACTTGACCACGGTCATATAGGTGGTAAACAGCAGACCCAGGTTTTGACAAGATTCCTCTGACTCTAGATCCAGTCCTCTTTACATTGGTGAATACCCCTGGATCATGCTGTCCGTAGGGTTTTCTCAGTAAAGATACTGGAGTGATTTGCCATTTCCTTCTCCAGTGGATAAGGCAAATGAAGGTTAACTGACTTGCCCAGAGTCATATACGCTAGTAAATGTCTGAGGCCAGATTTGAACTCAAGTCTTCCTGATTCCACTGTATCCACTGAGCCATCTAGCAGTCCCCCTACTGAATACTGCCACCCCTAAAAAGTGTTCAGTCAGTCTTCCTATGAAGACTCCCAGTATTCAGTGTACCTTCTCCTCAAATAAGAATGGTCAAGGGAAAAAAAATGGGAAAAGAATTGAGAGTTTTGCAAGAAAATTATGAAAAGAGGATTAACAATGTGGTAAAAGAGGTACAAAACCACAAACAAGACACACCATGTCTTGATTCTGGACATTTTCCCTAGTTGTCCTCCATGCCTAGAACACTCCCTCCTCTGCTCCACTACTGACCTCCCTGAATTCCTTTAAGTACCAACCAAAATCTCATCTTTTACTGGAAGCCTTCCCCATCCCCTCTTAATTCTAGTGTCTTCCATTGGTTAATTATTTCTTCTTTATCCTGTATGTAGATTACTTGTGTATATTTGTTTGCATGCTGTCTCCATTAGATTGTAAGATTCTTGAGGGCAGGAACTGTCTTCTGCCTCTTTATTTCCAGTGTTTGACACATAGGAGGTCTTAATAAATGTTTATTTATTGATTACTGCTTGAAAAGGAGTATCTCCCTTGATTTTGACAACATGGTACTACTTGATATTCTTTTTAATTTAATATTATCAGTATAAAAATTTTGAGGGCAGAAGATATATGTTTGTGTGCATGTGTAAAACTATGTGTAAAACACACAATCATGTACATATATACACATACATATACATATTATATATATATAAGTTTTTACACTGATATATTCAGATAGATATAGATAAATAAACAGACAGATAATACAATTGGATCTAGGTCCATAATAATCCTGAGTAGGTGAGAAGCATGAAGAGAGATTGGTTCTGTGATAAATTCTAACAACAGAATTCATCCCTTTAATTTAAGGCTTTAGGCCTAAGCAAATGTAAAATGCTCCTGGGCATTTTATCTGTTATCAGTTATTTATTCCCCACTCTGAATTAAATTATTTGTAGGCAGGTATGGGGACTCCACTGAGTTTGGCATTATTTGAAAGAAATTTATCATAGGTGAGTCCATTGAGAGGTTAAGTTACATCATTTGAGTGAGGGGGTCCAAGCCAGTCAACCTTCATTTCCCTTCAATACCAAAAGGATGCCACAGCTGCAGTTTCACCCTGGAACTGCCTTCAGTGCCTTAGTTCTCCTCACCTTGGGACATCCCTCTCTCCTGTGCCAGCCTCTTCTCCCCTAGGTGGGTTCCCTGCTGGTGCCTCCATTTTGGGGAAGGGTCCAGGCCAACCAACTTTTTTCATTCACCTCCTTTCCAGTCCTCAACTCTGTGTCTCTCCCAACTCCATTTCTGCTCCCTTTTCCCATTACAAGTTCTTTGAGGAACTGTATTTTGGAGGGGCTTCTATTTGTACCCTCCAGAACTTAGCATGGTGTCTGACATAATAAATGCTTGCTGCCTTGACTTGTTACCTTGGCCAGGGTCACAAAACTTCAATGTCCCAAAGGCTCTTAGAGTAAGGCCAGGGACTGGGTCTGTAATTTAATTGACATAGGGAAGCCTTTATGAGGAAACTCCCACTTCTAACGTAGGTCAGGGCCCTTTCTCTGCAACCCACTGCTCTGGAAACTCAAGTTGGCATTAAAGGGCCAAGGAGGTAGGTAAGTGATGTCCTCAAGAAGCCATAATTGTCCAAGTGTAACGTCTTTATTGCCCTGGAAATTAGGGGGTTTCTGAGGCTATAGAATCTTGGAAATAAAAGCGATGTTTGAGATTATTCATTTCAAAGTCCCCACCAATGTAGGGAAGAATTATCTCTATTACATGTGAAGGGATCTCAATTGTCCTTTCTAGCTCTAACATCCTGTGTTAAGTTTTTAGGGGGAGAAAGGGGAAAAAAGTATCTATTATGTGCCAAGCACTGTGCTAAGTGCTTTACAATTATTGCCTCATTTAATCAACACAACCTTGGGAAGCATATTCTATCATTATCCTCACTTTACTATGGAGGAAACAGAAGCTGATAAAGGGTAGGTGACTTGCTCATGGTCACACAGCTAGCTATTAAGGATCTGAGGTATTCCTGATTCTAGACCCATCACTCTGTGTTGCCCAGCTGCCAAGGTGAGAATATGAGCATATGTGTTTAAGTGCACATATATATAGACCTTTAGATATTGACAAGGCTGTATGTTTCCCCTAATTTTCCAGGCTAAACACCCTGCCCCCAGTTCCTCAAAGGATATGGTTTATAAAGTCATTGTCCTTGTCACCATCTTCTGGACTCCAGTTTGCTGTGAGCCTCCAAACAAAGGCCCCAAGAGACTAGATCCAGGCCAGGGCAGAAACAGGGTTCCAATTCAGCTCAGATACCCAAGACCTTACCAATTCACTTTACACTTGGGCTGAAGTTTGGGGGGAAATCATAGAATCAAAGCACCATAGATTCAGACTTTAGAGATCTTCTAGCCCACCTGGGCTCCCCAGATAAGGAAACTCAAGGCCAGAGTTACAAGCTTTGCCCAAGGTCACATAATTCATATAGAGCTGAAATTCAAACACAAGTCCTTGGATTTCAAATTTAGCATTCTTTCCACTGTCCCACAATAGCCTCAAGTGCTGTCCTCCACAGGGAAAATTTAAGGGCCCCTGCCATGGTGATTTTTAAGAGTGATTACACACACACACCTATCCTGTACGTCATCTTTGTTTACAGTCAAGTTCCATAAAAGAAAAGGGTAAAGGGGAAACAGGAGGATCTGAAGGAAAGAAATTAGTCATGCTATTTACTTTCTAATAGATATGGTATATTCTTGCAGCAAAAGCAGCCAGAAACTGCCTTCCAGTAAATGTGGTCCAGTGGACACAGAGTACTGGAGATCAAATATAGCCTTAGATACTTAACTACCTGGGTTATGTAGGCAAGTTACTTAACACTCATCTGTCTCAGTTTCCTCATCTGTAGAATGGAGTAATAATAGCACCTACCACCCAGGGTTGTTGTGAAGATAAAATGACATATTTTTAAAATGCTTTGCAAACTCTAAAGTGCTATGTAAATTCTAGCTATTATTATATTATTACTGCACATTTAAAATTTTTTAACATTTTATTGATGACAAAAAACACTTCCCTCAGTGTCTCTCCCATAAAAAAAAAACCTTGTAAAAAATGAGTACAGGCCATATTTCAGAAAGTCTGAGTCATTTTGAATCTATCATCTACATTCCACCCCTTCTCTTCAAGGACAAGGAGGCATGCTTCAGCACCAGTCATGTGAAGTCACTGATGGATCACTTTCAATCAGATTTCTGAAATCTTTCATTGCTGTTTTCTTGTAAATTATTGTAATCTTCAAGTAATTGCTTTCCTGGCCCTGTTTACTTCAGGCTGAATCAGTTCAAACAAGTCTCAAGTTCTTATGAATAATTCATAGTCATTCTTTCTTACAGGACAAAAACATTCCATTACATTCATTTGCCACAATTTATTCAGCCTTTGTTCAGCCCGCTAGATGAGCACCCATTTTTCTTGCAGTTCTTTGCAATACATAGGGCTTTCCCTCCTGTCTTTGATCTCCTTGGGGTAATGGCATGTATAGTTTAATGACTCTTTTAGTATAACTACAGTCAACTAGATGGTACCTACAGTGCACCTGGAGTCAGGAAGATCTGAATTCAAATCTTGCCTCAGACTCCTGTGAGCTGTGTGACTGGGCAAGTGACTTTAAAGTCTGTCTCCATCTCCTCATCTGTGAAATAAGGATAATAGTAATAGTACCTTCGACCCAGTGAAGCAATAGACAAAAAGCACTATATAAATGTCAGATAATTCCAAATTGTTTCTCATATGACGTGACCAATTCACAGTTCCACCAACAGAACATTATTAGTGTGCATATCTTCCTTCTCCTTCCCATTATCATTTTCATCCTGTCTTATCTTTGTCAATCTGAACGTGAGGGTGTTTTAATTTGCATTTCTCTTAGTAATTTTCTGCATTCTTTCATATTACCGTTAAGAGTTTTCATCTCTTCTTTTGAAAAGCTGTCGGTTCCTTTGATCACTTAACTATTGAGGAATGACTTTTTTTTTCTTATACTGCATATCTGTATCAATTACCTATCCATTTCAGATATCAGACTTTCCTCTGAGATAATGCTGCAATTTTTCCTCCTCTTGTGACATCTTCAGAACCCCAAACTTGAAAACACACTGTGATGACCCTCCTCTGGCCTCTCTCTCTCTCTCTCTCTCTCCTCCCCTCACCCCTACACCGCATACCTAAACATCTCCACCCAGTCTTCCGTAAAACAGCCTTACTCAACTATTTTCCCAGCTGTTTACAAGCTCGGCCCCTCCTAGGACTTCTCGAAAAGAATTTGGAGATGAAAACAAAAACATCCCCCCTCCCCTCGCCCCCCAGTTCTGTGAAGCTGAGCAGGAGGTTCTAGCCCTGGCCGTGGCTGCCAAGCCATGCCCATTTCACGTGCTGAAGGCAGGAGACGGCTCGTCCGCGTCTGGAGGGGTGGCCCGGCCCTGCGCGGCGCGTCGTGGCGCGGCTGGGCAGCCGGGCCGCTGCGGCCGCCGCTCCCGCCGGGCTCCTCCCCGGCCATGTGAACGGAGCGTGGCCAAGCCGTGGGCAGCGGCTGCAGCATGGCTGGAGCGAGCTCGTGCTGCGCACCTAAAGACCAATCCCCGGGCAGGAGCGGCGAGCCCGGCCACCCGTGCCTGCGTCCCTGCCTCTGCCTGTCCTCCTCCCTCCGTGACCCCCTCCAGGAAAACACTCAGTGTCCTTCCTTCGAGATAAACAGGATCTCGAGCAGAACAGAAGAGGGGGAGCACCCCTGGCTGTGCTTTAAGAAAACAAGCCCAAGGGATGAAAATAACTCCCCCCAAAACAGCACCGTGGCTGGCATTAACAGAGTGCTCCAAGGTCTACGTTAGAATGCCAGCTTCTCGGGGGCAGGCGGTGCTGCCCTTCTATCTGATGAGAAGTGTTTTTGCACACAGTAAGCGCTTAACAGAAGGCTTTATTTATATGTCATCTCTATTTATTCCTCACTTCAACTCTATGTAATAGATAATTATTATTCCTATTTCACAAACAAGGAAACTGAGGCTGAGCAAAGTCTATGAACCTGGATCACACAGCTAGTAACCATGGGAGGGCAAATTTGACTCCAACACCAGCTCTGTATCCAAGGTACCAACTTCTTTACATCGGGGCCATGCCTATATGCTGGTCTCAGGTGAGCAGGAAATATTTATTTGGTCCCATAATGTCTTTTCCTTCCCGGTATATAGGGCTGAGTGTTTTATGTTTCCTGGATTTGTTCATGCCTGTTTCTGGGCCCTTTGTTTTATATGTGTCTTCTGTAGTGTGTGAAATAAAAGCCAATAACCATATCATACACTGAGTATGGAAGGAGAGGACCTTGGTACCCATATTTAGGGAGACCAACCTGGACTCATGAAGATGAGTCTTCAAGAGTTTAAATCTAGCCTCTGACACTTATTAGCTGTGTCACCTTGGGCAGCTCACTTCACCCTGCTTGCCTCAGTTTCCTCATCTGTCAAATGAGCTGGAGAAGGAAATGGCAAACCACTCCAGTATCTTTGCAAAGAAAACCCCAAATGAGGTCACCGAGATAAGATATGACTGAAAACTGAACAACAACAAGCCACGGAGAGCCAACCTCCCCTTCCTCCTGCACTCAGTCCGCTGTGGTCAGTAGGAGTCTAGCTGCCTGCCTGGTAGAGAGGGCTGTGGCCCCATCTGCCAGGGGCAATTTATAATTCAATAATCTCAAACAGTTAGCCTTCTTCACAGTGCACCCTTATTTACCAGTTGTCCCAAGGGAAAGGAGGCTATTATTTGAATTATTCCCAGGTTCACTGACTGACTGCCCATCTTCTTTAAACCCTAGTTTTGAGGCTAGCCCTCATCTTTGCATTTAAGCTCTGTCCCCTTATCCTACCCAAATTCCTTACGATAGAAATCTGCTGACAGGATGAATGCCAGCAAGCAACTAATGCTTTCTGTACTATTGCCCAATTACAGGAGATCCTCAATTGGGTTAAATGTCCCCCTAGGAAAAGAAAAACAAAACACTTAAGTTCCTCCTGTGTGCTAAGTGTTTTACGAATAACTTTCTCATTTGATCCTCACAATAATCCTGTTAAGTAGATGCTATTATTATCATGTCCATTTTACATGAGGAAATTAAGGCCAATGGAGGTTAAGTTACATGTCTATAGTCACACAGCTAGTAAGCGTCTGAGGCCATATTTGAACTCAGGTCTTCCTGACTCCAGCTAAAGCTTCTGTCCATGGTATCACCTAGCTGGCTCCAACCCCACTAGAGGTTTTATTTACCTCTCTCCGTTTGTGTATCTTCCTGCCAGAACTAAATAGCTTTATTTTGTTTATGATCTTTGTGCAATTTCTGAAGCCAAATGAATTGGTCATGTCCACTGAATTGTTAGTTTTGTCCAATTTTTAATAACCAGTCTTTCCTCTATGGGTTTTGAAGACACTCATCTTTCTAGGTTTGCCTCTTATCTGTTTCAATCTCCTTTGCTGATTCATCATGCCTAATAACTGTGGGTCTTCCCCAAAGCTCTGTCCTAGACCCTCTTCTCTCCTTTCTCATTTGGTGGCCTCAACAGCTCTCATGGGTTTAATATGATCTTAGTTCATATGAGGGACAGCTAGGTGGCACAGTGGATGGAGAGCCTGGAGTCTGGAAGACTTGAGTTCATTTCTGGCCTCAGCCACTTACTAGTAATGTGGTCCTGAGCAAGTCACTTAACCCTGTTTGCCTCAGTTTCCTTATCTGTAAAAGGAGATGGAGAAGGAAATGACAAAACACTCCAGTATCTCTGCCAAGAAAACTCCAAATGTGCACCATGAAGAGTCAGACACGACCAAACAAAAAGTTCATACGACTCCACATATATGTAGATGTATATTATATGTATATGTAAATAACCTTTTGCTCATCAAACTTTGAAAGTTTCTGAAGGTCTACATAAAGTACATATTTGAGAATATGGTGGATACTGGCAGCACTGTGGAAATAACCCTGTCTCCTGAGGATATTAGAATACCAAAAATGAGACTATTTCTACTTTTTGCTTAAGCAGATATTCACCTTCTTCTTTATCCAGTGGGGCCTTAAATAGCACTTATGAAACCTGCTTGATTTCTCCTGTGTGTCAACATTTCCAAACTTTCCTTTTCCCAAAGGGCAACCAATTTCCTAGTCACCCGTTGTCCTCTGCTTTTTTTTTTTTTTTTAATATCTCGGGTGAGAGGCCTGGCCACCTCTCCCTTCTCTGCAAGGAGGCCTTGCAGATCCTGGTGTCTGAGATTACTCATTGTTTTAGGTGCTAATCAGTGGCCTTTAAATAGGATGAATTATAGGTATTGTCTTTATGAATTACAGCCACGCAGTAATTGCTGTGGCTGCTGATTCTGAGCTGGTGACACACTTTCAAGCATGGGAAGAAATTTGCAGAGGATTTGAGAAACAGAAGACTCATTAATCTTCCTTATCTACAAAATGAGAAAGTTGGATTGGATAATGTGTAAAGATCTGTTCCAGCTATTAACATTCTGGAATTCCATGATTCTGTCATCTACATCTAAGCTTAAGTGATAATTTGTAATCTTGGGAACACGATCATTCCTGTTACTACAATTCACAAGAGTCAAAGTTGGGCTGGCATCCTTAGATTATAACGTCTGTCTGCAGAGTTCTTTATATATGAAATATATATATATATATATTACATATAATATATATATGTTCTATAAGACTTCCCCCCCACATTTAATAGTATTTTATTTTTTCCAATTACATGTAAAGATAGTTTTCAGCATTCACTTTTATAAGATTTTGAGTTCCAAATTTTTTTCTCCCCCCTCCCTAAGACTGCATACAATTTTATATAGGCTACATATGAATATAGGACTTTTAAAGTGTGCAAATCACTTTACACATGACTTCAACCTAACAATAACTCTGTGAGTTGTTATTATTATTACAATTCTCATATTATAAATGAGGAAACTGAGGCCCAGAGAAATAAGTAACAAGTATGAACATACATTGGAAAAGGAGGGATTTGAACCTGACTTAAAGGATCATAGATTTGGAGATGAAAAGGACTCCAGAATCCATCTAGTGAACCCTCCTCATTTTATAGGTGAAGAGTTGAGGCTAACCGGCTCAAAGGCTAATAAGTGTCTGAGGTGGGATTTGAACTCAAGTCTTCTGGACGTTCAAAACTCTATGCATGACACCATATTGCCTTTTGTTATTCAATTTCCTCCTTGCTGGATTGTAATGCTATTATTAGTGCATCACCAAAAGGCAAGAAGATTTCAAATGATTAAAGTCAGGGCCAAAGCAAGATTTTGCTATCTCCAGAAACATTAAAGACACTACTATTATTCTTCCTCACTTCAAATAATTTTTTTTTGGCTAGACAATGGGGTTAAGTGACTTGCCCAGGGTCACACAGCTGGGAAGTGTCAAGTGTCTGAGGCCAGATTTGAACTCAGATCCTCCTGACTTCAGGGCCGGTGCTCTATTCAATTCGCCACCTAGCTGCCTCCACCTCAGATATTTTTAAGGGTCAAAGGTTGATGTAAGAGATAAGAACTTTCCTAAGGGAAAACTTAAAAGCAACTGGATGTAATTCTACCCAGCAAATTTGGTTCTTGAATCTAGGCCTTCCTTCTCCAAACTTACTTTTTGGTTTCTAAAGTTTTTTTTTAAGTGAATTCGTGATTTAAAATAGGCAGACAGCTGCATCCAAGGCATCCAAGGGCTTAAATCAAAATTTTTATTCTTTCTGCCATAGTTGTGAGAGCAGAATGGTTCTTTACATTTTTTTCCAGGGTCCAGGCATCTCACCCAGGTCAAAAATAGACAGATGAGAGGAGGGCACCTACAGCTAAAAGGGTGTCATAAAATATCAGAAAGCATTAAAAAAAAAAAAAAGACAGGACCATTTGGGTATAGGTGGCTCTCACTGCCAGAGACACAGGCATGGAGAGAGCCATCCTGGAACCACCAGAGACAGTCAGGCCCACTGGCACACTATGGAAGGGGGAAGGCTCACCTTGAATAGGAGCTGACTCTATGCCCCACTTTTCTGGGAAGATGGTTGAATCATGCCAAGCCTAGGGCAAATGTGTCTGCAGCAGGAATTTGTTAGATTAGACCACCAGAGAACTCCAAATTTGACTACAGAGCTATAGCTGCATCCACCAAGAGTTTCTGGGTTGCTGGTCAAGCCATGGAGTGACCATGTCACATTTCCCTCTTCTATGACTGTGATACTAGAGTGGAGGAAGGGAACAGGCAACAGGTTTCCTTTCCCAATCTTTTTCCCAAAGGAGTCTGGGAGAACACAGGTTCCTTTGAAAAGAGGCCAGACGGCTGGTTCCCTTGGGAGGAATAAACATATGGACTCAGTCATCAAAAACCACTATTAATCAATCAGTAAACATTTATTAAGTGCCTACTATGTGCCAATCACTGTGCTCAGTTTATGCTGGGGATACAAAGAGAGGCAAAAGACAGCCCCTGCTCTCAAAGAGTTTGTTGTTTATCCTTCATTCCCCAAGAGGTGATAAAGACTCGACTTGCATGTGAGTTGGACTGAAGTGATGCAGAGCTGTGCAGGGTCGTTGGCCTCACTCTGCCCTCCACAGTCACCAAATCTGGTGGCAGGAAAAATGTCAAGATGACCGGCAATGGCCCATGATGCAGTGGGTGACCCTGGCCTTTCTAAATTAAGGTCTTTCCCAGATCCCAATTTGTCTGAGGCCACACCTATTCAATGACTAAAGACTCAGTAAGAACTGAGACAAGAGATGACATAATTTACCAGCACAATAATATCAATCTGGGAAGGAAAGCTGGGAGTTTCTGGCCAGAACAGTAAACAATCGCTATTTACACTCATTCTAAGCCACCAAAATCTAAACAATGAGCCACAGAGGCTTGGGCAGGACAGAGGTTTTGCCATTCAATGAGTACCTGAGTGATTTGGGTTTAAAGGCATAGTCAAGTAGTTCCATTTGAAACACAATGGGCTTTATTAAAGCCTGTTTTTTCAGAGCTATATTTAAAGAAATCATAAATGAAAATTGTACAGGACAAAAAGTAAATTGTCCCAGATTTCTGAAAGATAAAAAAATAAAAATAAACAAAATAGATGAAAATTTAAAAAAAACAAGTTTTAAAAATCTAGCCCCAAACCCCCAAAATATCTTACAAAATAATCAACCAAGACAGAGCGCCCACATGTAAGGATATGGTGCCCCAAGTGGAGAGAGGGACCACATATACTAAGGGAGGGAGGAGGAGGAGGAGCTCAGTCTAATGGGGGAGACAACATCCAAACCAAATATACAAAGCAAGCTATATACTAGGATAAATAGGAAATAATTAACAGAGGGAAGGCACTAAAATTAAGGGGAGTTGGGGAAGGCTTCCAGTGGCAGGTGGAATTTTAGTTGGGACATCAAGGAAGCTAAAGAGGTCAGCAGGCAGAACAGAGGAAGGAGAGTATTTGAGCTTGTAGGACAATAGATTTACAGCTGGAAGGTACATTAAAAGTCATCTAGTCCTCTCCTCTTGAGTAGTAGAGTGGAAAGAGTACTAGATTTGAAGTTCTAGGTCCTGGGTTCTAATCCGATTCTGCCACCTACCAAATGAGATCATATTTCTAAGGCACTTAGCATAGTTCCTGGTATACAGTAAGCACTTAATAAATGCTTAATCCCATCCTCCTTTAATACCTGTATGACTTTGAACAAGTCATTTGACTGTTCCAAGCTTCAGTTTCCTCATCTACAAAATGAAATGGGTCAGATTCAATAACCTCTAAGCCCCTTCTAGCTCCACAGCGATAAACCTATGATTTTCCTGAGGAAACAGGCCCAGAGGGTTTAAGTGACTTAAATAGTGGGTGACTTAAGTGACAAGTAGAATCCTTGACTTGAATACATGTCCTTGGACAAGCCAGTCAAGCCTCTTTCCATTACACACAGAATTATGTACTAGCTCCTTAAATGCCCTCTCACCAGGAATGGTTAGCAGTGTCCTCTAGACCACCTTTGTGTAGATATTCAGGCAGGGTGAGGGAGTCTGGCTGCTGAACGGAGTGGCATTGTTCTGTTTTTGCCAAAGTGATTGGCCCCAAAAAGGAAGCCAAAGGTTCTTGGCTTTTTGAGATCTGTGGGGAGATCACAGCAATTATACACTGCAATCCGAACATGATTTTGATAAAAAGGAGAGTCAATCAATCAACCAATCAACATTTATTAAGTATCTACTGTGTTCCAGGCCAGAGAGTATCAAACTAACAAGCTGAGTCTTGTGAATTCTATGTACCACCCTTTGATCAGATTTGCTATGGGAGCCAGGAATGGACAACTTCTTTTTTTTGTTGTTGTTTTCAATTTTTGTCAGCTGGGAACATGAAGACACCTGGAGAATGCTTATTAAATTAGCAAATGACATAAAGTTGCAGGGGGAAGAGAGTGGAGATAGCTAATAAACTGAATGAAAGGATTCTAAAATATTTTGATAGCTATGACAATGGGCCAAATCTAATAAGGAGAAATTTAATAAGGCTAAATAAAAAATCCTATACTTGGCTTCAAAAAATCAACTTTACAAGTACAACATGCAGAAGGAGCAGCAAAACTAAATTTTTTTGGTGAGGAAGATTTTTAGTGGTCTACAATGTCAATGTGAGTCAAATTATCAATAATCTCCCCAAAATACTTTTCTAACAATTCGAGCTCTCCCAAAGGAGAATCAGATGAGTTCTCGTTCCCTCAAGAGCCTCAAGCTAAGGCAAGAGGACCACCTCTTGGTTGCTGTTGAAGAGGGGGATGACCTTTGAGGTTCCTTCTAGATCTTGTGTTCTGTGATGCCCCCTGATTGGGGTCAAGGTTTTATATCCTCCCACCCCACCCCAGTACTAGGTGGGGAGCAGCGATAATAAGTGAAATAACCCTTGGGAATGGCTCTGAATGACATCAAACAAATATTCTAACACACTGGAAGGAAGAACCTTGGTAGAGAACAACCTTACTCAGATAGAGCAAGGCTAGATTTGACCTGAAGGTCAAAGACTAAAAGAGATAGCTAGCCTTGGGCAATCTTATTAAGGGTCACTTTCTACCACACATCCTCAAGGCCATCCCTAAGGTTAAAACAAAAAACAAACAAAACTAGAAAGGGATATTTTCCTATGCCCAGGAGAGTAAATAAGCAAAAGCAAGCCGAGCAACTTTTTCCTATTGTGATAAATTCAATATACACTTTTTAAAATACCGTATGAGATAGAAATTCGTGTTTTCATACGTGGTTCTCTTTTTGTTCTTCCCTGAATAGTGAAGTGTTCCAGGTTTGTCAATGATTACATTCAAATTTTCTAAAAAAAATTTTTAAGTGTGGTTTTTATTTTTTTACTTTTAAATATTATTTTTTCCAATTATATTTAAATACTAAAATATTTTTTAAAATAAGCATATACTCAGCTATACTGTAGAGTCTGACAATGCTTACTGACATATCTACTGGAAAGTATGTGTTTGGAAGCGGTCTTTACAGTTTAGGAGCCCAGAGCCTCTCACTCAGTCCCCCAGGTGATGGATGGCTGGCATTTGTGAGAGGGCTGGCCATTGTTTCTGTCTACTCTGTGGTTGAGAAACAGTTTTTTCTTGACCCAAGCCCAACTTGCTCATAAGGAACGAAAGAGATCCAACTGTGTCCTGACCAACTCACAAGAGGTAGACGGGGAGGTCTAGGTGACCTCTTAGGCCATTCCCACCATGTCTGTGCCTTTATCATCCCGGAAGGGTCCATAACAACCCTACAGGAGCTGTCAAAGAAAGCCACAGTAACTGATCCCTTTCAGAGCTTCACCAATGCTTGAAAGCAAAATAAACGTCAGGAGTTTTCAGTAGCAGTAAGGGGAACCAAGGAATGCCAGATCTGGTCACACTTGTAACTGGAAAAAAAATTCTTCTTTTGTTTGTCGTGTCTTAACTTGGATCAACCGCAAAAGTGAGTGAGGAGGAGGAAAGAGAAGTTTAAAAAAAAAAAAGGAAGAAAAGAGGGAGAAGGGAAAAAAAACAGAGTGAGGAAGACAAAAGGGAAGAAAAATGTAGTAGATGAAAACAGTTGCAAGACTGACCAACCAGTCCAGAGGACTGATGTTGAAGTGTGCTCCTGACCCTTTGACAGAAAGGTTAGGGATTCTGGGTGCAGAATGAGGTATGTTTTCAACATGGCCTATGCGAGAATTTGTTTTGCTTGCCTACGCATTAATGTTACAAAGGGTTTTCTTTTTCTTTTTTTTTTTTAATGGGGGGAAGGAGAATGGAAAAGAAAAAAAACTTTTGTTCATTAAAAAAATTTAAAAAAAAAAAGCTACAAGGGGAGGGTGCTGACATTCATAATCAAGAATGGGGAAAACAAAATATGAAATTATAAGAGGAAGAAGTAGTCTGTGAAACAGAAGAGAAAGTCTTTGGTGAAAGTGAGGGGCAGAGGGGGGAAAAACAACAAAGAAGAGGAAAAAAGTCAGAGATTTTAGAGACTCCCAAATAGACTAGAAACTCAGAGATGGGGAGTCCTAACAGCCAGTCACTCAGCTGCAAGTTGTCGGTGTGACCTTGGAGAAGTCTCTTATCTTCTCTGTGCTACTATTTCCTCTTCAGAAACTCAGGGGTCACCATTCATTTAGTTAAACAAAGTTTAGTGGCTCTGCAAAAACTTAATGCCTGTCCCTGAGGAGCTTAGCATTTCACAGAAGAGGGGATGATACTTACACAAATAACTATAATTTGAAAACAAACATGGTAAGGAAATGAAAGAGGTGTAAATGAAGTGCTGAACAAGGAGTGTGGAGGGAAAGAATTAACTCAAGAATTGTTTTTCAAAAAGCCCATCCAGGTTGTCCCAAAAGTCTGTGTGCAGTTTGAGGTTTAATAGCTTAAAACTGCATGAAGACTTTGGGACAGACACACTGTATAAAAGTCAAAGGATGATGAGAATCAAATATCTTACAGTTACTCTGATACTATAATGTATCTGTATTCTCATAAATGTGAGTGTTCCCTCCAATGATGTAAACTGCGATCCATCCATGCTTGCCTATCATTTGAAATTCCTATTTGTGTTTTCTTGGAAATCTGGCATAAGGGGGTTTACCCCAATTACTGGGGAGGTGCTGCTGAAGGTCCCTAACACAGTCCAGGTGGCCCCCAACTCCTTGGCCACCCATTCTGTTGCCCAGGACACAGGGACACTCCAAGTCTCTGGTTTTCTCGTGTCCCAAATCACCTGGAGGCAAAGCCCCTGAGACTGCTTTGTGCTGGGTGCACAGATAACAAGAAAGGAAAAGAGGAAAAGGGTAGGGGGAGGCCAGATAGTGGCAGCCTGGGGCCAGAAGCCCATTGAGGCTCAGGACACTGATCCCTGAACCCTGGCAGCAGGTAGGTGTATGGCCCTTGATGCCCCCTCAGTATAGCCCTGGTCAGGGGGTCCCTACTTAGAAGAGAAAACAAGGGAGGGAGACAGGGGCAGGGGCTGGAATGTGAGTCTAGAACCCTCCTTGGATTGAGGTCTCATTTAGAAGGGTATGGGAGGACTGAGCAAAGCATCATTCCTTCCATGGGCAGTTAGGTGGTACAGTGGATAGAGTGCCCTGAAAGCCAGGAAGACTCATCTTCCTGAGTTCAAATATGCTATCAGACACTTACTAGCTGTTTGACCCTGGGCAAGTCACTTAATCCTGCTTGCCTTAGTTTCCTCTTTTGTAAAATGAGCTGGAGAAGGAAATGGCAAAGCACTATAGTACCTTTGCCAAGAAAACGCCAAATGGGGTCACAGAGTCAGACCTGACTGAAACAACTGAACAACAATAATAATAAATGAAAAAAAATTTCATGACAGAACTGAGTTTGACTCTTATCTTGCAAAAAATATATATACACATATATTAAAGGGATTTCTTGAGAGACTTTGCCACCCTGAGAGAGCTGAACAGTAGATATGAATTTTCAGGACTGAGAAGAAACCAGCAGATGCAGTTGATAGTTAGAGGTAACTAACTGCTAAGTGCTGAAGTATTATTTGTTATACTGGTCATAAATTATATAGCTGATGGGGTGCTTGGACCCCAGTTTCTCCCTGGCAGTTTTCCCTCAGCCCAAGGACACTATGCCTAGCAATTACTCATGAGTGGGCCTTAGCAAAACACTTATCTCTCTCCCTGGTGACACAAAGCTGGGTGAGAGGGTGCTGGGCTGCCCCCAGCCTTAAGACCATGTCTCTGGAAGCCTCCCAATTCCTTAGTAAGCTCTTGTCTTGTGAGAAAACTTTTCCTAATCAGGGCAGAGAAGGGTGTCTTGTCTGGCCCAACGAGTTTTGTCCCTGGCTGGCCCAGGGACTCTTCCTCCCGCCAGATTCCCAAGATCCTCTGACATCTCCCTCCCTGTCTGGTATCTCCCTACACTTTCCCATCCAAAGACACCTGGACCTTTAGATTACCTAATTAGTATCCCTGGCATTCCTTTCCCATGCACTTTTCCACATAAACCCCAGCTCCATCCTCAGTCTCTGGCAGGTTCCTTAAGAATCCTTGCCCACTGTATAACGTAACAATAAATCTTTGCCAACTTGTCTCAAAGAATGCTTGAGTCTGTGAATTCATTCCAGATGATCTCGTCCTGTTGTACTCTGGTCTTAGGGGGGTCTCAACCTCTCAGACTGCAACATAGCCAGTAACAATGATTTTATTTTAGCACATGAGACTAGAGGGATTGAAACGTGAAGAAGAAAAAAAAAAAAAAGATTTCTCCAGTCTGTTTTGTAAACTGGAGGCAAACCTCAGATCTAACAGACTAATTCTTAAAAGAAATTTTGCATTTCTATTAATATATGAAGAAATATTAGAACATATCTCTTGATTGCCATCGAATCCAGGATGAAAATTCATAAGTAGCCAGCTGAGGGGTCAAGGTTTTGGTCTGGTTTACAATTAGTGTGGTCTACTAGTAGAAACAGCATGGAGTAGTGGAGACCTGGATTAAAATCCCAACTCATACATTTATTAGCTATGTGACCCTGGGAAAATCACTTAACCATTCTGGTCTTTTCCTCATCTGTAAAATGAGGGAATTAGATACGTTGGACTCTAAGCCTCCTTAAAGTTCTAAATCTATGATCCTAGAACACACAACCAGGATGGGTATGACTATTAAAACATGCTCTGCTGTAGAATACTGTCTATAAAGGATTGCCTGTTCACTTCTTATACCTTCATTAAGGATGCCTTTGCTGGTCAAATTGATGGATTTGGGTATCTTATAAATTTGTAAGTATGAATTCCTAACAAAAAATAATCGATCTTCTTCCTCATTCACTGGACCCTTCTGAATCACTTATATCTTTCGTTTTATTGCTTAAGAAAATAAGATTATGTGGAGAAAGGCAGTGCCTAAATCTTTCCCCATATCAAATTGTATTGAGATAGAACCAAGGCCTATTAAACTGTGGGATAATTAATATTTTTATTAGGTAAAATCAGTGCAAATGATGGGAAGGTGTGTGGAAGAGACAGTGAGCAGACTGATTCGATTCCAATGAAGTGTAGATATAAGGGACTGTACGAGATAAGGCTGGAAAGGTAGACTGAAGTCGTATTTCTAAGGGTCTTGCATGCCAGTTCAAGTTTAGACTTCAAAGGCTGTGAAAGTCACCAAAACATCATAAAATCATAGGATTTAGAGCTAGAATAGAATTGAGTTCTTAATCTTGGGGAGGGGGAGACATCACAGACCCCTTTGGCAGTCTGATAAAATCTACAGACTCCTCAGAATAATGTTTTGAAATGTAGAAAATAAAATTTATAACATTACAAAGGAAGCAAATTATTTTGAAATACAGTTATCAAAATATTTTTTAACAACAAGTTCATGGATCCCAGGCTAAGAACCCTTAATCTAGCTGAACGACCAATTGAGTCCCACATGTAATACTTTCAGAAGATAGTCTTAGGACTAGATGCAGAATGGTGTACAGTTACCACCCTTTGACTTGATGAAGGCAAGGGAGAGCCCATCAAAGGTTATGATAGAATGGGATTTTTGGTAGTAATTAAGCCCTCCTCAGTTTGGGGTTCTTTCAGGGTGAGGGTGAGGTGCAACAGACAGACTCCTACACAATTGAGGATCAGAACTTTGAATGAGTCAACATTAGAACCTTACAGATGGCTGAGCTGAAGAATCCAGGAGATGGCATCTGAAGCAGAAACAGGATCCATACCCAAGGTCGGGGGCGTTGCAGAAGTCTTCAAGAATTTGAAGGCTTGTCTTGTTGTTGTTGTTGTTGTTGTTGTTTTGGGTGCTTTGTTTGTTTTGAGGCAATGGCATTAAGTGACTTGTCCAGGGTCATACAGCTAGTAAGTGTCTAAGGTCAGATTTGAATTCTGGTCCTCCTAGCTCCCAGCACTGGTGCTCTATCTACTTCACCACCTAGCTGCCCCTGAAGGCTTGTCTTGTAAGGAGGGATTCCTTGTTCTGTTTGGCCCCAAAGGGCCAAACCAGGAGCAAAAGGTAGAAGTTGCAAATAGGTCAATTTAGGCTTAACGTCACTAAAAAAAATTTCTAAGCATTAAAGCTGTCCAAGAGTGGAATGACGAGCTTCCAGAGGTGGGAGGCTCATTTCCTCCTTGAACTCTTCATGCAGAAGACGTTCCATCACTTATTGAGTAGGTTACAAAGTAGATTTCTTCTAGGTGGTGCAGTGGATAAAGCGCAGAGCCTGAAGTCAGGAAGATTCGTCTTCCTGAGTTCAAATCTGGCCTCAGATATGCACTAACTGTATGACTCTGGGCAAGTCTGTTAACCCTGTTCGGTTCAGTTTCCTCATCTGTAAAACGAGCTGGAGAAGGAAATGGCAAAACACTTCAATATCTTTGCCAAGAAAACCCCCAATTGGGTCATGAAGAATCAGACCCAACTGAAACGACTGAATAACTACAATAAAATAGACTGGACCTGATGGCTGCCAACTCTCAAATTCTGTTACTCTTAGATTCTGTAATATGTACCAAGAATCACAAAGCTAGAGAGACGAGCTAATGACCGGCAAGGTTCAGGGATTTAGGCCGTAAAGGTTTGTTAATGAATAAAGCATCCAACCTCTTAGAATAGAGGTTCGGGTGACTGAGCTAGATGAAAAGTCATCTTGGCACACTCATTTTGCCCATGAGCATCTATGTGCTCATCTGCCCAGCCAGCTGGCCCTACGCTCCAACTTTCCATGATGTCTGTTCAGCTTGAGAAGTCACAACCCACAGACCTCATTGTTCTCCATGGCAACGGTAGATAGATGGATCGGCAAGGGGGAGAGATGGGAAAAGGGAGGCCAGTTGGGGGACTATTGCAGCAGATCAGGTGAGAGAAAACAATGGAACAAATTAGGGTAGTGGCATGGGAAAAGGAGGGGAGGGATTTAAGAAATAATAGAAGAAAGAATCGTCAAGGCTTGATGACTGACTGTAAGTGGATAGTTAAGAGAAGAGAAGAGTAAAAGGGCCCCAGTAGTATGGCCTACTTAGAGGACTAATCCTCTGGTTTAACAACAACAATAAACTTTAATAGCTAATTTAATAGCTTAAAATGACACTAAGACTTTTGGAACACACTGAATAAAAAGCAGACAGGTATGGATGAGGTAAAAGAATACACTTACTCAGGCAGATGTCTAGGGAAAGACAGGTGACCATGGTTCTAGCCTTGAAAGGTGTAGCTATTTACCCATGACCTTTACTAAATCATAGGTTCACATATTTAAGTCTGGAAGGGAACTTCTAACTAATCTTATACAAGCCCTTTATTGTAAAGATGAGGAAACTTGGGATTGAGGAATTTGTTAGTACTACTATTACTACTACTACTACTACTACTACTAACAATAATAATAATAATTAGCATTTATATAGTAGGGGAGCTAGGTGGCACAGTATATAAAGCAATAGACTTGGAATCAGAAAGACTCATCTTCCTGAGTTCAAATCCAGCTTCAGATACTTACTTGCTATGTGACTCCAAGTCATTTAAACCTATTTACTTCAGTTTCCTCATCTGCAAAATGAGAGGAAGAAAGAAATAGCAAACCATTCCAATATCTTTGCCAAGAAAGCCCCAAATGGAGTCATGAGGAGTTGGACACAACTGAACAAGAACAACAATTTTTAGTGCCTACTATGTACCAGGCACTTTACAAATATTTTATAATTTGATCCTGACAATAATCCTGGGAAGTAGGTGTTATTATGATCTCCATTTTACAGTTGAGGAAACTGAGGCAGTTGGCGGTTAAGTGACTTGCTCAAAGTCCCAAAGCCAGTCAGTGTCTGAGGCTAGATTTGAACTCATGTCTTCTGACTCCAAGCCCAGGGCTCTAACCACTATACAACCTAGCTGCCAGTGACTTGAGGCTCAGCCTGTGCCACTAGCTGTCTTGTTTCCCTGAGTATGACTCCACTCATAAATGTTAAAAGATCCAGAGGAAGGCCTTTTGTACACTGAGTAGACCCTCCATGGATGACTTATGGGAAGATATGGACAAGAAAAACATAGAACAAGAAGATGTGGACAGTTTGTGATCTCCACTGCCAGAGAGAGTACACTGATGAAATTCCTACTAGTAACAGCTAACATTTATACAGCTATTTGAGGTTTGCAAAGCACTTTACGGATATTATATGTAGCAGGCACTGATGCCAACTCAATGATTATTGCCTTGCCTGGAACTGTCATGACATCAGAAGTCCCAGCCATACTACTCCCTCATGACTCCAAACAGGGTGCTAAATTCTATGTATAAAAGATGCCATGCAATGACAGTGGCCAGAGATTTGGAATGTGCCTAATAGCTCATCTTGTCTTACCTGGTCCTAAATGAGCATCTTGACTAAAAGAACCCGCTACCTTTGAGGGAAGTCCATTCTACCTATTTTGGGGTTCAAAAAAAAATCAAATTCAAACCTTACTTGTGTCAA
This sequence comes from Vombatus ursinus, assembly GCF_900497805.2. NCBI lineage: Eukaryota > Metazoa > Chordata > Mammalia > Diprotodontia > Vombatidae > Vombatus > Vombatus ursinus. Next base: position 37,855,116 of record NW_020954608.1, read on the forward strand.
TTAACCTCTCTTAGAAAACTTTCTGGTCTGAATGATAGGGAAAATATTCCTCAGAAGCTTTCAAAAGAAAGGCAGAAGGACGTTTTAAGTAATTTATTCTTTTACTCATTTGTTAGCACAGTGTCTAGCAAATAGTAAGTATTTAATAAATGCTTATTGACCTGCAAAAAATTATCAATTTCACAAGTATAAGCTGGAGAGGAATGTTTAGACAGGAGTCTGCCTAAACCAACAGATCACAAGCTCAGGATGAATAAGCCATAGGATATGGCTGCCAGAAAAGTGGATGAGATCTTAGGTCACCTTAAAAAGGGGCACAGTATCCAGAAATAAAGAGGTGATAGGCCCTATGTACTCTGTCCTGGTCAGGCCACACCAGGAGTATTGGGTTCAGTTCAGGGCATCACAGTCTAGGAAAGACCTTGTTAAGCTGGAAAGCACCCCAAAGATGGGCAACCAGTATAGTCAAAAGCATAAAACTATGTCTTATGAAGAGAAGACTCAGGTGAGTCTTCATGATAGCTGTCTTCAAGGATTTGAGGCTGGTGTTTTTTTCAATGTCACTTCTCTATTTTTAAAAAATACTTTTATTTTATTTTTAATTTATAAAATAAAACAAGCATTTCCATAACATAGTAGAATAATAAAAAGATGATGTATACGAAACTGCAAATGCATTATATACAATTTGCTATTCCTTTTAAATATATAATAAATTGATCATTTAAATTTATTTTTCTTTTTTTATTCCCTTCTCCCAACCATCATCCTAGAGATGGCTACCATTAGACATAAATATGTATGTATATGTAAAATCATTCTACAGAGGGATTAAACTTGTTCCTTTTGGCCCCAGGAAGCAGCACCAGAAATAATAGGTGTAAATTACAAAGGGGCCAATGTAAGCTTGATGTAAGGCAAAATTTCCTAAGAATCAAACTCTCCAAAACAGTAATGGGTAGCCTCAGGACACTTTTCAATCAAAGGCTGGATTTACCATTAGTTGGGTATATTATAGTGGGAATTCTTTCTGGTCAGAATAGTTGGTCATTGAGGTCCCTTCCAACTCTAAAATTCTGGGCTTCTATGAAGTGGATGAAGAAGGCATATTGCCTAAATGGAGTCAATTCAGTTGGATGGCCACTACTATCAACATGGGCAGGCATTCTTGATTAATTAAAAAGAAAAAAGTAGAGTAGATTGTATTTGGGAAATTGTGCAGAGCTTCCAAAATCCCAAGATGCTCCTTGACACAAAAACCTATTTTCTTAATACCAATATTCTCTTGGTTTTACTATATGACTAATAATCACAGAATACCATGATCTCTAAAGAATCAGAACTATGGGCAGCCCAAGGAGTAACAGAGAAGTTGGACATAAACAGATAACAATATGCAGGGTGTCTGAGAAGTCTTCCTGTAATCTTAAGGACCTTAAAACACCCGCTATTACTAATGGTGACTTGTGTGGAAGTAAAAGACATAAGTAGAATAAAAAAATATAATCAAGACATTATATAAATGGAAAAGGAAGTGGTCCAGTCACATACTCAAAAGGGAGAGATCGTTAACTTAGCCAGCCTGGAGGAAGCACTGCTACATCAGAAATGTTAAAAGACTTAGAAGGAGGCCTTGGTACACTGAACAGACCCTCCATGGATGATTTACGGGAAGATATGGACAAGAAAAACACAGGACAAGAAGATATGGATGGTTTGTGATCTCCACTGTCAGAGAGTATATATTAACAAAATTACTACCAATAATAGCTAGCATTCATATAGTTATTTAAGGTTTGCAAAACCCTTTACAAATATTATCTTATTTTATTCGCACAACAACCCTGGAAAGTAGGTGATATTATTATAACTCTTTGACAGATGAGGAAACTGAGGCAGACAGAGGTTAAGTGACTTGTGTCACAAATCTAGTAGTATCTGTGGCCACATTTGAACTCTGGTCTTCCTGACTCTGAGTCCAGGACTGGCTGTATCTTCCACTTAGCAGCCAAATGCATCAAAACATAAAATTATCATAGATAATAAGTGCAGGCCCCAATGAGTTGCTGGGTGTGATTTCAAATATACAATCACCTTACATCAATCTCCTTATCTTTACCTCTCCCTCTCCCTCTCTCTCTCTCTTTCTCTCTCTCACTTTCTCTCCTCACCATGCTTAGTCTTTCTCTGTCTCCTCCTCTTCTTCACAACCCTCAGAAGTATACAATATGGAACCAGAGTGTCTTTTTTTTTAACATATGTAGTACTTAAATAAAGTTTGTTCATTACTTCAGTATTAATGCTGCCCTAAGGGCCCACAGAATATTCAAAGGGAGCCTTGCAGTGTATCCGATATACCTAGTATGGGAGAATTCATTGGAGGACGGGGCTGACTTAAGTGGGATGAGAAGTCATGGATGGGGTGCAATCTGCAGTAGAGGAGGGAGTTCCCACATCAGTGACTTCATAGAACTATTGCTATATTGAAGTTCTTAATTTGCAAAGCAGGTATGCTCAATATTTTCCATTTTTGTCTACAAGAAACCCTCTTGCCCATGAAACTATTCCTTTAATGTTTGTTGTTGTTAGGTTGTTTCAGCTGCTTCTGACTCTCTGTGACCCCCTTTGGGGTTTTCTTGGAAAAGGTACTGTAGTGATTTGCCATTTCCTTCTCCAGTTCATTTGACAGATGATGAAACTGAGGCAAATAGAGTTAAGTGACTTACCCAGGGTCACACAGCTAGTAAGTGTCTGAGGACAGATGTGAACTCTGGTCTTCCTGACTCCAGGCTAGTGTGCCACCTAGCCACTCCCTCCTTTCATGTAGCTCTTAATTATTTTTCTCCCTCTGGTTCTGGGATCTTTAAATGGAAAAGAAGTCCAACGCTGACCTATGAGAACAGTTTCATCCTTTGTCCCCTAGAGCTGTTATATAAATTTAATTACATCTGATTGTTCTAGGGCAAAGGTAGTTTGACTGATAAGAATTTCACTCTCTCTTCCATCTCAGTGCATTACTTTTCCCAAAGGAGTACCTCTGACCTGTCTTATATTTGATGCAGTTTAGGTTTCACAAGAACGGGAGGTCAACAATTCCTTAAAAAATAATAATAACTTGCATTTACATAGCGTTTCAAGGTTTGCAAAGTATTTTACACATCATACCATTTAACCAACAATTTTCAAAACTTCTCTATGCTAAATAATAATTTAATGCCAAAGACAATATGGTCAGCTTGTTGTCGTTTTCAGTCGTGTCCAACTCTTGTGATCCCATATGGGGTTTTCTTGGCAAAGATACTGGAGTGGTTTGTCATTTCCTTCTCCAGCTCATTTGACAGATGAGGAAACTGAGGCAAACAGGGTTAAGTGACTTGCCCAGAGTCACACAGCTAGTAAGGTCTAAGACCATATTTGAACTCAGGAAGATGAGTCTTCCTGACTCCAGGCCTGGCACTCTGTACACTATTCACAGCACCACCCATATATCTTTTTTTTTTCTATCACAGACACCTAGACATTCTGGTGAAACCTACAGACTCCTTTTCAAAATAATGTTTCCAAGCCCAGGGCTCTATCCACTTAGGTCCCTGGGAATAGAGGTACAGAAGAGGGGATGTTGGGAGGAGATGTAAACAGGAACAGCTTGAATGACTGATTAGTTTATCTTAAAATTATATATTGTCTATAACTTCAGAGTTAGGACTTCAAAGTCCATCTAGTCTAACCAATGGCTGAACAAAAAAAAAAGATCCCGTCTCCAACAGGGCAAGTGATCATTCCCTTTGAGGCAGCTCAAAAACAACTACTTAGTTAGCTCTGACTAAATTTTTGACCTTTGGCAACTTCCACATATTACTCTTAGCGTTGCCCTGTGGGGCTAACCCCCTCTTCACAATCCATCCTTCGGACAGTTGCCAAACTGATGTTACAAAAACAACTCATCTAACCATCCCACAGCCCTTATTAGAAATCTCTAGCAGCTTCTGATTGCCTCCAGCCTGGGGTTAAAAGCCCTCCATTAATGGGCCCTACCAACCTTCCCATGGACTTTCATTTCACTACCAAAGGGGTTCATGATACACATAAAAATTAAGAACCTCTCTCTTAGTAGCTGCTTCCCAGACTTATTTGGGTGCCTCTCCGTGTATGGGACTGGAGAGGGAAAATGTTTTTACTTTCTAATCTTGTGGTATGCTACATTTCCATTTCTATTATCCTCTAAAGCAGAACAACCGGAGATCTTTCATAGAAGTTCGACCCTGAACCCTGACCCACATCTCTTATCACCTGTTTATAACAGTTCACATTCATAAAGAGCTTTGAAGCTTACTAAGTAATTTCCTGACAACTTACTGTTAGGTACATAACGCCAATATGATTATCCCCATTTTAAAGATAAGAAAACTGAGGCTGAGAGAAGGTAGTTGATTTGCCCATATTCACACAACTGGTAAGTGGAAGAAGTAGGCTGGGCGCTCAGATCTCCTAACTCAAAATCCTGGCCTCCGTCTGCTATATCATATTTGGCTGATGTCATAGTCAGTAGTGAGTTAAGACTGATTTTATCATTTGCTGCTGTCAAATGATTCCTAGCATCTGGGCCTACTCCCACTAGCAACTATATAACAATAGTTATTTTTTTCCCCCTGGGACCTGCCTGTATCCCATCAGCTCTTTCCAAAGGCCAAAAACAGATATCCTGTCACCTCCTTCCCTTTCGGGCCATCCATCCACTGTCTGCTTCCTGCCTAAGAGATGGTTCCCTTTTTCAGCTCACTTTCAAGAACAGAGAAGAGGGATACACAATGACCCCAAAGAGTAATAATCCACACCTCTGGGATTCCCTCTTCAGACTGCCCAAATTCCCTTTAATGACTCAGCACTCAGGAGCCCCAGGCCTCCACCCAAGGAGAATCCTACCTTAACAATAACAAAACGACTTAATCATAGGATAAAAATTAAGAGGCATAATTTCCCCCAAGGGTTAAGAAGTCATCAATACAAACATAACCAAGTTGCTCCTGCTTTGTATAAAGGGGAGCTAAATGGAAGGGAACGCTAAGGTAAAATCTCTGAGACCTCGGGGAAGTTTCTAGGTCTCTAGGCCTCCGTTTCCAGCTCTAACAATTTATGATTCATCCTCACCGGAAAACACTAATTTTGAAGTGAACCAAGGACGATTAGTTCTTTCTGATATTCCTAAGCCATGGAAGGAAGATGTTTAGTTGATTTTTCTGCCTACAAGATGAGAGGTTAGTCATTTCCCCCAAACTACTTAGGTTTAAATGCACTCTGGAACCCATGCTCTTAAGAGGTACCAACACCCAAGACAGTGCTGGGCCAGAACACCAAACTTATTATGATGCTAATTTCCCTTAGCTGCCCCTCTAAGGAGAATTTAAAATATCACAATGAGCCAGAAAAATGCCTTATGATGTCTTTTTTTTTTTTTGAGGCAATTGGGGTTAAGTGACTTGCCTAGGGTCACACAGATAGTGCTGGAAGCTACATTTGAACTAAGATCCTACTGATCCCAGGACTGGTGTTCTATCCATTGTGCCACCTAGCTACTCTTCTTATAACATCCTGGGAAAGAGAAGTTTGTGATGCTTTATGTTTGACTACCGAGTATGCAATCCATCAGTCTCTTTTAGTTGGATGGGTTGTGTCCTGAGGGACCTAATTATTCACCAATATAAATTTAGTCAATAAGCATTCAATAAGCACTTATTATAGGGGTCCTTAGCCTTTCAGAAGTCTGGTGAAACCTATGAACTCCTTTTCCAAATAATGTAGATTACTCTCCAGTTCACAGTTTAGTCTAGGCAGTGCTTCTTAAACTTTGTGGGTCACAATCCCATATAGGGTCATGAAAAATTTGGCAACAATGAAAGGTTTCTGAACATGCAATGACTAAAAATTAATTCAAAATCAAATGTGTAATGAATCTGAGGTATTTCTGGCAGTGTCCTCAGGTCACGCAATGCCAACTAATGCTACCAACACGAAAAGAGGTCTTGAGAGGAAAAAGTTGAAGAAGTCCTAGTGTATGAGAGATTAAGTGATTTACATGGAGTCTCAAAGTAATACGTGTCAAAAGCAGGACTTGCTTTCCTGAGTCCAGTTCTATCTACTATGGCATACTGCCCTCTTAAAAAAAAAAAGCAATGGTTTTTATTATTAAATTATTGTTTATTAACCAAATGTATTGTTAAATTAATAACTAATAAAATACATTATAGCATATAATAAATATATTAACTATATTAAACATTGTTTCTAGAAACAAAATGTATATATTTATTTATTAAATTGTCTAGAAACAAAATTTATTATTAATAAAAAGCCAATGATTGCAACAAGTTTCTTCATAAGTGCATAAGCAAATTAGTTCATTAAGTTATTATAAAGAAAAGATCACCAAATGTATTTACACTGGACATTGTGATCGCTGTTATCAATGTAAATTCATTAGCAACCAAACAGTTGCTAATGGATTAATCAACCCCTAGAATTAATTCCCATCCCTAGAATTTCATAAGGGTGGGACAGTATCCAGTGCTAACTTCTTTACAAATGACAGATACAGAAATCTATAAGATGGGGTTAAAAACCTATAGAGAAAAATCTACATCATGTGATAATTTTCTTTTGATTTATGATTCATTTTTTGGTAGAGTTTTAGAGAAAAGAGGAATTGGATAGGGAAATACTTTGAGAAACTACTTTTTGCATACCCACTTCCTTGGAGGACCTGAATCCCTTGGTGATCCTGGCAAATTTTATTACAGGAACAGTCTTCAAAGAGCAAAGGTTTGATGTGTTGAGAATTCTTTTTGCTGCCTAAAACTGACTTGGCCAAGTGTTCTACAGCTAAAAGACCTGACGAGGGTGGCTAGTAACTTAATAAACTTTGTCCGGATTTCTCCTCTGCCCCATCATATTCTTCTGCCTTGAATTACACATTTCTCTACATATAAAATCTATTCATTAAATTGCCAACTCTTTGGGAGTAGGGATAATGCTTTTTTTTTTCACCTCGGAATGCTGGACAAACTCTGAAACCTCTCCTCCTTTGAAGGTTCCTCTATCCATCTATATCACCACTAGCTATTCAATCACATTTTCATTTAAAATAAACATTTAATGTTTAACATGATTGTACATGTATAACCTATATCAGATTGCTTGCCATCTTGGGGAGGGGGGAGGGAAGGGAGGAAAGGAGAAAACAATTTGGAAGTCAATCTTATAAAAATGAACATTGAAAATTATCTTTACATGTAATTGGAAAAATAAAATACTATTAAGTGGGGAAAAAAATAAAATAAAATAAGCATTTAACAAATGCTTAATAATTTGGATTGAAAGAGACTGCTTACCTGTTTTTTAGAAACATGATTGTTTCCACAGATCAATCAAGTGACAAATATTTATTGGACTTGCTATCTTTCCAGCACTGTGTGAGGCACTACATGGAATATAAGAGGGGCATAAAATGACAGTCCTTTCTTGAGAGCGAGCTTATAAACTGGGTGGTAAGGATAGATGCCATAGTTCTGAGAACAGGGACTTCAGTGTGGATTGGAGAATCTGAAGAAAGTTTAGTGGAGAAGTTAGGAATTCAGCTGAGCTTTGAAGGATGAAAAGAAAAAACACAGGGGGGAAATTAGAGCATTTTCCATAGAGGGAAAGAGGGCATTGCATATAGGGGAAAAGAGGGCTTCCCATGTGGGGAAACAGCATGATGAGGAAAGAGAAATAGGGAAAGGAATTAGCATGGTATGTGTAGTTGTCTATGAGGATACTAGCCTGATTACAGCAAAGGCTTCCCCTTGGGGAACAGTAACAGAAAATATTCCATAGATAAGGTAGAACCCAACTAGAGAGGACCCTGAAAGCCAGGGTGAGAATTTGGGACAGGTTTCAATTCAGCAAATGTGTGCTGAAGACTGTGGCTGATAGTTGGGACAATACAAAGTTTAGATAAGTCAAATTCCCTGCCCTCAAGGAGCTTACAGTCTATTAAGGGATATGACACAGAGAGGAATAACTATGATGCAAAATAGTAGATAATCAGTGCACAAGAGAGGTGCAAGCCAAGTTTTATGTGAGGTCTTAGTGGGGAAAGGTCATTACCAATTTGGGAGAAGGAAGACTTCCCTGAAGAGGCAGCATTTGAATGCTACCATTTGGGGGCAGCTAGGTGGCCTAGTGGATAGCCTACTAGCCCTGCAGTCAGGAGGACTTGAGTTCAAATCCAGCTTCAGACCAAATACTTGACACTTACTAGCTGCGTGACCCTGGGCAAGTCACTTAATCCCCAATTGCCTAAAAATAAAAATAACAAAATAAAAATAAAAATAAAATATAGAAAGTTGAATCTGTCAGCTCTACACAGAAAGAAAGGGATGAGACTGGAATCCAGTTATGCTCTTAACCTAAAACCTCTATTATACAAATTCAGCCTTCATAGGCAGGTATAGTGCTAATCGAGGTATCACATTCCTGTCCTTAGAAAGCATACTGTTGACACTGTCATAGACATATACCACAGACATGTCATACACATGTCATAGAAGTAATCTCTTCTCTTCTGGTTTTTAACACAACCCTTACAAAGATACTTCAGAAATGTGCTGAATGCCCCTACATCTCACCTCCTCATAATGGACACTGCACTATACCTAAGAAAGGGAATAACAGAAAAGTCCCAAAACCCTGTGGCTGCACTTAACCATGAGGGACAGGGTTGACTGAGTTAATTTTTATAGAATCTTAAACCTAGGAGGGAACCTCAAGAGGTCAACTAGTCGTAGGCAGGATAATGCTCTCCTGCTTCTTAGAGAGATTGCTGTCTCTCCTATTTGCAAAGCTCTCTCAGAAAAAAAAAGTTCTATCATTTTGTATACAACGAAAGTTGAAGAGTGTCCTTTGGTTATCTAATTCCCTAGTTTATAATCTTTTAGGGCTGTTGTTCAGTCATTTCAGCTGAGTCTGACTCTTCTGTGGCCCCATTTGGGGTTTTCTTCATAAAGATACCGTAGTAGTTTGCCATTTCCTTCCCCGGCTCATTTCACATATGAGGAAACTGAGGCAAACAGGGTTAAGAGATATACTTGCCCAAGGTCACACAGCTAATAAGCAGCAGAAGCCATCTTTGAATTCAGGTCCTTATAAGATAGGTAATACAATTATAATTATTCCCATTTCACAGATGCTGAAACTGAGGCACAGAGAAGTGAAGGGACTTCTTCATGTAAGGTTAGCAAGTGGTAGAGGTGGAAAGTGAACCCACCTCTCCAGAATCTAAGAGAGGCACTTAATCCACTACACCCCATCAGCTTCTGCCTAAAGGACCTGTTTCTATTGGCAAAACTTCCTGGTCAGTTGAACAATACCATCCTAAATCTATCACATATTATTTCATATTAACTTGCTATCACAGCCCAGTCTTCCCTATATCCAGCCTAAATCTTTTCTCTTTGAGGTTAAGCTTTATCTCCATGTAGCACCTAATGAGCTAAAACCCTAGATGATAACTAAAGGTTGGGATCAGTGGAGACACTTTTTTCTTTCCCCAAGAAAACCCACCTTAACAACTCCCATATGCTAAAGAACAGGATAGCACCTAGGATTCCATTTACTGTTATTCATAATAACTTTCACCTACAACAGGGGTTCCTAACCTGGGGTTTAAAAACTTTAAAAAAATAGATAAATTATTTAAATATAACTAGTTTCTTTTATAATTCTAAACACACACACAAGCACATAATTTCCTTTTGTATTTTTTATGCATTTAAAAACATTATTCTGAGAAGAGGCCCACAAGCTTTACCAGACTGCCTAAGGGGTTCATGATATGAAAAAGCTTAAGCACCCTCAATTTATACAGGGCTTTACAGTTCCCAAGGCACTTTCTTCATAATATCCTTATAAGATAGGTAATACAATTATAATTATTCCCATTTCACAGATGCTGAAACTGAGGCACAGAGAAGTGAAGGGACTTCTTCATGTAAAGTTAGCAAGTGGTAGAGGTGGAAAGTGAGCCCACCTCTCCAAAATCTAAGAAAGGCACTTAATCCACTACACCCATCAGCTTCTGCCTGAAGAACCTGTTTCTATTGGCAAAACTTCATGGTCAGTTGAACAATACCATCCTAAATCTATCACATATTATTTCATATTAACTTGCTATCACAGCCCAATCAATGACCCCAATAATGCTTCATTTTAGGGAATGAACTTAGAAAAACCTGGGAAAACTTGTATGAACTGATACAGAGTGAAGTAAGCAGAACTAGGAGAACTATTCATGTAGTAACAGCAATATTGTAAACATAATCAACTTTGAAAGACTTATTAACTTGGATCAACACAATGACCTGCCACAATTCCATGCTTTTCATAATGAAGCATGCTATCCTTTTCCAATAGAGAGCTAATGAACTAAGAGTAGAAGCAGGGTGGGGAACCCTAAAGGCTGCAAGTTCCCCACCCCTGGACTGAAGCATATTTTCTTCTCTTTCTTTTTCTTACTTTTTTTTTAGGGGGGGGCAAGGAGAGGAAGGTAGCTAATGTAGAAATTTGTTTTGCTTAATTATGCACATTTGAAAGGGGTTTTGTTTTTCTTGCCTTCTTAGTGGGTAGGGGAGGATGGAGAGACACTTAGAACTAAAAATAAAATTAAGTTGAAATTAAAAATTTTAAATTAAATAAAGTAAAATAAAACACTGAAAGAAATCAGTACTTCATCATAGGCTTGGAGGTATCTGAAAAATAAAACACAAGTATCTTTGGTTGGGAGCAGTTAGGTGGCACAGTGGGCCAGGAGGCAGGAAGATTCATCTTCCTGAGTTCAATCAAACACTTCCTAGCTGTGTGACCCTGGGCACGTCACTTAACCCTGTTTGCCTCAGTTTTCTCATCTGTAAAATGAGCTGGAGAAGAAAACAGCAAACCACTCTAATATCTCTGCCAAGAAAACCCCAAATGGGGACACGACTGAAACAACTCAACAACAACCACCATAACCTTTGACTGGCACGTTAAGAATCAAACATTAAGTTTGTGACACACACATTTCTCTGAGTCAGAATCAGTACAAAGGTACTGGAGTATATTTGCCAAAAGATATTGGTGCTTGGCATTATGGCAGAGATGACCTCTACTCTATATATGGAAGCTGAGAACAGTGGAGGCAAAAAACACTTGTCCTGAGTTTTGAAGCAAGTCACCAGCAATGACAAGAATATAGGCCTCACTCCTATTCCCTCCATATCCTATCACGGTGCTCTCAGAGGGTCTGCTTCAAACCAATAATCCTACTATGTTAGTAGTCAGTTTCTAGCTCAGAAAACCTGCTGTGTGTCCTGCATTTCTGGTATTCACAAAGAGGCCATAATCAGAGAGAGAAATTAGTTAATTAACATTTATTAAGTGCCTACTATGTGCCAGGCAGTATGCTAAGAACTGGGCATACAGAAAGGCACAAAAGACAGTCCCTGTTGTCAGTAGTATGGGGTGGTAGAAAAAGCACTGAACATCAGATTTGAGATCAAAAGACTTGCGGTTTCAGTCTCAGTCGACGTATGACTTTCCCAGTCTCCTTAAGCCTCAATTCTCCTTCTGTGAAATGAGGATAAATTATACCTACTCTACCAACCTCACTGGGGAGTTGTAAGGATCCAGTGAGATGAGGTATACAGAAGCACTTTAAAAAATATAAAGCTCTAGAAGAATTGGGCATTGGTTATAAATTATACTTTAATACTTCTCTCCCAGGTCATTGACTGTTGTTCTGGCTTTTGTCTTGCCACTGGACTTCAGTGACTCCGGAAGAGAGAGTGAGGCTGACAACTTTGTGCAACTCTGCCTCACATAAATCCAATTCACTGGAAAGTCAAGACATCACTCTGTTGGGTCACTGGTCCTCTTAGAAAAAATGGACAAACAGCAACTATACTTTAATACTTAAAGGATCTGTGGTTCTGTCAGTTCTTGTAAAATAGATGACAACTCCCATGACACCTTAGGAGATGGGAGACAGTGATCGTTGTTGGAGCAGGAGTTGCTGAGGCTGGAAAATTCATCCCCATGAGGCCAATCTGGTGATGAACCTTTCTGAACATGGCTCAGTTCATCACCAGGACCAGAGATACCTGCATCTCATCAGCAGAGTAGTACTCAAGTGACCCTGAATTACTGAATATATGTCTATAAATATATTTACATCATATAGGAATAATGTTAATTTATCATTACTTTGGTATTTCAACGGATACTTTGGAGTACTGGAGATCACATTAAAGTGAGTACTCTTCCTAGGGGTACAGAGTAAAATCCAGCCTCCTCATCCTGAGCATCTTTTGCTTATGTCCCTTGAAGTGAAGCACTGTCCTGTTTTTGTCTTTTGTATCCCCAGTCCTCAGCCCAGTATCTGACACATAGCAGGCCTTTATTTCATTGGCCCTTATTCATTGATTGATGTCCTCCCATAACTCCTCCACAGGGAGTGTCTACCCAATATGCTGAGAGACTTGATCTGCCAGAGGTTATTAACTTTGGTTTCATGAACTTGTTTTCTTAATATTTTAATAACGGTTGTTGTTGTTGAGTTGTGATTGACTTTGTGACCCCATTTTGGGTTTTCTTGGCAAAGATACTGGAGTGGATTGCCATTTCCTTCGCCAGCTCATTTTACAGATGAGGAAACTGAGGCAAAGAGGGTTAAGTGACTTGCCCAGGGTCACACAGCTAGTGTCTGCGGCCACATTTGAACTCAGCTCTTCCTGACTCCAGCCCTGTGCTCTCTCCATTGTGCCACCTAGCTGTCTTTTAATAACTGTAGTTCAATACAATCAGTCTCCTTTGTAATACCTTACCTTTTATTTTATGCTTTTAAAAACATTTTTCAAGAAAGGGTCTACAATTGTATGCTGTGCTGTTTGATTGTTTGCTTCATCTATACCTGTGATTTTTATCAATGTGAAGGACTCCTGATTTGGACATTTCCTCCACTAATACAGAATGGCAACTCATTTGTAACTTAAGGCCTTAGAAAGTTGACTAGAAACACTGAAAGGGTAAATGACTTGTCCAGGATCTCACATCTAGCATGTGTCAGAGGCAGGATTTGAACCCAGGTTTTCCTGACTTTTAAGACAGGCTAGCTGACTATCCCATGATGCCTAAATTAGTATTTCAAATAAATAGTATTTACTTGAAAAAAAAAGAAAGAAAGGGTCTATAAGCTTCACTGGACTTTCAAAGGGGTCCATGAAACAAACAAACAAAAAGGTTTAGATAGAACCTCATTCTAGACCTCTAGACATTGCAAGGATGCCAATGGATCACCTGTTAACCTTTCATATAATATGATGGCCTAACTCTTTTTCCAGTCTAAAAATATTATATCCCTGATTTCCTTCATAATACTTTGCCCTTTGGTGATTTGTTGTTGGTAACATGTTACAACTCTGCATGGCCTTTTCAAAAATAATAATAGTAATTACTATTATTAGTGATGATGATGTAAGATACTATGAGATACCATACCATGACTTAAGGAACTCAAATGATAATAGTTGTGGAAATGAACATTTGACACTGCCCTGAGTGTTTTACTAAGCTGAAAGCTGTAACAAGGGAAGTTGAACAGAGATGGCTCCAGCCCTTTTGGAGTTTGCAACATGAGGCAGACAGCAATGATGCTTCCAGATGTCAAAAGCCTTTATCCATTCAGACGTGTGAAACAACTCCAAATGGGGCAATGAATGATGTGCTGGAAGGGATAATTGACCCCAAGTTGTCACCAGTGTTACATATGGGATAACTGAGGCACCCCAAAGGATAATGAGTAGACCTGCAAGTTAACAGATGAACAAAACCCTGTCCCTGCCTTTTGGTCCCCACTCCTACTCACCAATGAACACTCATCTTCCCTTCCACTCTGAAACACAAAGTAGTAAACAACTGTCTCATCCTCTTCCAGAAGTGGCTTGATTTCAGAGAAAAGCAGGAGAAACCATTCTCGTCTGACTGGTTGTTGAGCTCATAAAGGCCCCAAGGAAATAAATATAATGGGTAAGAGCCAGAAGACTCCACAATTCAACTTGAAAGGCTTGGCAATGACCGTGAATTTAAAGAGAGAACATGATCCTTGGAATACAGATAAGTTGTGAGCTTGTTAAACTGTGAGCTTGTTCATTCCTTCTAATTTCATGATTGATGCTCTGCAAATAAATCATTAGGACACAAATAGCCAGGACATACACAATGTTTATAATGCATGGGAGAATTTTAGCCAGAGAAGCTAGAATTAATTCTTGAGTAATAATCATTCACAAGAGCCCAAGTGATTCCCATCACAAGAAGAACTGGATAGGCAGTGCACAAGCTTTCTATTTCAGTTGCAAACAAACTCTCCCCAAACCAAAACCAAAGCAAGTCTCCCCACAGCTCGTGGGGTTTGCTGACGGCCACTCCCATCACAATTTCTGCAGCAGCCTGCATTCTGGATCCACCCTGAGCAGCCTGGCTGAGGCAGAAGAGACTTTATGTGTGCTAGTCTCAGTTTTGTTTCTGCTAATGATTTTGTTCAGTCTTTTCCCGTTAGGCTGATTTCTTGCCTTCCCCACTTGCAAAATTCCGCCCCAAGGGGAAGTGGCCTATCTTTATTCTAAGGATGGTGGTCGGGGGAGTAGAACTAGGAGGGCACAACTTAGGGGGAAAAAAGGGGACTGTACGAAATTGGGTCAGAAAGGTCTCATTTACTGCAGATAGCCCACCCAGATTGAAAGCAAGGTTTGCTGCATGCTATCTTGCTAAGCCAGGATTACCCAGACCTAGCTAGCCCCATGATAAGCCCATGCACATATCTCTTTCAGATGAAATACATCTTAATGAAGCACTCAAATCTCAATCAATGCAGAGCTCCCAATACCATCTCACTCTTTACAAGGTTACATCGAATACTCCAGCTGGGTGAAAAGCCCTTAAAGATTCTGTATCCCCTCTTTTATCTGCATCCCTGAAGCTTCGCTGCAGTCTAGCTGGAAATTCAATGAAAGTTCCTACACTCTGAGCTCAGAGTCGCACCGTCAGATTCTCAAGACAACTGAAAGGACATATATTTGTCCCAGTTGTGGAGGCAGGGCTGGGCAGTGGTTAGGCAGAATCTGGACCTCTGGAGGAATGTTCCGCCTTCAGGAATTGGAGTAGAGAAGTTGGACAAGGTAGGCAAACAGGGTGCCAGAAAAAGCTGGTGAAAGTCCCTAGAATAGGACTGAGCAGCAGGTCGAAATCTCTGAACTCAGCCTATTAACTTCAGGCTGATGGGAATCAGGCAGACAGCAGCCTCGGGGTGGCGAGACATCAGCAAACCCATGCAAAGCCACTGCAGCGCCGTCGCTTCCTTCCTTCATTACCGACCTAGAGGTGGGGAGGGGAAGCCCGGGAGAATCCGCGGGTCCGTCTAACTCCACCCCTGAGCCAGTCCCGCCTTCTCCCTATTGCCTAAGGGTATTCTGAACTGGGATGCAAAGGAAGACCCGCAACAAGTTTGAAAAAGACGCTCTGCCTACCTTTACTGAAGGGCATCTCGCCAGAGCGAGGGAGCTAAGTCCCGGGAGGATGCAGAAATGGCAAAGGCTTCCAAGGGATGACGAAGGCGCCTGCAGTGCTGGGATGAATCCTTCTGCGCGTCCTGGGCACCGGGATGGCGGGAATCTAAGTCTACAGGAGCCAACCTTGGACTCCAGGGCCAGTGCGGGAACCGTACGCCTGCGGAGGCAGCTGCGGGAGGAAGGGAAATGGACATATTTGGTCATCGCCGGCTCGCGTCATTGGCGAGAGAGGCAGGAACTGCTGGGAACCAGGAAACCCTGATAATCCGGGCGGTTGCTACTTTCGGAAGTTGTAACCCTTCCTCTCCCGGGCCCAAAGGCAGACTTGAGGAAGTAGGGAAAGGTGGTGGAGGCGGGAGAAGGGGCTGAAACAGGGAAGGTTTGGCCCCCGAGGAGCTGGGCGCACGGTTTCCATTTATTAACCTCCTTTACCACCTCTGGACACGTGTGAAAAACTGCTTCCCCATCAACCCCACCCACCCACCTGGGCTCAGGGACGAGATGCTCCTAGAGCCCAAGTGGGTGCTGCACGGGGGAAACGAGGGAAATCAGAGCCAGACCTGTGAAAGCCTCTGTCCAGGGCTTGCTTTGTGGGGGCCTGCTCAAGGGGCTCTTTCTGAATGATTTTATTGCAAAGTCAAGTCTGGTGCAGAAAGAAACAGACACAGAGGCAATAGAAACAGGGCAAGGACCTAGACGGAGGAGGTCAGAGAAAAAGGAAAACGAAGACTTGGAGAATGTCAGCTAATGTTTTTTTTTAAATTTGCGAACCTGGAGGCAATTTAGAGGCTGCAGAAAGCCTTTCTTGCTATCTCCCTCCCCCCAGCCCCAACCTTCTCAGGCCCATAACTTCCCTGAAATTTATCCTGCATACGTTTTGTAGGTACGAAGTAATGTCTATGCTGTTTCCCCCGTTAGAAACTAAAACTCATTGAGGAACAGAGACTGGGAGTTTTTTGGGTTTTTTTTTTGTTTGTTTGGTTTGGATTTGGGGGTGGGGGTTGCCTTTCTTTGTCTCCACAATGTTTAGCACAATGCCTGACACATAATAAGTGCTTACTAAATTCTTGTTGACTTACATATTGACTGACAGCTGCAGGGTGATGCGCTCAAAGATGAGTTGGACTGAGTCAGAAAGACTTCATTTCTGGACCCCATCCACTCTTTTGCTAACTTGTGTGAGCAAGGTCAAGTCTCAGTCTCTTCACACTTTAAAAGATAGGACCACTACTTTTTAGGGTCTGGATAATTCAACTAGCTCCAAATCCACCTAATTAATTGTACAAGAAGAGTCTACCCCAAATCTGTCCATCTTTCTAACCAGAATATCATGACAGACTGTCAAATGCCTAGCTAAAATGTAGGTAAACTATAGCTACAGAATTAGATTAGTCTGCCACTTTAGTAACCTTCTCAAGAAAGGAAGTAAGGATGGTTTGCCATGAAGAGTTCCTTTTCCTTATCGGTAAAAAAAAAAAACAAAAAACCAACAAAAAACAGAGGGAGGTTAAGAGGACAGGATACCCTAATTCACAAAGCCAGTGTGTGCCAGAAGCAGGATTAGAATTTAGGACCTCTGATTCCAAATCCATTGTACTTTTTTCACTATACCATACTTCCTCTTTTCTAGATGTTTGCTCATTGCTTCTTTATTAATACATTCTAGAATTTGGACCAAATCAAAGTTCACTGGCTTCTAGTTTCTTCTCTACATTTAAAAAAAATCTAAGTTGGTTAGTAAGTCCCACAAGCATCTAAATGAGTCTCATTAGTCAGGTTCTCCCTGTCTTCCCCACTGGAATTATTTCTTTTTTGCATTTTCAAAACTGTTTCTTTTTTGTGTTTTATTTTTGAGAACTTCCCATACTTTCTAGGCTGACTTCCCCTGTATAATTTTAGCCCATGGCCTACCCTACCTAACCCTTTTTTTAACTTCTCATTTTTTTTATAGTTTTCAACATTTTCATAAGATTGTGAGTTCCAAGTTTTTCTCCTCTCCTCCCTTCCCTTCCCCCTCCCCAAGATGGCAAGCAATCTAATATACATGTGCAATCATGGAAACATTTCCACATTAGGCATGCCTAACCTTTCTTTTTGTCATTTTTATGTTAATTACCTTTTCAGCTATTTATTCATTTTTCCTTGCTGGTTCTGTTCGATGTAAAGCAATTTCATAACCATACTAATTACTATAAATTAAAGCACGATGACACAAATAGAATATAAAATAACCTCAATTAAGTAATAGCTTCCAAAATACAACAGCAAGGAACCTCTCCTCTTTTCACACCCACAGTAGATTGTGACACTGCATTGGGGTGTTCTGGTTGGACACTTAGGATGGCAAACATTCTTTGTTTTGTTAAGAAGTTGATTTCCCAATAGATAAATGGTCAAAGGATGTGAACAGGAGGTTTTCAAAGGAAGAAATCTAAACTTTCAACAGAGAAAATGTTGCGAATGACAAATACAGAAATGTAAATTAAAGCAATTCTGTTTCCCTCTCATACCCATCACTTTGACAAAGATAACATAAAAAGAAAATAACAAATGTTGGAAGGTTTAAGGGAAAACAGGCATAGAGATGCACTATTGGTGGAACTGTGAATTGGTCCAGCCATTCTGGAAAGCAATTTGAAATTATGTTCCTCAATGTCACAAAACCGTGCATACCTTTTGACCCAATAATACCACTGCTAGTCCTATGCCCCAAAGAAATCCAGGAAAGAGGAAAAGGGCTCATGTACACAAAAAAATATTTACAGAAAATCTTTTTGCAGTGGCAAAAAACAAGAAACAAAAGGGATACCCATCAAATGAGGAATGGCTGAACAGATTGCAGTACATTAATGTAATGAAATTACATTAAGCCATAAGACATAATGAACAGATAGTTTCAGAGAAGTCTGGGAAGATTTATATGAAGTGATTCAGAGTGAAGTGAGCAGAAACAAGAAAATAATTTATACAATAACAAGAAAAACAACTTTGAAAAACTTAAGAACTCTGACCGATGTAAATGACTGTCCATGATTCCAGAATACCAGTGATAAAGTATGCCACCAACCTCCTGACAGGGAAGTAATGGACTCAAGGTGCAGAATGAAAAATATATTTTTAGACATGACTAGTGTGGGAATTTATTTTGCTTGACTATGCATATTTGTTACAAGGTGTTTTCTTTTTCTCTTTTGTTCTTTTCATTGAGAGGAGCAGGAAAGGAGGAAAGGTGAAGGGAACTGATAGGTGTCCTTCCATCCCTCAAAGGAGAAGAGAACAGAAGAAATACAAGCATGGCAGCTTTGAAAGTTACCTACTGAATCGATTACATACTTAAAGGAAAAGCAAGCTCTACAGAGAGACAGTTTCTTTTACAATCTCTGCCTTCTCATCTACTGATGTATATGGAAACATATTTTATTTGTTGTTCATTAATTTCAGAATAAAGCATTTTAGATGACTGGGGAAAAAAGAGGCTGGAATATTATGGTCATATTAGATATATCAAATCTAAGCAACAGTGTGTGGGGGGCAGCTAGGTGGCACAGTGGATAGAGCTCTGACCTTGGAGTCAGGAGGACCTGAGTTCAAATCCACCTCAGACATTTGACACTAGTTGTGTGACCCTGGGCAAGTCACTTAACCCTGACTGCCTCACCAAAAAGAAAAGGAAAAAAAATCAGCTTGTGACCACATGAACTAATAGTGTGAGTGGGTATTTCTTTTTAAAGTTTCAGCATTGAGACACTTGTAAAATATTTTCTTTTCTGAATAAAGTCAAATTTAAGCCTAGTTAAGATTCTATTATCTAGAAAACATTGAATGAAAATCTCTTGACTGTAGCTATTCTAAATCACAAAGATTTTTAAAAAGCATTTCTACAAAGTATAAAAGAGGTCTTGTGAAATTAGAATGATGGAGATGCAGTGAAGCTCCCAGTCCTTAAATTCTATTTACTCAGTTTACCCTGCTTTTTGGCTTTTCCATGCTTGCCTCTTAATTAAATTTTTTATTACTATATTTTGTTTTTACATCACTTACATATCCCAACATATCCCTATTCCCCTCCTAGAGAGCCATCTCTTTAAATAAAGAATAAAGAAATAAAAAAGTTGAGCAAAACTAGCCAACACACTGGAAAAAAAATGTGACATTATACATAGTATTCCACATCCACAATCGCCCATCTTCTTTGACTCTTCATTTTAAGATTCTGGAATAAAATTTTAAAATGTATAACCTCTTAAGTTATTTCAGCAAGTGAAAAAAGAAAATGAAGCACTTGAAGTCACTCAAAAAGGTGTGAACCTAAAAACCTCATCAGCACATGAGCTGTGACTTAAGGAAAATCACTTAAGATCTCAGTAACTCCAGGAACTCTCTGAAACTATAAATTGCAGGACAATTGTTGACAGGCTTCAGAAGGTCTCCCAAATGAAATCTGACATTTTGTTGGATGAGCATGTAAAATGAAGATCTATCTTTTAACATGATGTTAGGTAAGCCAGGCATACTAATTAAGCATGATTTCAGGGACAATTCCCATCCAATTTTGTTCTGGCATATTACAATTTCCTATAACCCAATTTCTATACAGTGTAAAATCCCAAGCACCAGAGTAAATAATTCAGTTCTTATGATACCTTAACATTTTTAAAGGCATTTATAATTAACAGGTATTCAAAGTAGTACAGTATAAATATATAAAAAATTCACTACAAAAGCTCTTTCCACTGTGCATATTCAGAGAAACACATAAGCTTTTCATTATTTTATGGACATAGAGATTCAGTGAGCCAAAGGGAAAACTGGATCTCTATTCTGTAACCTTTACTCTTTCTAAATCCAAATAAAATCTACCCTTTTTTCCAAAATGAAATTTCTAGTTGTCTATATTTACTAAGCCACAAATAGTAAGCCATATATAAAGTTCTTATCTTTTTGTAATTAAACATTTTGTTTTAAACTTAATGTAGAACATCAGTACAACCCACTAAACTTGCTTAGTGACATTTACATTGAAATAATCTCATATGTAGAATATACAAATATTCTATTTATGAATATTGAATTATGAATAATATAATGTATAATACAGAGCATCATACTAACATTTTCATTAATTTTGATTAATTTTCATGAATTATGAATAATGTAATATATATTAAATAGTATAGAGCTAACTGATATTTTTCAGTCACTCTTACTAGGTCCCCTTCAGGATTCTTTATCCACTCACTCTCATTCACTTTTATATAATTAGGTTTAGCATGGATCCTATTCTCCTGGTTCTGCTTTTTTTTCCCCTTCCACTTTGCATTAACTCACAAAGGTCTTTCTAGCTCATTTTTTATTCCTCATTCTTTCTAGTCTTAATAACATTAGAGAATTCTGTTGCAATAATGTATTAGAATTTTTTAAACTATTCATGTTGCACAGTAGAGAGCAAGAGTAGAGTAGACAGAGCATAGAGGATCTTGAGTTCAAATCCTGCTTTAGTCCTTACAGTCTCTGGACTTTAGTTTCTTAAATGGTAAAAGCAGAGTGTTTGATTGATGGACTCTACAATGTTATCCAGCTTTAAATCAATGACTCTACCTAGATTTTTAGGTTGACTGAAGGCATTTTTGCAAATGATATATGATGCTAATATGAAAATCCTTGAAGAGGTAACCTGTTTTGGTTTTGATAACACTATCTGGGTAAGTGAATTTATAACTTGAACTAAGTAATTTTGGACATTGCCTCTCTTCAGCCTTGTATTTGACATTCCAACTGATTTAAACACTGGCATCCAACACATTTATCTCTGATTCAATCCTCCAGATGCCTTTCAAATCAAATTTGTGGAAAGCAGCCTGCAATATTCCCTGGATCAGATTTAGGGCAATAAGAGGATAGGACAGAATTGCATAGACCTGATAAAGATGTTTTGACTTTTTTAGATTTTATTTTGTTCCTTGATACATGAATGATTATGCAAAAGGTCCAGGATGGGAGAAACTACAAGCACAAGACGTATATCAGGTCCATTTAACCAATGATCCAAAGAGATTACGTTAGGGGTTCAGAAATTTGAATTTAGCTTTGTGTGACTTTGTGGTAGGCACAGGCCCTTTGGGAATCACATGGAATGGATACTCAGCTTTAAAACAATCCACTCTAGGCTCTTACTCAAGTCAAGTCAACAAGTATTTATTAACCTCCAACTACAGACCAAGCACTGTGCTAAGTAAGTGCTAGGGGTAGAAAGAAAGGGAAAAATAGTCCCTGTCCTCAAGGAGCATACATTCTGTACATTCCAATGGGGGGATATAACATGTAAACAACTATGTATAAACAAGATCTATGCATATTAGATAGAGATAATTTCAAAGGGAAGGTATTAGCATTAGGGGGATTGGTAAAGACTTCCTATAGAAGGCAGGATTTTTAGCTGAGCCTTGAAGGAAGCCAGGGTAGCCAGGAAAGGGAGAGAGGAGGCAGAGAATTCCAGACATGGGGGAAAGCATGGAGTTAGGTGATGGAGCATCTTGGGTGAAGAACAGCAAGAAGCTCAGTATCACTGGATCAAAGAGTATGAAAAGGAGAGTAAGAAGACTGGAAAGGTAGGCAGGGGTGAGATTATGAAGGAGTTGAAAAGCCAGAGGTTTTTTACTTGATCCTGTAGTTGATTGGGAGCCACCAGAGTTTACTGAGGAGGAGGGTGTGTGTGACATGGCCAGACCTGAGCTTTACTAAGATCACTTTGATAGCTGAGTGAAGATTGGCCCAGAATGGGGAGAGACTTGAGGTAAGGAGACCAATTTGAAGGCCACTGCAGCAGTCCAAGTGTAGAATGACGAAGGAATGAAGGATCCAATGGTTAAATATGGGAATTAGGGTCAAAGAAAGTCAAAGAAAATCTCACTTCAAGAACCAGAGTTGATACAAGAAACTGGAAAAGAAGAAAAAAGTCTTGCAATAAGTTGGATTTGTAAATGCACTACAAGAGGAGATCTACCCTTACCTTGTCTGTCAGTACGGCTCAGAGTTCTGCGACAGGAGCAAGGAGACTTTTGATTTCTAGTCCTGGTTCTGTGGTCCAAGGTAGAAAGAGGTTCCAGAGCAGTAGGGAGGGGAGTAGGACTTAGAAGAGATTGCTTGGCACAACAAAGGAGGAATTTCATAGAATATTAGTATAAGAAGGGACCTTAGATATCATCTAGTTCAGTTCCCTCCCTACCCCCCCCCCTTTTTTATACATTAAAAAAAAAAAGGTATCATCCAATTCAGGGTCCCATCTTGAATTTACACTAGGTATCCCTCTAGAAGCTTACTTTGCCTTTTATTCCGCTGCTTACTCTAAGTGAGAAATTGAATTTGATTCATCAAGCATTTATTTATTAAGCATCTTTTATGTTCCAAGGCACTGTCTAGGTATGAAGTTCTAACCTGGGGTGTGTGAATTTGGTTTGTTTAAAAGATACTTTGATAACTGTATTTTAAATAATTGGTTTCCTCTGCATTCCTGTCTTGTGCATTTAAGAACATTATTCTGAGAAGGGATCTACAGGCTTCACCAGGCAGCCAAAGAGGATGATTATACAAAAAAAATTAAGAAACTCTGCTCTAGGTGCTAGGAAGACAAAGATGAACTATTTCTGATGCCTGCTTCTAACCAAGTGCCTATCTCAGTGACCACAGCTTCCTCCTATAACTGTACATAACAAGGCCTTCCTCCCTGCTTGTAGTACCAATAGTGGGCCTAGAATCCGTGTGAAATCTAAACCACCTGGTCTCTGACCAGTGCTCATCTTTCTCTCCCCTTATTTCACCTTGATGTCCAAAGCATGTTCAGGAAAGACTAGTACCTCTGGTGTGAAGGCTGCGAGCCCTTTTCAGGGCTGCTTTCCACCTTTGGTGTCTACCTGCTCCACCCAACTCTCACCTGTGGCTCCAGGAAGCTGTAGCACGCACAGTGGCCACACCATAAACTCTTTCGGCAGATGGAGCTAAACCAGGTCGAAGGTAACCAAGGGATCTCAAACCCATTGGTGAAGTAGGAGGGTGTCTACCCCAAACATGTGAAGACTTCCCCTGGTGGAACGGGAGGATGAGAACAATTTGTTCCAATGGCCATGAAGGCAGCTTAAGCAGGCACTGTGGAACGCTTAGAGCTTGGTTAGACATTGAAGACGCCAGGGTCATCCACTGCATCTTGAGCCATCTCCAGTTGTCTTGATTCTGTCCTGCCACTGGACTGTGATGACTCTGGAGGAGAGACTGAGCCCGACAATTTCGTGCAACTCTGCCTCACTTAAATCTAATTTATGCACAAATCAAAGGACATCACCCATACCATTTTTACCAAGGAAGTAATGATATTCCTCCATATAAAGTCCCAATATGAGGGCAAGGACATGTCTTCTTTCATTGTATCTGCAGCACTTAGTCCAGGGGCCATCTCCAAGTCACCCTGATTTATTTTGCCACTGGCCTGAGATGGCTCTGGAGGACAGAGTGAGGCTAGTGACTCTCTCACTTAAATCCAATTCACTTGCAAGTGATAACATCACCTCCCTGATGTCATGGTCCTCTGGGAGAACAAAGGACAAAGAGCACTTAGCTCAGGGCCTGGCACATAATAAATGACTGACCTTCCATAAGTTTATTCTTATGAATATAAAATAGGTGTACAAATCAAATATTTACTGATAACAAATCATAAAGAAATTTATTTTAAAGCAGTTCTTTGGTATACATATAATTTTACCATTTATTAAAGACAAGTCTCAAATCTGAGCCAAGGTGTTTCTGGCAGCGTTTGTTGGCATTGCATGGCTTTAAGGGTATGCACAATGCAAAGTAAGCATGTTGCATGTTCAGAACCAAGGCTGCAGTGAAGTCGTGCAATGCAACATGGGTAAGCACTGCCAGAAACACTTTGGATGCATTATGCATTTGATTTTGAATTAATTTTTGGTTATTGCACGTTCAGAAACCTTTTTCTATTGCCAAATTTTTCATAACCCTCACGTTCAGTTGCGCAACCCCATATGGGATCTCGACCCACAGTTTAAGAAATGATGCTTTTCCTAGTAATTCAGTTGGGGGGCAGGTTGGAGGAACAGGGCAAGGTAATTTTTTTCCGTTTAAAAAATAAAAGTACCCTTGACAAGTATAAGCATTCACTATATCAACAGGAACAAAAGAAAACCAAACAAAACTAGAAAAAGGAGAGAAATTGCAAATGGCTATATGTCATATGTATACATATGTATATATATATATATATATATATATGTCAGACACATATTGTAAACTTTTATGGTTACCCTAATCAAAAAAGGAAGCATTTTAATTTTAATCCACTCTATCTTGATTTGGTGATCCATTTTTATCCTTCTTTTCTCTATCTTTAACATAGATGTGTCACCATTATTATTTAACATACATGTGGCTACTGATGGAGTCAGGGAGGTTGGCCGGAACCTAAAGAAGTTTCTGTATGGACTGAGACCATTCACACACTGATTTCAGTTGGTCTTTAATTATAGTTGTAATCAGCATACATATTTTTCATTTTACTCTGTTTTCTTCCTGCTACATAACTCCATATGTCTTCTCATGTTTCTCTGAATTCTTCATATTTGTAATTTTTCATGTGTAATAATACTCCATTATATTAATATGCCACAAAAATTTGTTTAGCTATTTACCAATCACTGAAAATTGGTGAATTTCTCTTCAGGATTTCTCCCCCCTCCTCTTACCATGCTCACTGACATGCTCACCAAAGGCTTTTAGTTGCTAATGTTGAACCATTTGACAGTGCCAAGGACTTTAGCATCAAGAACTTTCTTTCCTGGGTCCTCAGTAATTATAACTACTGAGGAAATGTGGAAGGGGGAGGAGGTTGGGCAAAGTATCTCTGCAGGCAGTGGTCAAGTCAAATCTCTGCAGGGTTGCTTTTCTGGATGATGGCTTCCTGGGCTGGGCTGGTAGCAAGGCTGATGGATTGGAGGACATTGATATTTCTGGGACTCTTGGGCAAAGGGTGCTGGTCTGTCTCCACTAGGGTCTGGAGAGGTTTATTGGTTCAACCTGATTGGCACATGCAACCTCTTATTTCTTCCTCAGGACACCTTGATACTTCAGTGAGGACAAGTTGGTTGGCACTGAGTATTGGTGGTGGCAGGGATGGCAGGCCTCCTTTTTAGTTGCCACTTTTAAAAATAGGCACAGGGGGGCAGGCTGGAAGTAGAATTGTAGAATGGAGAGGTGAAATTACTCACCTCACATGCAGGTTATGGATCCAGTTACATAGTACCTGGGTCAGGAAGGGGGTACCCTCAACAGAGGCAGCCCTTTATGGCAGGAAAAAATTAATTCCTTTTCAAGACCCTTAATGGTGAATGCCAAGCCAGAAAGGCCACCATTGTGATGATGCACTTTAGAATACATTACTAGTTCTGATAAAGAGAAGAATGGGCTGCTGTAGTCTACCTGTGAGGTGCAGAGATGCCCCGCCCCAACCTCCACCAAGAGAGGAATTCTGAGAAGTCAGAGAGACTAGTTTGCTGGGGAATGGAAGACAAAGGGCACAGAGTCTCTCAGAATTCTCTAGCTATAATGTTGGCTATTTTTCATAGAACAGAAGGGCTGTTGGGGTGTGAGGTTAAAATTGTTTATTTAGCAACGTTCCTCAATCCCTTTTCTTTCAGAGAAAGATCTGGTGAGATTTACCTCACCCTGGAGGTGTGGTAAGACCTCAAAACTAAAATGTGTTTCTAACTAAACATTAGAAAATAGTGGAACCAAGAGATAGAGGGAAGGGCAAGGGAGAAAGTTAACAGTTCATGACCCTGGACAAGTCACTTAACCCTGTTTGTCTCGGTTTCCTCATCTGAAAAAAGAGCTGGAGAACGAAATAACAAATCATTCCAGTATCTTTGCCAAGAAAACCCCAAATGGAGTCACAAAAAATCAGACATGACTGAAACAACAAAATCAGGAGATAGATCTGGTTATCCTGGCCTTCTAGACCTTTTGATGAAATCTAGCTGAAGGGAAGAACTATTTTTGGGGGGGAGGGGGGCTAGGCCATGGGGTTAAGTGACTTGCCAAGGGTCACACAGCTAGTACCTGTCAAGTGTCTGAGGATGGATTTGAACTCATGTCCTCCTGATTCCAAGGCCAGAACTCCATCCACTGCGCCACCTAGCTGCCCCAAGAAACAACTTTTTTAGACAGTAGGGAGAGGTGACTGGGAAAATTACAGAAAGTTTCATGGCTACTGGCTGAGAATGCTGACTGAAGATTAGCTATAATCTCCTGACTGACATGTTAAAACTCACAGACTGATGAAGCAGCAAGTGTCCAATAAACATTCGTTGAAAAGAATTGTAAGCATTATTTATGTCATAGTACCCAAGTTTAACTGGGTCTTCACCATTGCACAGCAATACCTTCATTCATCTCTGATATGACTTTCCATTAATAATCCACACAGAAGCTATCTCCAACTTTTCTCTTTTCTTTTCTGTGCTTTAGGAATAATAATATAATAATAAGCTGGATAACAGAAAGCAAAGCTTTTTCATGTGTTTCATATACAGAATCACACAAAATTTGAGAGCTGGAAGGCACGTCAGTAGCTGTCCAGCCCAACCTAATTATCTAGCCTAGAGAATGAGATGGTCTACCTTGCCAGGGGCAATCTTCCTCTCCACTGATGCTGTCAACCGATCCATCTCTCTGTTCAGTCCTGTCTGACTCTCTATGACCCCATTTGGGGTTTTCGTGGCAAAGATACTAGGGCAGTTTGCCATTTCCTTCTTCAGTTCATTTGACAGATGAGGAAACTGAGGCAACCAGTGACTTCCCTTACTTGCTTAGGCTTCCCTTAAACAAGTATCAAAGGATCATAGGCTTACCCACCCAGAACTGGAGGGACCTCAGAGACCATCTAAGCCAATATCATTTTACAGATAAGGAAAAGGAGCCCTAGGGAGGTTGAGTGACCAGCAATTTATAGTTATGTCACAAATTTCTGAATGAGATTCAGTCCAGAAGATATTACTGCTACACAAAGTGGTACATTGCAATAACTCATGGAAATTACCAGCAAAGCTGTATGAGGAAGAAGAAAAAGTAAAGAGAAAGCCAGAAATGGGGGATTGTAAATCTAAGTTAACTCTACCTTTAATGATCTCCTCGCAAGAGCAATGGGTCGGTAAAATTACATTACCTCTGGAATTCCATCTCCCTTATCGGACTGAATAACCTTGCATACTAAGGAAAACTTCTGATGCACCGCCCATTTTACTTCCTTGTTCTTCTCAGGCAAGTGAGGGGAATCCTCCCCCCGCTCCTTATTACATACACTCATGCAATGTGTTGAAACAAAACCTCACTTTTTCTAGGAGGAGGTATTTTTTTTTTTTGCTATCATTCCATTTTGAATTACAGTTAATCAAATCCAAGGAAATTTGTGCAAGTTCACTCTCTCAGCACCAACCCAGTTCATCCCCACTCCCTAAGACTACTACAGTAAGCTTTCCAATTGGTCTTCTAGCTTCCAGTGAGTTTCCTAAAGCACAGTTCTGATCATATCATTCTCCTGCTCAGAAACCTCCAATGGCTCCCTACACATCTAGTTTAATAGAAAATCTCCTCCATTTGGTGTTTAAATGCTCACAATCTGGCTTCTGCCTACCTTTCTGACTTTATAATATCCTACTCTCCTTCACAAAGCGTACAGTACAGCTAAGCTGGCCCAGTGAGACCCTCCATCACCCTTCCCTGTGCCTTCGTATAGCTGTCTCCCATGCCTGGAATACACTCCCTCCTCCCGTCTCTTAGGGTCCCTTGTAATTGTTAGTCGTTTAGTTGTGTCCTGACACTTTGTGACCCCTGTGGGCCATCGCATGTCAATACTGTCCATGGGATTTTCCTGGCAAAGATACTGGAGTGGTTTGCTACTTCCTTCTCCGGTGGATTAAGGCAAACAGAGGTTAAGTGACTTGCCCAGGATCACACAGCTATAAGAGTCTGAAGCCAGATTTGAACTTAGGTCTTCCTGACTTCAGGCCCAGTGTTCTATCCACTGAGCCCTCAAAGCCCAGCTCAAGAGCTACCTCTTGTATGGGGCCTTTCCTGTTTTCTCCAACTGGGAGATCCATCCTGCCCCAGTTATTTTCATATATTTTTTATATATTTTGTATTTACAACTGTACATATCATTTCTACTTTAAGAGTAGAGGAGTTTGATTTTTGTCCTTGTATGTCCAGCTAACTCAGTGCCCAGCATACACAGTAGGTGCTTAAGGTAAGAGGATGTCACTGAAGTTTACTGGGGGTCAGGATAACATGGTCAAGCTGGTACTTTAGGAAGATCACTTTGAAAGCTGAATGGAAAATGGACTGAAGTGGGGAGAGATTTGAGACATCAACCAGGCTACTGCAAATAATCCAGGCCTAAAGACTCTACCAAGGTGGCAGCTATGTAGGTAGAGAGAAGGACTAGATGTTGTTATGTAATAATTTACATAAATCTACATAATTCCTTACCATCTTTTTTTTTTAGCATTCATTTTCCTATTTTTGAGGTCCAAATTCTCTCTGTCCTTCCAGCCCCTCCCCCACCCATTGAGAAGGCAAGCAATATGATACACATTATACATGTGAAGTCATGCAAAACATTTTCATATTAACCGTGTTGCAAAAACAAACGAGTAAACAAACACCTCACAATCTTTTGATGGTGTTATCCTCCAACATCTAGGCTTGAAAAGTCCTCTAAGATCTTTTAATTTAAAATTTTATAAATGTTTAGAAGAATTAAATTCAATCAGGCAAGAGCACCTGACTCACATTTTAATCAAGATGGTTTGTAAGCTTTCTCACTGAAACTCTCCTTTTCTCCTTGATTCTAGTTTTATCAGAAGGTATTTAATATTTACAAAGGCAGAGCAAGGAGGACTGCCAGCATCCTAGTGCAGGCCCACTTGACTATTCTGCAAGGTTGATCTCCCTGCCTCAGGCCTCTCCTCACTCCAGTCATCCTGCACTCGGATGTCAAACTGATCTTTCTTAAACACAGCTCTAATGATGTTCCCCAACTTCCTCCCCCCAACTCCATTCAAGAAACTTCATTGTTTCTCTATCACCTCCAGGACCAAATGTAAAATTCTCTGGCATTTAAATTCCTTTATAACCTGGTTCCTTCCTATCTTCTTACACCTTTCAGGGGTATTCTGGAGCTAGCATGAACTGGCTCATGAGAGCTGATTGTTAAATGTGCAGTGTATTTACTTAGAAAGAGGATATGCTATCAACTGGGGCTTGATTTATTATTTTGTTGATTGTATATATTTAAGAAAATGATGGAGGAAATGCTAATGCAACTTAAAAGTGTGTCCAGCATTTTCAGAGAGCCGGTTCTTAAACATTTATAGTATATCTCTGATCTTTCTCCCACATATCCAATGATACTAGCCTACTTGCTTTTCTTTGCTCATCACACTCCATCTCTCAATTCCATTAATTTTCACTGGCTGGTCCTCATCCCTGAAATTCTCTTCCTCCTCATCTCTACCTTTTGGCTTTCCTGGCTTCCTTCAAGTCTCAGCTAAAAGAAAGTCTTCTGCAAGGAGCCTTTCCCAGTCCTCCTTAATATAAGTTCCATCCCTTTGAGATTACCTCCAATTTACCCTGTAAATATTTTTCTTGTATATAGTTTTCAGGATGTCTGCCCCAGTAGACTGTGAACTCCTTGAGAGCAAGGACTGGTTTTTTTTTTTAATCTTTATTTATATCCCAGTATTTGCACAGTACCTAGCACATAGTAGGTACTTAATAAATATTTCTTGACTGACTTTTTGATTAACTAGCAGTTCACTTATATCTTAAATCTTGTAAAAAAGAGAGAGAGATTATATATTACGAAACATTACTTGTGAGTATAGATTTAAGGAGACATATATAGACAGACAAAACATTTTATAAATGGGTTGTGACACACATATACATAGATTCAGAATTGGGCACACCAACTTTCGAAGCACTGATCTGCTAGCTTTCTTGGAGCCACACCAGGCATAGTGCCTCTCTTCTCAATCCATTTAGGAGATAGGCAATAGGAGAATGGTGATCATCTCCAAATTCTTTTACCTACTCCATGCCTCAAGCATTTGTAATTATATTTTTAGTTCAACCAACTTTGCTAGAGTTTGTGTCTTCTACTCAACTCTCTCAGTCCCAGATTGGACTCCTACAACTAATTCTTCTGCAGCCAGGTTGAGATCTTTACCAACTGCTATTTAAACCATCCAAACCCATTCATTCTAATTCTATTCCCTATTAAGTTAGTCAAGTTTCCACCATTTCAGTTTGTTCCCTTCTTCACAGGAAACATTTCTTGCCCTAAACAAGGGGGACAGGTGTTGAACTATTTGGCAAAATAAAACAAAATGAAAACAGGTTCAACGGTTTCTCCTACCTGGGATTCATACACTGTACACTCAATATGCTCCTTGGGCCGCCATTTTCCCTGAGACTGACATCTCTAACTAAGGCAGTTGAGTCTGTTCCTAATTACCTGCCCCTCTCCCACCTCTGTGATACCAATTGTGTTAGGATTGGGATTTCAAGGAACAGAGATATTTCCACACCTACCATATGCTAACTATAGGGTTTACTGAGTAAAGTATAAACCACGCATACAAAATCATACAAGAATACAAAGTATGGTTAACAAAAAGGATAAACTAGAGATCCTAATGACCTCTAAAAAGTATCACTGAGACTAGATGGGATGAGATCTATGACTGGAATCTGGCGCTGGACAGGTACAACCTATTCAAAATAAACAAAACTGATAAAGGGGAGGCAAGGTAGCACTGAATATTAAGAATATATACTCATGTGAGGAAATCCAGGAACCAGAGTGGAAAAGCATGATGGAGAGCATTTGAATAATGATCAATGGAGACATAAATAGAAACATGTTTACCAGTAATATAATAAAGATCACCAGATAGAAAGAGGAAATTGATGAGGAGTTCTGGGAATATTACAAGTCTGACAAAGAGATGTGGTATATAGGACTTCAATTATCTGGGCATCAGCTAGAATTTTCTATCTACCAAAAGCAGGGTAACAAACAGTTTCTTAACTTGACCTATTGATTCCGTATTTCAAAAGCTTGCGAAATTCTATTCTCAAGATTTTAAATGGGAACTATAAGGGGTACATGTTTGCTATAAAGGTCATGAAAATTGGGAAGTGTGACATCATGAATTTTGAGACTTTAGATTTCAAAAGGTTGAAATAAAAAGATAGCTAGGATTCCATGGATTAAAATTCTAAAGAAGTCAAATTTCTCTGATAAGGATTTGGTATCTGAGATACATAAACAACTGTGGAAGGGAGGGAGGGAGGATATGGGTGTAGGACCAAAAGCTGTTCCCCAATAGATTGTTAAAAGATAGGAACAAATAGTACTTAAAAGAAGACTTGTAAAATATTAACAACCATTTAAAAGAATGCTCCAAATCACTAATAAGAGAAACGAAACTTAAAATAAATCTGAAGATTCACCTTACACTATACAAATTAACAAAAATGAGAACAGTCACTACTGGAAGAGTTGTGGAATTACAGAGATTAAGTATGGTTAGAGGGGTGGAAGGGAATAAGCATTTGTTAGGGGGAGCTAGGTGTTATGATGGGTAGAGCGCTGGATCTGGAGTCAGGAAGACCTGAGTTCAAATTTGGCTTCAGACACTTAATAGCTGTGTGACCCTAGGCAAGTGTCTTCACTTTGCCTCAGTTTCCTCATATGTAAAATGAGTTGGAGAAGGAAATGGCAAACCACTCCAATTTCTTTGCCAAGAAAACCCCAAATGGGGTCACAAAGAGTCCGATATAATGACTGAACAACAACAAAGAGCTTATTATATGCCAGGCACTGTGCTTGTTAAGAAGAGATTTCTTTCTTTACAGTTGTGAAAAGTTTTCCTATTGGAAGGGATTATTATTTTCAATTTGGGCATTCTAATTCTTGGATATGGCATCATCTTCCATTTTCTACAGTTTAAAGACAGGATGACACCTTCAGATTTTGAGGAAGAGAATAAAAAAGAAGGAGAAAGAGGAGATCAAGGAGCAGAAGAAGCAAAAGGAAGAAAAAGAGGAAGAAAATATTTAAAAACTTGATAAAAGTCTGACATAAAAAAATCTGCAGGAAAATGGCACACATTTGTAATGAGTTTTCTCTGATAGATAAGACTTCAAAGGATAGCTGTCAAAATAAACTATCAACAATTTGAAAATGTGATCATAACCAGTAATAACTGGAGAACTTTACATTAAACCTCTAGGATACCACTTTCCATCCACCAGACTGGCAACGAAAGTGAAAGGTGACAAAATTCAGTGTTGTCAGAGATGTAGGAAAACAGGCAACTCCAATTTACTGCTAGTGAAGCTGTGGGTTGATTTGACTGTTTTGGAAAACAACACAGTATTGTCCAATAAATGTTACAATAAAATAGCCATACTTTATGACCCAGTGATTCCACTTGTAGGTTTTACTTGCAGTAATTCCACTAAATAAGGAAGTTACTGACAGGAAAATAAGATTCATTTTTACACACATTCATAGTAGCACTATTTGTAAGAGCGAAAGGCTGGAAGTAAAGTGGCCAGAAACTGGAGGGTGGCTAACTGAATTGTGAAAAATAAATGGAATGGAATGCTTGTTCAATAAGGAATGACAAATGTGAAGAATTCAAAGAAATATGGGAAAACTAGGAATTTATACTGAATAAAAAAAGCAGAACTAAAAGGTCAATGACTGCAACTACAGAAAGGAGGACAATATCAAATAGTAACAAAATTCATGATAAAGAAAATGCACAGGATTGATGCTACCTTTTAAAGTTACTCTATGTAGTCTTTGTTTCTTTTACCAATTAATAAATGACATAAGCCTTCAGTTTGCACGTGCAATCATTGGGCAACCGCATTTTAAATACTTTTCTTAATTTTTAAGGTTTTTTGGGGGGGGATGTTATTTTTATTTTTGTTTTGCTTTATACATGTTTGCTTTTTGTTTGAGAGTTGGTTATTTTATGTGGGTTTTCGGTTCTTATAATTTTGCTTGTATTTTTTTATTATATTTGAACAAGTATATCTATTGCTGGAAGTTTAAATAAAAATTCAGTAAAAATTTTTAAAAATCATCTGGTATGACACCTTCATTTTACAGATGAGAAACATCTACCAGGTGTATTATAATGTTTGTGCCATTTACAGGAAGACAAAAAGAATTTCAGAACTAGAAGAAACCTCAGAGATCCAACCCCCTAATTTTGGCACTTAACCTGGCACTGTATTTATGGATCATTTTATATTTGTGTGTACATGCTATCAAAGCTTAAAACTGCACTAAGATTTATTTAAGACTCTTTGTAGATGGGGGGAGGGAGGGAGAAAGACAGACAGACAGACAGACAGATATCTTTTTTATAGACCAAAGATGGACCATGATTTATACACCTTTGAATCATATCTGCTGACCTTCAGCTAGGATCAGACTGGTTAGGGAAAAAGTACCTTGAATGAACCACGGCTAGAGGAGATTTTCCAAACAGACGGGAGCCCTACACACCAACCCTCATACCTCCCCATTCCTCTCACACAAAAGGCCTGATAGCCACATACATTCTATGAACCAGTCTAAGGCTGTTCTGGAGGGAAGGCACACCAAATCTGTTTGTGTCTGTTGGGGTCCTTGACTGTTGCAGAATTTAATCTGTTGGTTCCCTTTTTTTTTTTTAAGATGATTTTTTAGATCATTTTTTTCCTTTTTTAAAAATTAATTTATTTTTAGTTTTCAACATTCACTTCCACAAGATTTTGAGTTCCAAATTTTCTCCTCTCTCCCCTCCCCCACCCCAAGAGGCATGCACTCTGAATATCCCTTCTCCCAATCTGCCTTCCCTTCTATCACTCCCCCTTCTCTTATCTCCTTCCCCTTCTATTTTCCTATAGGGCAGGATAGATTTCTATACCCCTTCTATCACTCCCCCTTCTCTTATCTCCTTCCCCTTCTATTTTTCTATAGGGCAGGATAGATTTCTATACCCCATTGCCTGTATATATTACTTTCCAGTTGCACGTAAAAACAATTTTTAACGTTAGTTTTTAAAACTTTTGAGTTCCAAATTCTCTCCCTGCCCCCCTCCCCACCCATCCTCATTGAGAAGGCAAGCAATTCAATATAGGTTATACACGTGTGGTCATGCAAAACACTTCCATAATAGTCATGTTGTGAAAGAACTATATTTCCCTCCATCCTATCCTGCCCCCGTTTATTCTATTCTCTCCTTTGATCCTGTCCCTCCTCAAAAGTGTTTGCTTATGATTACCCACTCCCCCATTCTGCCCTCCCTTCTATCATCTCCCCCCCTTTTACCCTCTTCCCCCCTATTTTTCTGTAGGGTAAGATAGATTCCATACCCAATTGAGTGTATATGTTATTCCCTTTTCAAGCCAAATCTGATGAGAGTAAGATTTACTCATTCCCTTTCACCTCCCTTCTCTTTCCCTCCAATGTAAAAGCTTTTTCTTGCCTCTTTCATGAGATAATTTACCCCATTCTACCACTTCCTTTCTCCTTCTCCCAGTATTATCCTCTCTCACCCCTTAATTTTATTCTCCAGATATCACCCCTTCATCTTCAACTCACCCTGTGCCCTCTGTCTGTACATATCCATATATATGGGAATATATATATATATTACTTCCAACTACTTTAATATTGAGAAAGGCCTCATGAGTTACAAATATCACCTTTCCATGTAGGAATGTAAACAGTTCAACTTTAATAAGTCCTTTATGATTTCTCTTTCTTGTTTACCTTTTCATGCTTCTTTTGAATCTTATATTTGAAAGTGAAATTTTCTATTCAGCTCTGGTCTTTAATCAAAAATGCTTAAAAGTCTTCTATTTCATTTCATTCTATTTCTCCCCCTGAAGGATTATACTCAGTTTTGCTAAGTAGGTAATTCTTGGTTTTAATCCTAGCTCCTTTGACCTCTGGAATATCATATTCCAAGCCCTCTAGTCCCTTAATGTAGAAGCTGCTAAATCTTGTCTTATCCTGATTGTGTTTCCACAATACCTGAGTTGTTTCTTTATGGCTACTTGCAATACTTTCTCCTTGACCTGGGATTTGGCTATAATATTCCTGGGAGTTTTCCTTTGGGGATCTCTTTCAGGAGGTGATCAGTGGATTCTTTCAATTTCTATTTTACCCTTTGGTTGGAGAATATCAGGGTAGTTTTCCTTGATAATTTCTTGAAAGATGATGTCCAGGCTCTTTTTTGATCATGGCTTTCAGGTAGTCCAATAATTTTTAAATTATCTCTCCTGGATCTATTTTCTACATCAGTTGTTTTCCCAGTGAGATATTTCACATTGTTTTCTACTTTTTCATTCTTTTGGTTTTGTTTTATAATTTCTTGATTTCTCACAGGGTCATTAGCTTCCATTCTCTCCATTCTAATTTTTAAGGAATTATTTTCTTCAGTGAGCTTTTGGACCTCTTTTTCCATTTAGCCAATTCTGCTTTTGAAGGCATTCTTCTCCTTACTGCCTTTTTGGACCTCTTTTGCCATTTAGATTAGTCTATTTTTTAAGGTGTTATTTTCTTCAGTATTTTTCGGGTCTCCTTTAGCAAGCTGTTGACTCATTTTTCACAATTTTCTTGCATCACTCATTTCTCTTCCCAATTTTTCCTCTACTTCTCTTACTTGCTTTTCAAAATCCTTTTTGAGCTCTTCCATGGCCTAAGGCCAATTCATATTTTTCTTGGAGGCTTTGGATGTAGGAGTTTTGACTTTGTTGTCTTATTCTGGTTGTATATTTTTGTTTTTGTTTTTGGTGAGGCAACTGGGGTTAAGTGACTTGCTCAGTCACACAGCTAGTGAGTGTTACATGTCTGAGGCCACCGGATTTGAACTCAGGTCCTCCTGACTCCAGGGCCAGTGCTCTATCCACTGCACCACCTAGCTGCCCCTGACTGTATGTTTTGATCTTCTTCGTCACCAAAGTAAGATTCTATAGTTTTGAGTCTTTTCCCCCCGCTGTTTGCTCATGTTCCCAGTCAATTATTTGACTTTTTAATTCTTTGTTAAGGTAGGGCTCTCTTTCCAGTGTGGCGAGTGTAGTGTTCTAAGCTTTGGGGGTTTTGTGCAGCTCTTTTCAGAGGTACTTCTAGGGATCTGTAAATTTTCAGTTCTTCCAAGATGGTATTAACAAAGGAGAAGTGTTTACTCCTTTCCTGGCCTGTACTCTGGTCTATGAGCGACCACAAGCACTCTTTTCTGCCTTGGAACTGTAAGAAGGGTTCCCTCACCACTGCAGCAAGCTTCACCATACCAGCACTCCTCCTCACCCCAGGACTGCCACCCAGAACTGTGACCCAGATCCAAGCATGGGCATAGAGAGAGAATCTTGTCTCAGCTCCAGCAAAGAGATCCCTGCAATCGCCCTCTGATAGGCTGCTTGATCCCCGCACCGTCTGTGGGCGAGAGCTCCGGAAGCAGCTGGCTGCCATCATCACCCCATCAGGGCTGGGGCTGTGTGCTCCTCTCTCACCCAGGTCCAAAAGACTTTTCCTACTGACCTAAGTTATCTTTGGTGTTTGTGGGTTGAGATGTCTGGAAACCACCACAGCTGCCAGTGATTCAATCCCCTGAGGTCTGTTCTGGATTTGCTGGGGCCCCATCTTTGCCTGCATGGCCCACGTTGAACTGTGCTCCAGTACAACAGACCTTTCCTGTCAACCATTCAGGTTGTTTTGGGCTAGAAATTCGTTTCACTCTGTCTTTTTGTGGGTTCTGCTACTCTAGAATTTGTATAGAGTCATTTTTTACAGGTATGTTGAAGGGCTTAGGGGAGAGCTCAAGCAAGTTACTGCTTTTACTCCGCCATCTTGGTTCTACCCCCTAGATCATATTTTCTTAGTGGATTTGATTAAACATACATCCTGCCTATGGCAGACAGCAGTGATAGTCTACATTTGTTGGGGAAGACGAATTTACTTCCAATTTTGTAATATACATCATTTAAATCAACCCAGCATTTTATCACATACAGTAGACAGCACAAAGTATAAGACCTCAATTTTGCCCTTAAGGAACCTACACAAAGGATGGAGAGTCGCAGATAACACCCAAAACAACAGCCAACAATTCAAGACATTATTTACAGTACTTAAAAACTGAATTATGTGGTTTGGCCTGGAAGGGCTGTAGAATCTCAGATAAGAGAACAGATGATCAGCAAGGGCTGGGGCATGTTCCCCCCCCCCCCCCCCCCCCGCCCCCAGCTAGGTGACAAGCTTGTCCTATGTGTTTCAACATCACCTATTTCTTAGGGTCAGTTTCAATGAACACTGTAGTTAATCAGTTAGGTTTAAGACTGCAAGGTTGGTTTCCCCATACCTAAAAGGCATTTCCTACTCACCATACCTCTGGAAATCCTTGACTTCCTTCAAAATTTAGCTCAAATGCCAACTTCTAAATGAAGTCTTTCCAGATTCACCCAGATGCTAGTACCCTTTCCCTAACAGGGTACTATATATATATATATCATTTTGATATATATTGTTTATATTCAGGGGCATACTTGTTATCTCCCTCTGTCTCCCCACCCCCACCCCAATTAGGGACTGTTTCACTTTTGTTTTTATTTCTCCAGGTTAGCCCATAGTAGGATGCTGGATACCTGATTAACTAATTAACTCTAACTTACTAGCTTGATGACTGAAAGGGAAGAATGAAAGCAGGGGGAAGGAGGGTGGGTGGAGAGGGTCTGCTGACAGAAAACTGGCCTGAACTAGGCCCACTGATGTCAGAGGTGAGACTTACTTCTTACATTGCCAAAAATTGTATTTGGAAGAGATTTCTAAACAATGGTGCTTTATAAATTGTACTTTGAATATTAAAAAAAAAAAAGAATAAAGTCCATCAAAAAACATCAATCTTTTTTTGGGGGGGGGGGTTAGGCAATGGGGTTAAGTGACTTGCCCAGGGTCACATAGCTAATAAGTGTTAAGTGTCTGAGGCCGAATTTGAACTCAGGTCTGTCTGAGTCCAAGGCCGATGCTCTATCCACTGTACCACCTAGCTGCCCCTAAAAAAACATCAATCTTAATTGAATCTCTTTGTAACACAGCCAGCAGCTTCATGGGCCACTCTTAAAAGAAAAACAGCTTGAAGGTGAAAGATTATGCATTAGTAGCTATGTCGTGGTCACACACATTGCCAAAGATAATGATGATGATGATACTAGTAACTAGTATTTACATAGCAATTTAAAGATTTCTCATTTTATCCTCACAACCACCCTGGGAGCTACTGTTATCACCCATTTTACAGATGAGAAAACTGAGGCAGGCCGAGGTGAAATGACTTGCCCAGTGTCAAATATCTAGTAAGAATCTGAGGCTGGATTTGAAGTCACATCTTCCTGATTCCAGGACCAGCACTCTATCCACTGAACCATGTAGATGATCTGCATTAAAGAAGCTGCCTAATAGACATCCAGCACATGCATGGCCAGAAGAATAGGCGGGCCTGTTGTGAAGCAAGACATTTGTAGAAAAACAGGGACAAGAATAACACGGGATGGGAAGACATGGGAATGGGCTGTGATCAGCAAATGTGGTTAGACTGCCCACAACAGTAAGATTAGAGTCCCAGAAGACTGTACAACTGCAGTCACTTTAGGATTCATTTGATCCTCACAGCTACCCTGTAGGGTAGGTACTAAAGATACTACTATGCCTACTGAAACTGAGGCTGTAATAGGTGAAGGGGCTTTTCTGTGTTCACATAGTTATTAAGTGTGGGAGATTAGAGTCAAAGCTAGGTTTTCCTAATTCCAAATCCATCCCTCCGATTGCTACCAGCCACTCTCACTTTAAACCACATCAATGTGCTTATCTTTCTTCACAGAGTCTGAGACATAGAAAAATGTGGCAATTTGGTTACACCGAATGATGAACTAATGAAATGAGCTGAGGGGAAACCAATAATAATCTAATCATAAGCAAGGGATGAATCTGCCTATTTAAAGTGTGAAAGAGGAGAGAGGAAGTGCAGATAATACATACATACTATCTAACAGCCACTAAAATATTTTAATCACCATGATTTTATCCCCAGAAACAAAAGAATGATTTTCTTTCCCTGAAGGTTTAATATTTTTGCCAGAGCTTATTAAAGTATTTTTTTAAATCCTCAAGCTCTAAGACCTTGGACTCTTCTCTGTCTTCTCTGCCCTATAACAATAATAATAATAAAACTTACATTTATACATCACTTTAGGATCTGCAAATCACTTTCACTTTATCTCATCTGAGGCTCAAAGTAGCTAAGTCACTTGGCCAAGGTCACAAAGCTTCCAAGTAGCAGAGCCAGGCCTCAAACACAGGCCTTCTGACCATTTTGCTAGTCCCTTCTTCCCACACCTACCAAAAAAAAAAAAAAAAAAAGATACCAGAAATGCTATTTCAATTCTGGCTTGAGGCCATGGAGAGGGATGCCTACATTTTCCTTTCAATGCCTTTTCAGTGTTGCCCACACCACTGTCATTGCAAGTTAATCCCACTCACTGAACAGAAATCATGAATAGCTCAAAGAATGAATCATTT
This sequence comes from Vombatus ursinus, assembly GCF_900497805.2. Classification (NCBI taxonomy): domain Eukaryota; kingdom Metazoa; phylum Chordata; class Mammalia; order Diprotodontia; family Vombatidae; genus Vombatus; species Vombatus ursinus. The sequence goes on from NW_020954608.1 coordinate 37,895,463, forward strand.
CAAGAACATCTTAGCTGCTGCTGCCCAGAATAGAGCTTTGTTTCCAATATGAAGGTTTGCAGAGTTAAATGGGAAGAACCAAAGGTGGAAAGAAGAAAAGAAAAATACCTTAAAAACAGGAGGACAGAACAAGTGGGAAGTGATATGTGATCTAAGCCACAGAACAAAGGAGCCAGAAACAGAAGAATTTCCTGAAAGTGGCTTAATTAAACACATGTGAAAGTCGGAACAATTGTGAAGGAGTGGACATAAGTGATCTTCACCTATCCTTCTTCAGCTTTAAAAATATATATTTTATTGATGCTTTTCTACCTGCTTAAGAAAAAGTCAAGCAAAATTGATTTGCAAAGTTATCACATCTGACATCATATGCAATATTTTATCACCATAGCCTCACTACCTATTTATTTTGAGAACAGATGTCCACTTTCCATTTTCATAAATTCAGTTAGTAATTCAGCAAACATTTATTAAGCACTTATGATAATAATGGCTAGCATTTATATGCTGCTTTAGGGTTTGCAAAGAGCTTTACAGGTTAATGCATTTGATCTCTGCAATAACCTTATGAGGTAGGTGCTATTCTTATTCCCATTTTACATATGAGGAAATTGAGACAGAGAAGTTAAGTGACTTGCCTAGGGTCACACAAGAACTGTGTGCAAATACTTGTCTGAGGAAGTCTTTGAAAACTCAGGTCTTCCTGACTCTCTGTCCCAGGCTCCATCTAAGGTACCAGTTAGCTGCCATACTAAGTGCTGAAGATACAAAGGCAAAAACATGGTCCCTGCCCTCAAGGAGTGGGGGCAACAACATGTAAATAATTAGGTATTTACAAACTATATGGAGTAGATGGAGGGAAATATGAGAAGGGAAGGTCCTAGCAACTGGGGAGACAGGGAAGAGCCTGCAGAAGGTGGGACTTGAGAAGACTCTCAAAGAAGTCAGGAAATCCAAGAAGCAGATAAGAGAGTAGAGCATTCTAGGCAAAGGCACAGAGAAAGCTGATGGGATGTCATGTCTGAATAACTGAAAGCAGGTCAGTATAGCTGGATCACAAAGTGAGTACATGAAGAAGAGCAATGTGTTAAGAAGACTGGAAAAGTAGGAAAAGGCTAGGTTACGATGTACTTCAAATACCAAGTGAAGAAGTTTGTATTGGTCCTGAAGGTAAAAGATAGCTACTGGGGCTCAATAAATGGGGGTGGGGAAGGGTTAACAAGAGCAGACATGTACTTTAGAAAAATGGCAGCTGAGTGGTGATTGATTGGAGTGGAGAGAGACTTGAGACAGAAGACCAGATAGAAAGTTATTGCAATAGTCTAGAGGGCATGGACTAGAATTATAACTGAGTGTAGAGAAGGGACATATCCAAGAGATGTTATGAAGGTAGAAACGATAAGATTTGGCAAAAGACTACATATGTGAAGTAAATGTGAGTGAGGGAAGAACAGGAGAATGATGATGCCTATCAATAGTAGTAGGGAAAAGCACTGGCCCTGGGGTCAAGAGGACCTGAATTCAAATCCAGTCTCAGACACTTACTGGCTGTGTAACCTTGAGCAAGTCACTTAACCCTGACTGCTTCCCCCAAAAAAACTGTTATAGGGAAGTTGGGAAGAGGAGAGGCTGTGAGGAGAAGGATGATGAGTTGTTTTGGACATGTTGTCTATGGGGCATCCAGTTTGAGATGTCCAAGAGGCAGCTGGTGATGAGCAAGTAGGGCTAGAGATACAGAGATTTGGGAACTATCTGTACAAAGACAATTAAACCCATGGGAACTGATTAGATCATTGATAGTATATAGAGTAAAAAGAGGAGGGATTCAGGGGTACAGCCTTAGGGGACACCCAGGGTTAGTATATGTGACATGAAGAACCAGCAAAGGTGAGAATAAGACAGGAGAACCAGGAGAGAGAAATGTCACAAACACCTATGAGGAGATAATATCTAAGAGGTAATCAACAACAATATTATGCTGGAGAGAGGACCAAAGAATGAGGATTGAGAAAAGGTCATCACATTTGGCGAGAGATTACTGGTAATTTTGGAGAGGGCAATTTAGTTAATAATGAGGTGAGAAACCAGATTAAAGTGGTTTAGAAGTGAGCCTCCAGTTTTACTGAGAAGGAGAAGAGATAGACAAAAGATAGGCAGTGGGATAACAGGATCAAGTGAGGGTACACTCTCTTTATGTGGCCTCATCTTATTCTCCGGCTGTAAAGGGTCTCTCATGTAGGCTGGCCCTTTCCAAGCACAGTGTCCTGGAATCTGAATCTATCTGTGTCTACCTTCTACTCATCCCCTGTTCCATCAGAACTTTCTCAACACAAATCAAACTGAAAAGGATGTGGTGGCCTCATTTTATATTTAAGGGTTAATGAATAATAATGGCTTAAAATGTTAACCATCCCCAAAGTATTTACATTTTAACAGTGGACCATAAATTAACCCAAAGGAATGAAGGGACTAGGGAGAATGGGAATTCACTGACCAACTTAGATTTTTAGAGCACATCTGCAGAAAATAAAACAAGGAACAAGTAACTAAGAATAAATACATAAGCGTATAAGACAAAAATTACTTTCTAAAGGTTGTGTCGAGGCATGAAGAAATAAGAGTTAGGACTACTGCAGAGTTGGATAAGACAATGAAAGTCAGTGAGAGAAAGCAGGAAATACTGAATATTTTGCTTCCATTTTTTTCTGTCAAGAAAAATTATTTTTAGCCCAAGAAGAAAGATAGAACAAACATGGCTAACAGAGTATCAAATCCAAGATAAGAGGATAGTAAAAGCATTCAGTTGCTCTCCATGAGTTCAAATGCACAGGAGTGGAATAACTATACCTCAGAGTACTGAAAATAAAAACAAAAACCAGAACAGGTGGATAAGTCTTACCTAGTTGTTTGAAAAATCATGGTGTTGAACATGAAGGTGTCACAGGACTACAGATGAGCAAACACAATTCCAATTTCCAAAAACATCAAGGTAAAGAGGGCAGTTTTCACATTATATGCTGGTGAATATGACTTTGATAGCTGGCAAAATTCAAGATTATTACAGGGATAGTTTATAACCATTCAGAAAGGGATATGGTGACCACTAAAAGCCAACACAGCTTCATCAGGAACAAGTCATGCCTTATTAATTATTTCACTTCCCTTATTGATAAGATTACTGGACTGGTAGATGGGGGGGGGGAGCTGTAGATATAGTATGGCTAGAGTTTAGCAAAGCATCTGACAAAGTCTTCCACGTTGTCTTTGTGGACAACATGGAGAGATATGAGTTAATAGTTACCTAGTAATACAGTTAGGTGCATTCAGGACTGATTGAATGACCTGACTCAAAGTCAACGTCAACTTAGAGGGGCATCTTTAGTGGAATGCCATAAGATTCGATCTGATCCTCAACCCCAAGCTGTTCACATTTTTATCAACGACTTGGATAAAGGTATATGACTTGCTTATCAAATTTGCAGAATGACACAAGGTTGAGAGAGATAGCTAACAAATTAGATGACAGAGCCTGGATCCAAAGGTTATTTCAATAAGCTAGACTAGTAAGCCAAATCTAATGCATGGAATTTAGTAGGGATTTGAGTCCTACGCTTAGATTTTTTTAAAATCAATTACACAAGCACAGGGTGTAGGGATCATGGCTGGCCAATATTTCATGGGAAAAAAAAATCTGGTATTTACAGTGAACCACAAGCTCATTGTGACATAGCAGTCATAAAAAGCTAGTGCAATCTTACAGAGGATTTTTAAAAATGAAGTATGTCCATAATACAGGAGAGCCCTGCTGTCTTCTGTACTGGTCAGAACACATTTGGAGTACTGTGTTCAATTCTGGGCGTCATATTTTAGGAAGGATGTTGATAAACTGGTCTGTGTCCAGGGAGCTGGATGACTAGGATAGATTGAAGACCATGCCATATTAAGAGTCAGTTAAAAGAACCAAGACTTAGTGGAAATATGGTAATTTTCTTAAAGAACTGCTATATAGAAAAGTAATTATAGTCATTTTGGTTAGCCCCAGAGAAAACCAGGAGTAATGAATGAAAGTTTCAGAGAGGCAGACTGGCTTGATGAAAGGAACTTCCTAATAATTAGGCTGCCACAAGAGCTTAATTATTCTCTCTCCAAAAGTGTCCAAATAGACTGTATGGTTGTCTGGGATACTGTAGAGAAGATTCCTGTTCAGGAACAAGTTTAACTAGATGATTTCCAGGTTACTCCAACACTTAGTTCCTGTGATTCTGAGTCTCTAATGGTGGAAATACAGGCATCAATAGCATGTTTGTGGAAGAGATTTTGGGGGGTAGAAAGTAGGGCTTTCACCATACCCTCAAATCAGAGGTGGACATCTATTTTGGTAAGCTAGCCCTGACTAAGGTTATTTCTCCTCTGGAAGACTTGTCATACATCGCAGATTCTCATCTCTTCAGGTGTTGCGATTTGGTCTGAAGGAAGGATGGATTGGATGGCCTTTCAAAGTTCCTTCCAGAATGGTCCAGAGATAGCTGGAAGTTTTCTTTTGTTGTGTGGAGAGAACAGTAGCCTTAAGATCACAACATCCTAAGTTCAAGTGGTCACTTATTGGTTATATGACCTTGGACAAGTCACAACCTGAGTCTGACTTGCCTCATCTACAAAATAAGTGAGTTAGACTATGAATTTCTCAATATCCATAAGGATTAAGTTGACATTTCCAATTTCCAAATGGTCATACCAAGTCTTAAGGTGTCAGTATTATTTGTTTAGTGAATTAGTAGCAATGCTGAAAATGGAACAACTCAGGATCACCTCTGCCTTTGGGGAGACATAGGTGTTTTTAGTTGCTGCAGACAGGAAAGATTTTGCCTAAGGATGAAGGTAAGGATTTGTTCAAGGTTGAAGACCTAAAAATAAAAAGATCCCGAGTGAAAAAATGTTTTATCATTTTCCAGAGGCTCCAGCAGCAGGTACACATTTTGGTAATTTAAAAAAAATGTCCTCAGAAAAGCCTTAAAGGAAAAATAAAAATATCTCCTCCTCCAGTGCAGTGTGTGGGAAAAGGAACTTCAAGTGATCTTTCTTGTCTGTACCACTCACTCTGACACTTAGCACATCCTGACTCATTGTCTCGAATTTGTCTTACGTACCCAGCTGGATGGCAAATTCCTGCATGGAGGAGAGTGCTATGCTTCTTCTCCCACCTCACTCACTAACCCAACCAATCATCTCAGTGTTCCGCTGGCTGGTAACCAACTTACCATTTACAAAGCATTTTCAAATTCACTACATACTCAGAATAGCTTGGTGAGGCAGGTGGGACAGATATCCCTGTTTATGAGATAGAGGGCTTATGACTTGCCTGAGGCCACAGAGTAAAAGACAGCCCAAAGTTCTCACAAGGCAGGTGCTGAAAAAGTATAGGTTGAAGGAATAAAGGAGGTTATACATCTTAAGGGAGAAGGTTGTCTTCTAGGTCCACATAAAAATCTGCTCTGGCCGACTTCAGAAAAACCTGGAAAGATTTATATGAACTGATGCTGAGTGAAGTGCGCAGAAGCAGGAGAACACTACACAGTAACAGGCACATTGTGCGATGACTAACTTTCATAGACTTAGCCTTTCTCAGCAATGCAAGGATCTAAGACAACTCCAAAAGACTCATGATGGAAAATACTATCCACATCCAGAGAAAGAACTATGGAGTCTGAATGGAGATCAAAGCATACTATTCGATCTCTTTTTTTCTTTTGTTGTTTTGTTTTGTTTCTTCTTTCTCATGGTTCCTCCCACTGGTTCTAACACTTCTTTACAACATGACTAATGTAAAAATATGTTTAATAGGAATGTACACGTACAGCCTATATCAGATTGCATACCATCTTGGGGAAGGGGGAGGGAAGGGGAGAAAACTGAAAACTCAAAATGAATATTGAAAATTAAAAACAAATAAATATTAAAAATAACTAAGATTGTTCGATTGGTGTGGGGATGGAGGACAGGAAGAAGATAAGTGAACTAGTTTAAAAAGACTTCTGAGGTTGTAGCCAGTGGTAAAAATTACATAATGAAGGGTAACAAGGGACTTCACATATTTGGCTTATTTTGATAAGCATTTGAAAATTACTCAGTTTCTTTGCTATAAAGTAGAAATCTGCCCATGTATAACTTCCAGTTGTTCTTCTCAGTTCTTTCTGGAACTATAAATGAATCCTTCAAACATCTGAAGATAGTTATATACCCTTCTTCTCTCAAATCTTCTCACTTCCAGGCTAACCAGCCTCTGTTCCTTTAAATAAGGCTCATGTTACCTGCTTTTAGGTCCAATCTCTATCTTGGTCACCCTGGAGCTGTTCACCAATGTCACTCTTAAAAAGTAGCACCTAGAACTCCAGGTGTGGTTAGACCATGAAGAGCAGAGTGCCTATTAATATCCTCCATTCTAGGCATTATATTTCTATTAAGTGTTTTTCAGCACTTTCCATCTTTATAACACCAATATTCTTCCAATGATACTCTCAGGCTGCCAATCATGCAATGTTACAATCTCTAGGAAATCATGATGTATGATAGGCATAAAAAGACCTCAAAATGCATTGGAAAGATCACTATGGAGGAATTATGGAAGAATGTGGACAAGATTCACACAGGGGTGGGTAGAAGACAGGGAAGAATTTAGGGGTTTGATCTACAACCTACATCAATGAGCTCATCAAAGAGATTTTCTTTAGCAGTTTCACAGGATAAATTCACTGATTTTAATTACTATGATCTCCTTTTCCCCTCTCTTCTCCAAGGGCTGTATTATCCACTATCAATATTTAACAGTTCAGGGGCAGAGCCAAGATGGCAGAGTACAAGCCAGGACTCAGGGGTCCCAGCTGAACTCTCCCAACATTCCTCTCCAAATAACTTTAAAATAATGCCTCAACTCAAATTTTGGAATGGCAGAGCCAACAAAAGGTGAGAGGCAGCCATTTTCCCTGCGTAAGACAACTCAGGATGTCTGCAAGAGAGGTCTGTTACACCATGGTAGGCACAGGCCCCAAGCATGGCAGGAGCACCAGTGGCGGACCTTGGAGGCAGCTGTGATAGCAGTCGTAAAAGCAATAGCTTCTTGAGCTCTTAGTCAAGAAATGGTAAGGGTGTTGGACAACTGGTCACAAAGAAATGATAGGGGACCTTTTACCGCCACTGGGTGCAGCTAGCACTAATCAGCAACAATATATCCCATACTCAGTTCTGGTTTGCGGTTCTAGGATGGAGAACTTGTGATCAGTCAAAAGGGAGCGGGGGCCCTGGTCATTCTTCCAGAGCCAAGAGGAGCACTAGCACTTTTAGCAACAGGAGAATAGAGAACCTAGTCACAGTCCCAGGGCCAAGAGAAGTACTAGCCAAGTGAGCAAGGGCCCTTCCTGGGTAACGACCAGAAAGAATACCATGATAGCAGTGATTAAACCTCAACTAGGATCACATCACCTTGGAAGCATCAAAAATTTGCAGAACCCCAGAACTAGCTCTGAAAACAACAGCACAAAAAACCCCTACCTTGGCACAACGCCTCCCTGCCCCCGGTTGAGCAAAGCCCAAGAAAGAGGCTGGGAAAATGAGCAAACAACAAAAAAGGAACTTGTAGGGGAAGACCAAGTTATAAACTTAGAAGATATCAATGTGAAAATACCGATAAGAAAAGTCTCAAAGAAAAATGCTAATTGGACCCAAGATCAGCTAGAATTACTGGAAGAGTTAAAGAAAGAGATGAGTGGTAGAGGAAAATTGGGAAAAGAAATGAGAGTGGTGCAAGAAAATTATGAAAAGAGATTAACAGCTTGGTAAAAGAGGCATGAAAAAATACTGAAGAAAATAACACCTTAAAAAATAGAATTGGCTTAATGGTAAAAACTTACATAAACTGATGCAAAGTGAAGTGAGCAGAACCAGGAAAATGTACACAGTAACAGCAATATTGTATGATGAAGAACTGTGAATGACTTAGCTATTCTCAGCAATACAACGATGTAAGACAATTTCAAAAGATTAATGACGAAGCATACCATCTGCCTCCATAGAATGAACTGATATTGTTTGAATACAGACTTAAGCATGCTATTTTTCACTTCCTTTCTTTCATTCTTTTTCTTTTATTCAAGTCTTCTTGTACAAAATGACTAATATGGAAATGTTATACATGACTGAACATATAATCTATATTTGATTGCTTACCGTCTCAGAGAGGGATAGAATTTGGAATTCAAAACTTTAAAAAAATGTTAAAAAATTGTTTTAATATGTAATGGGGGGGGGTGAGGGGCACTAGATAGAGCACTGGTTCCTGAAGTTAGGACGACCTGTGTTCAAATCTGGCCTTAGACACCTGACACTTACTAGTTGTGTGACCCTGGGCAAGTCATTTAACCCCATTGCCTTGCAAAAGCAAAAAACAAAATGTCACTGGGGAAAGAATAAGATATTATACATTAAAAAAATAAAAAGATATCCCCAGCACTAAAAAATAAAATAAAATAAAATGGAGGGGATAATGGGGGGAAATGGTGAGCAATGCTTGAACTTTACTCTCATCAGAATTGGTTCAAAAGAGGAAGAATATCTATCTACACACACACACACACACACACACACACACACACATATGACACAAACACACATAACTCAGTTGGGTATAAAAATCTATTTGTACAATAGGTAAATAGGAGGGGAAAGGCATAAGAGTTATTGGGCAGAGGGGAGAGATAGATGATAAAAGAGAGGGTGGATTAAGAGAGTCAGCGGTCAGAAGCAAAACACTTTTGAGGAAGGATAGAATAAAGAGAAAGAAGAAGAAAAAAAAGAAAATAGGATGGAGGTAAATACATAGTAATCATAACTATGAATGTAAATGGGAAAAGCTAACCCATAAAACAGAAGCAGATAGCAGAATGGATTAGAAACCAGAATTCAACAATATGTAGTGTACAAGAAACACACAGTTAAAATAAAGAGCTGCAGCAGAATCTATTATGCTTCAGATGAAGTAAAAAAGGCAGGGGTAGTACTCATTATCTCAGACAAAGCAAAAGCAAAAACAGACCTAATTAAAAGAGATAACTAGGGAAACTACATTTTGCTAAAAGGTGCCACAGAGAGTGAAGTAATACCAAAAAATTTTACAGCAAGTTTCTCTGTTAAAGACCTAATTTCTTAAATATATAGGGAACTGAATCAAATTTACAAAAATAAGAGCCATTCCCCAATTGATAAATGGTTAAGCAATATGAATGGGCAGTTTTCAGAAGAAGAAATCAAAGCTATCTATAGTCATCTGAAAAAATGCTCTAAATCACTATGATTAGAGAAAAGAAAATTAAAACAACTCTGGGATACTATCTCATACCTATCAGAAATTACAAATGCTTAGGAGATGAAGGAAAATAGGTACACATTAGTGAACTACTGGCAGAGTAGTGAACTGATGCAATCATTCTAGAGAAGTTATACCCAAAGGGTTATAAAGCCAGGCATACCCTTTGATTTAGTAATACCACTATTAGTTTTGTATCCCAAAGAGATCAAAGAAAAAAGGAAAAGGACCTACATGTACAAAAATATTTATAGCAATTCTTTTTGTGGTGGCAAAGAACTAGAAATTGAGGGGATGCTCATCAAGTGGGGAATGGCTAAACAAGTTGTAGCATATAATTGTGACAGAGTACTACTGTGCCATAAGAAATGATGAGGGTGGTGGTTTCATAAAAATTTGGAAGACCTATATGAACTGATGCAAAGTAAAGTGAGAAGAACTAGGAGATCATTGTGCACAAAAACAACAACGTTGTAATGATGATCAACTGTGAAAGACTTGGCTACTCTGATCAATACGATGATCCAAGATAATTCCAAAGGCTTCATGATGGAAAAATGCTATCCACATCCAGAGAGAGAACCGATAAACACTTAGCGCAAACTGAAGCATAATTTTCTATTTGTTTTTTTGTGATATGACTAATACAGAAATGTTTTGCATGATTTCATATGTATGTGTATATCAAATGTATATGGGATATATTATTTGCCTTCTCAGTGGGTGGGGTAAGGGTGAGAGAGAATCTCGAACTCAAAACTTAAAAAGAAAAGAATGTTAAAAATAAATTAATAATTTTTAAAAAAAAATAATGGAAAACTTAAAAAAAAAAATTCAACAGTTCAGACGTTACCTCACAGAATCTGTTCTTCCTAATGAACATATACTATGGTAAAAAAGATGAAGACAGAATAAATATTTGGGCAGCAGAAGTGGGGAAAAGAGATAATAAGAAAAACTAACAAGTACTTTCTTCACAACCTATCCAAGGTAGTGCAAGTGTCGCCCCTAGCTCACAGATCAGGAAATTTCAGCTCAAAGGTTTAGCAATTAGCTCTAAGTCAAAGAACTAGTAAATGATCAAGTCAGGACATGAAGCCAGATCCTGATTCCAAATCAGCGCTCCTTCTATTACACCACACTGCCATCTCTCAAGAGGTACAAGGGGACCAAAATTTCCTTTAATGCTTCAGGAAGTACATGTTGCTTCTAAGAGATAAAGATAACAGAAGGGATTTTTAATAGCAAGTATTTTCATATTGTTTGAAACAAATGCAGGTGTGAAAGAAGATGGCTGCCAAATAAAGAAAAAGAACTGGGTTTATTAACAAGTAGGTGAAGTTTTGGGGAAAAAAATAGAGCTAAAAAGCATTAGCTGATCTTTTAAATTTCAAATGGTGGCTTTTCCACCCTCCTTATTGAAAGTAAGATATTTTCCATAAAGAGCCGTCAGAATGGTGAACCACAAGAATCCTTTCCATGTTAAGATGCATTTTAAAACTGAAGCTGAGTTGGCTATGTGCTATTCAACAACTTTTCACAAAATAAGAAAATGGCAGACTTTTCAAGCCTGCAGAATCCTTGCATTTCAACTGGTATAATCAGTTTCACAAATAAGGAAACTGGGGCCTGGAGCAATTAAGTGACTTGCTCAGTCATGCAGCCAGGTAGTGGCAGAGATATGCATCAACCCTGGTCCTTCTAACTCCACATCTACTGCTCTTCAGTATGGAGCTGGGACCAGATCCAGGTTTCCTGACTTAGAGGCCAACATGCTTTCAAACACTTCACAACTCTCCTCCACTCACATAAAGACAAAGCTGAAAGATAATACAGAGTGAGGAAAACTATTCTTTAAAAACTGAAACAAATTGTTTTTTGTATTATTAAAGATAGAGGCATTGTTATATTAATGGATAACTGCAGGGCTAGACTTCGGTATCAGGAGGACCTTAGCTCAAGGCTTACCTCTAATACTTAACTAATTGTATGACCCTGGACAAATCATGTAATCTCTCAATGCTCAAGATTCCTCTGCACTTATCTACTAAGTCATTGCTTGAACTAATGAAATCATAGATTTTTCACATATGTAAAACATACACAAATGGACAAAAGAAGTGAGCTACAATGAATCTTTGGCCAGGTAAGATGCATTCCTCTTTGCTTTCCTCACTAATGGGGAAGAATCTCATGGATAACGCTAAACTGTTTATGTATCCAATTGGAATACATTACATTTTTTAAAAACTTTTTTTTCTGAGTCACTCTTCTTTGTAATTACTGCGAGCTAACAACAAAAATTATTTTGAATTTCCTAAAAACATACTGTTGAGGAGAAAAGTAACCAGAAGTGTGCTGGATCCATTATGGTATTAAAAGGTTGTTGTAAATAATGTGGTATTTCACATATAACAGAAAAAATTGGAAACTTTGATTAAGTTTCTAACTCCAAGGCTAAATGAAGTAAAAGTAGGATAAGCTACTCATCTTTTTTGCCTGGCACTTACCATGGGCAATTCTATGAAATCACACAAACAAAATAAATGGTAAATCTCTCATAAAAATATATGAATAAAAATGCATTCCAAAGAAGATAGTTTGCAGTGCTGATCAATGTTAAAATATATTGTGTATTTTTGTTACACAGTATTTAAAAATTTTAAATTGAGGCCATATCTTAAAATGTCAAAGAATCCTCCTACTGTAGCAGCTAACCTCTAAGATAGAATTTCACTGTGGCACAGATCAAATCCTTAACTCCAAAGTATTTCACAGAGCACTATCTACCTCACAGACATTTTCTCTACACACAAAAACTCAATGAAATAATCACCACCACAAAAACTGAAATGTTACTGTTTTATTTATATGAACTAAAAACATCTGGAAATTTTTTAAAGGCAAAAAATAGTTCTCAAACCTCCAAATCAGGTCTAGGGCATTAATCAAGAGATTAAATATTGGGATTCCTTTTTTTTACCCCCTAAGCATCATAATACACTTCCACATTGAAGAACAACTTATAAACAGAACATGGGTACCTGTCCCACTGCTGCCACTTCTGGGAAAAGAGTAGTTTGCAACTTAACATTCTGGCAAACAAGAGGACAGAACATAGGCACCGAGTTATGTACTGGATACACTCCCAACTCTGACAGTGAACCTTACAGTACTGGCCATTTTATCAGTTCTCTTTTTTTCTGGCCCTATTAACTTTTACAGACCACATCTAACCTTGCATTCAAATAGTTCAATACTTCCATCAAGCTAGTGGAATCATTAATCCACTAATGTCTCGAGCTAAAGTGGATGAATTCTGTCTTAAATTAAGGATCTTGTTTATTAAAGCAAAATCAACACTATAGCAAATCTTGCACAAAATTTGGTCAGCAAGGGTGTAGGGTTTGCTCTAATTTGCATTTCTCTATCTGCACAGAGATGTACTTAGATCTTCGGAGACAAGAGACTAGGTCTACTAAGTCCTGTATCAACACACAATCCAAACCTTTCCCAAGTCCTATTTGTCTTGGCTTGAAGAGAGATGATTCATTCAAACTCATTCTCTTATATTCATGATTCTCCACTTTTACTTCTGAATGTAAAGAGGTTTTCCAAAAATTAACAGAAAGGTCTTACTGGCTCCAAAAAGAGCAGACATATTCACCACTGGCAGAGACTGCCAAGATGATTACTGCGGGGTTTGTGTAGCTGTTTTTTCTTACAGCCAGCACATTACTAAGGAAGTGAAGGATCACACATGTTATGATTGCCCTCCTCCCCCTGCCCTTTGATATCTTCAAGATTTTCCACAGTTCATGAAATATCACATCACTGATGCATTCAAGAATCATCATAAGGGCCTATCAATAAATGTAAACAGCTATGGTGTAGTGAAAAACAAAGAAACAATCAGAGAGGCATAGAGCTTTTTTTTTTTTTTAAAGGATTTTATACTATGTAAAAAAAACCACAAAATAAAAAAAAGGGTCAGTCAACATGAATTTTAGGAGTCCTTCCCAAAAGTCTCAATACCCACTGGTCAAGCAGGCTTGCCTTCTTTCCTCTTTGCTTTCAGCCTAAAGGCTTACTAAGGATTGCCAGAGGTGATTTGTGCTCTGAGTTCTTAAAATCAGACTTGCTCTGCCAGATCCAAGACTCTGAATTTATCCAAGTTGTAGAAACAAGCTTTCACTACCCGTCCACCAAAATACCTCCCATTCAGATCAACAACAGCTAGAATGCAAACAGAAAAAGGTGATTAAATGCAAAGATGAAAATCAGTTATTTTTGAAAAATTCTCCAATATAAAGCATATTTAGTTGTATAATTTAATTTACCTTTAATTGCTGATTCAACCCTTTCAAACTCTAAAAATATTCGTACAGCTTCATCATCAGGAGCACCAGGAATCTGAAAGAGAGATTAAATCATACTAATAAAGATTCTACGTTCCTATACTAAGAGTGGCCTACATATATATAGCAAATTTCATGGTTTAACAATAGTTAGCATTGATTTGACACTTTAGGATTTGCAAAGCACTTTACAAATATCATCTCATTTTATCTTCACCACAGCCCTGGGAGGGAGAAGATATTAATCTTACAAGCCATTTTCCTCACAGCTGCCTAGTGACATAAGTAGTATACAGATGATTATCTCAATTTTACAAATAAAGACACTAAGGCTCAGAGAAGTTACATGTCATATAATATGTGGAAGAGCCAGAATTCTGACTTTAAGACTAAAACCGTAGGGGCAGCTAGGTGGCGCAGTGGATAGAGCACCAGCCCTGCAGTCAGGAGGACCTGAGTTCAAATCCGGCCTCAGACCAAACACTTGACACTTACTAGCTGTGTGATCCTGGGCAAGTCACTTAATCCCAATTGCCTAACAATAAAAAAAAAATTAAAAAAAAAAAAAGACTAACACCCTATTGCCTTCTGAGCCAGTCCTGGGATACTGTGCATAATCTTCTACACTAACAAGATATCTTACTAAGTATCCTACTTTGGCAATTTGGCAATATATGGGAGGAGCAAGGGCGAGAAGTTGAGGATAAAAATAAAGCTGAAAACATGAGAAGGATGGTAGTACTCCCTCAGCAGAAATAGAGAAATCTGAAAGAGAAATTAGTTTTTTGGAGAAAGCTAATGAGTTTTGTTTTGGACATGCTGAATTTGAGATGTCGGTGGGACATCCAGTTTGAAACACCCAGCAGGCAGTTAATGATGGGGCACTGAAACTCAGTAGACCCTGGGACTGGAGACAGACAGAGAGAGAGAAAAAGAGAGAGAGACAGACACACATAACACACACACACATACACACACATACACCCCTGGGAGCTAATTCCACAGAGGAAATTAAACTCATGGGAGCTGATAAAGTCACTAAATGAGAGAGTAAAGAAAAAAGAGGACCCATGAACCTCAGGGCATACCCACAGTCAGGAGGCACAATACAGATGATGAGCCAGCAAAGAACACCAGAGAACAAGTAAGTAACAGAACCAAGAGATAGTAGTAAACCTAGAGGCAATATCCAGGAGAGGTTGGTCAAAAGAAACAAATGCTGCAGAGAGATCAAGAAGAATGAGAAATAAGAAAAGGCCATCAGATTTAGTAATTAAGGCATGACTGGTAACTTTGGGGAGAACAAAGTAAAATTGCCAAAATAATCTCTTGGTTGTGGAGTCAGAGGATCTGGCTTTAAATCTTGCCTCTGACATTACTTGTATGACCTTGAGTGAGTTACTTAATCTCCCCTGGGCCTCAGTTTCCTCAACTGTAAAACAAGGAGCTCTAGACCAATGAGTATATGATGTTGGTATGTTGCTCTTCTGTTCAAAAACTTTTGAGGCTTCCGATGGAGCAAAATTCAAAGTCTTGGCCTTTAAGGCCCCCCATAATCAGATACCACCTTACTTTTTCAGGCTTCTCTGTTACTAATCCCCTCTATGTCCTCTAGCCAAACTCTGCCCACAAAGAGGCAGTGAGCTCTTTCTTCTCTGTATGCCTGGAATATCCTCCTTCCCCATCGTTGCCTATTCCTAACCCCTTTTTTAAGTCTAACTCAAATGACACCTCCTCTTTGAGGCCTTCCCCCTTATACAGCATATAGCACACAGGCACTTAACAGATGTATACTGAATAGCAAGCAGCTGTCATTGAACCAAAGCATGGAAGGAACCTTCTATGTATCTGCTGATAGGCTGTATTTCTGTTGTTCTTGTCTTTCTAAGACAAGCTGATCACCAAATGTGGAGAATTCTTTTGGCCACAGCAACTCACAAAGAATATTTACTGAATTGTGGAAGGGTTGGAATCTGCATCAGTATAGGGAGTAACCCAAAGTATTATCTCCACATTCAAACTTTTATAGTATAGCAAGAGTACTGTGGGCAACATATGAGAAATACTCTTGTAATTAGGTAGTAATTTACCTTGACATTATTACTCCACCTGCAGCAGAGAACAAATTGTTGAAGCTCTATTCTAGCAAAAAGAAGTTGGCATAATAGTCCCTGAAGCTGCAACATAGAGGGAAAAGAGGTCTGACTCTTGGCTTAAAAGTTTTTCTTTCTAAGTGTTTTTCATCATAAGCATATAAATGTTCTTAGGAGGATAAAAAAAGAAAGGCCATTACTTCAAAAATTACACATTTTCCAACTTTGCCATATTTTTCACACTCTTCCTTGGTTTCACCTTCTAGATCTTCATCTACTTCTCCAGCACCCACCATGTTCTGCAAATCAAGGAAAAGAAATTCAATGACTATATGTCAAACTAGATGGTTACAGGTATGCAAACAGCAAATCTTAAAATTTCATAATGACAAATTTTCTACTTCAAGACTGACATACTGGAAATTTTTATCCCTGAAACATTCCGAAGCTAATGGTTCTTTTAAAAATTAAAGGTATTTATATTAAAGAAAGCCCTGGGCATCAAGTTAATGAGGGTCCTATTCAGGCACTAGAATTCTGCACAGCCTTCCAGTAGCAGAAGAGAGAAATGTTAAAAATAATATTTTCCCCTGGTCTGAGAAACTACCATACTTCAAAGCATCATAGCAATCTTTGAGTAATTTCTAACCACTGAATCGCAAAGAAATGAATACCTCAACACAAATAACTTTAAAATCACATTTTGATTTCTGACAATTTCAGTTAAGGAAAGGAAAATCTTTCTTTTACAAGATCCTGCAATAACCAACCTCTCTCTAAGACTTGCATTTCTTTATTATTAGTCAGTTTTTGAGTTCTCCCCAAATGACAACCATGACCCTGATTCTTTTGATAGTCACTGACACAATAAATTGTAGCTTATGTAGCAACTTTGGTGAATAAACATGCACTTTTTTGTTGCTGGTTTTTTTTTCTTTCTTTTTTTTTTTGTGTATGTGTATGTGTGAGGCAACTGGGGTTAAGTGACTTGCCCTGGGTCACACAGCTAGTAAGTATCAAGTGTCTGAGGTCACATTTGAACTCAGGTCCTCCTGATTCCATGGCTTGCTCTATCCTAGCTGTGCCACCTAGCTGCCCCATGAACATGCACTTTTAAAAAGTAAAATCAGTAAGCTATAATTTGTATTTAGATGATTCCTGGACATAAATTATGCAGGAGAAATAATTTAAGCAGTTACTATTTTTGTTCTTCTATACTTGAACAATATTTGAAACAAAGCCAGACAAAAAGAAAAGACTTTTTTCTACTTACCCTTAGTAGAACCACTTTTGTAGGACACTTCAGAATCTCGGTTAATGGATTTGAATCTGATTTCTTGGATGCATCTGCAGCAACAGAATAAACCAATATGTATGAAAACCAATACGTATGTTATCACAGTAAAAAGCTGGGTCAACCCTTGCCATCATGAAACAATGAAATCCAACAATGAGCATCGTGTTTCTCCCAATATCATCTCAAGCACTTCAGCAATCTTTCACACAAGAGAAAAGGATACCTACTTACAAAAAGACAACCAACTGGCTTTGTTATAGGGAATGCTTATCACAGTGATTTTCAAAATGGTTTTCAAAGAGAGGTTTTTAGTTACTGGATAAGTTATTATTTCACTTCCCAAAGGAGAGCATAAATGGCTTAGGACAAATGCTTACAACTTAACTTAGTACAAAATTCTGGCTTGGCTATGTACAGAATGTTCCAAGCTGTCAAGCAGCCACTTGTTCTGTATCAGTGCCTTATCAGTACTGTTCATGGCAAGTTAATAACTGACTGCAGATTCTAATTACTTTGCTGGTAGTATAGCCTAAAGAAAAGGAGGGCAGTGAAGTACAAAAAAAAAAAAAATCGGTTCCCAGTAGCCTTGTGATACTAATAGAATACTATACCAGGTGTGGAGTTGGAATGGAACTCTAAGGCCATCTAGTCTAACTCCTCTCCAAACCCTGAATCCTATCAATAACAATCCCAATATATAGTCACTGGGCCTCTGCCTTGTCATCTCTACTAGCAGGGAACTATCCCCAGAGGCAGCCATTTTCATTTCTGAACAGATCAAATGTTAGAAAGTTTTCCATTACAGTTGGCCAATGGCTCATTCCTCTCTTACAAGGGAGTCCTTTAAATATTTGAAGACAATTATGTCCCTAAAATTTGTCCTCTCCAGGCTAAACATCCCATTTGCTGTACAACTTATGTGCTTACTATATGGTAATAGTTTCTAATCACACCACTGCTTCCAAAATGCAAGTGGAAAAGTGAGCATAAAAGTGAGTAAATGGAAGCTATGGGTGTAGACAACTTTTTCTGGGAGTTTGTGTATTAAAGGGAGGAAGGATACATAGGTTGATTAGTTTGAGGAAATGGTAGGCTCAGATAAAGGTTCTAAAGGACAGAGGCAATCTGGACATGTTTGTAGGTAACACTTAAAGCACCAGTGACTAAAAAGAGGTTGGAAATTAGGGAAAGATGTTTGAAGGGAAAGCAATCTGAGAGAAAGAGGAGATGGAAATAAGGATGCAGATAAAGGCTCAGAGATTTAGAAAGATCTCAGGAGCCACTGAATCTAAACTCTTTATTTTGCAGACTGAGGAAACAGGTACATAGAGGTTAAATGGCTTGCACAGGGTCACAACTATTAAGTTTTTAAGGATGGATATGAACCCAGAACTTGTTGACTCCAGGTTCAGTGTCCTATCTATTACACTACTCTGCCTCTCAAGGGGTGGCACTGGAAAGAAGGGTTATCTCTCTAAGTCAATAGCAAAGGAGAGGATAAAAGATAATGTTGAAATGATATGCAATATGGAACTGGGGAGGAAAAAGAACTTATGACATCATTATGGGAAGTGTAATGAGAACTGGACAAGGAATGAAAATATTGGTGTAAGACAGTGAAAGACCAGTTGAAACTGTATAATCTAAGTTTGTAGCGGACCAGTAGGCTAGGTAACTTTTAGGCAGATGATGGCATAATTCAGGGCTGGGATCTGAAAAAAGATAAGCAACAATATAACAAGAAAACAAGAGACTTAAAGGTAGGGGACAATGAGTACAAAATTCAACTAGTTATCTCAAAAGTCAAGATTTTTGAAGGAGAAAAACAAGGCCAGAATAGGGGCAATGGTCTAAGTAAAAGGGGAGGGAAATAGCGAGTAAAACCTGGGTAAGGTAGGAGAATAGATTTAAGAAGGTTAAGGTAAAAAGAGAACTATAAAGACAGGATATTATGAGTGAGAAGTTTCAAAATTGTGGATTGTGGAGGTGAATACTTGTAAGTGATGATGTGATCAATGTAGCATGACAGTATAGATCTGAGCAGGCTACAGGTAAAAGCACTAGGAAATAAGGAGAGGCTGAATATTGGGGAGGGGAAATGACTGAAGGAGTTAAGTTCCCGGAATCAGAGAGTATCAAGGGTAAAAGTATAATATCATAGATTTAAAGCTGGATGGGACCTAAGGGGCTTTCAAGTCACTATTTTTATGTTAGCATTTATCAGGAATCTTGGATTATCTTAACATATACATGAGGAACTTACATGAGAAAAGCCTTTAAGGGTACATTCCACTCTACTGTGTCAAATATTTATTAATCAAGAAATAACATACTGAATGGAATCTTGTATTCTCTGAATGCTTCAGTCAGCTATGTAAGGATAAAGATACAGTCCAACAAAGAAATCCGTGAAAGTCTACTTATTTTTTTCTCATATTTTCATGGAGGCTACTCTTGAAGTGTGTATATCATTTGATCGATGACATCATAAAAAAGGAAAAGTAAGTATATGGGTTAATAATTACTGACATTCTCTTTTCTCATTAAGAATATGTCTGTGTAGGGTGGAGCCAAGGTGTTGGAGTGGAGGTAGCAGTCCAGCTGAACTCTGCCAACATTCTCCTCTAAACAACTTTAAAACAATGTATCGAATTGAATTTTGGAGAGGCACTGCCAACAAAAGGTTAGAGCGAGACATTTTTCTAGCCCAAGACAACTTGGGCAGGAAAGGTTGGTAACAAGAGGGTAAGGCTGGCTTGGAAGGTAAATGGCGGCAACACCAGTGGTGGGCCTAGAGGTAGCTACAACAGGGTAACAGTAGTTTTGAGAGCTCTCAGTCCAGAGACAGCATGGGGCGGGGGAGGGAAAAGGAGGGAAGAAATGACTGGGAAAATGGTCAGGAGATTATGGAAGCCCTTTTGCTGGAACTGGGCGTGAGATCTGGCACTGTTTGACAATGCCACTGCCCCTATGCAATTCTGGGTCACAGTTTCAAGGCTGTGGAGGAGCACATGTGGTCAATCACAAAGGAGAAGGCGCCCCAGTCCCAGGGTTCCAAAGCAGAGAGGAGCACTAGTGCTTAGGGTAGCAGGGGCCCTTCCTTGGTAAAGACCAGAGAGCATACCAGGAGAGCAGTGACCACACCTCTCCCTGGATCACATCACCCTGGAAGCACTGAAAACTTACAGACTCCCAGAACTAGCTCTGAAAAGAGCAGCGGAAAAAAGCCCAAAGGTTAGCACAATGCCCCTCCCCGACTCCTAAGTGAGCAGTGTTCAACTCTAACGTGAAGTTCAAAATGAAAAAATAGGTTAGAAAAATGAGTAAACAACAGAAAAAAAACATGACCATAAAAAGCTAATAAGGTAGCAGGAAAGACCAAGACAAAACTCAGAAGACCTCAATGTGAAAACAGCTACAAGCAAATCCTCAAAGAAAAATGCAAGATGAAAATAAGCCCACCAAGAATTCCTGGAAGAGTTAAAGAAAGAGATAAAAGAGGCAGCTAGGTGGTGCAGTGGATAGATCACTGGCCCTGGAGTCAGGAGGACCTGAGTTTAAATCCAGCCTCGGACACTTGATACTTCCTAGCTATGTGACCCTGGGCAAGTCACTTAAACCCAATTGTCTTACAAAAAAAAAAGAGAGAGAGAGACAGATAAAAGTCATGGAGGAAAAATGCAAAAAGAAATGAGAACAATACAAGAAAATCATGAAAAGAAAATTAATGGTTTAGTAAAAGTGGCCCAAAAAATACTGAAAAAAATAACACTTTAAAAAACAGAACCAGCCAAATGGTAAAAGAGGCACAAAAATTCATTGAAGAAAAGAATTCCTTAAAAAGCAGAATTGGCAAAACGGAAAAAGAGGTATAAAAGCTCACTGAAGAAAATATTTCCTTAAAAATTAGAATTGGGCAAATAGAAGCTAATAACTTCATGACACATCAAGAAACAATAAAACAAAGTCAAAAGAATGAAAAAAAAGAAAAAGAAAATGTGAAACAGCTCACTGGAAAAACAACTGATCTGGAAAATAGCTAAGGGAGAGATAATTTAAGAATTATTGGATTATCTAAAAACCATGATCAAAAAAAGAGCCTAGACACTGTATTTCAAGAAATTAAAAAGGAAACTTGTCCCAATATCTTAGAACCAGAAGGTAAAACAGAAATTGAAAGAATCTACTGATCACTTCCTAAAAGAGATCTCAAAATGAAAACTCCCACAAATATTACGGCTAAATTCCAGAGCTACCAGGTCAAAGAGAAAATACTGCCACCAGCCAAAAAGAAACAATTCAAGTATCATGAAGCCACATTCAGTATCACACAAAATTTAGCAGCTTCCATGTTAATGGAGTGGAGGGCTTGGAATATGATATTCCAGAAGGCAAAGGGGCTTGGATTATAACCAAGAATAACTTACTCAGCAAAACTGAGTATAATCCTTCACGGGGAAAATGGTCATTTAATAAAATACAGGACTTCCAAACATTCCTGATGAAAAGACCAAGACCTGAATAAAAAATCTGACAAACAGAAGACTGAAGAGAAGCATAAAAAGATAAACATGAAAGAGAAATCGTAAGGAACCTTTTAAGGTTAAGATGTTTATATTCCTATGTGGGAAGATGAGACATGTAACTCCTAAGAAGAACTTTACCATTATTAGGGCAGTTAGGAAGAGTCTACATAGATGGAGGGCAATAAGTGTGTCTACTATGTTGGGATAATCTAAAAAAAGGGGGTAAGAAAGGGATGCACTGGGAAAAGAAGGAAGGGAGAGGAAGAATGGGGAAAATTTTCTCACATAAAAGAGCACAAGGAAGAGCTTTCACAGTGGAAGGGATAATGAGGGGGGAGGGGGCCAGCAACACTTGACCCTTAACTTGAACTTTACTCTCATCAGAATTGGTTCAAAGAGGGGATAACACAAAGGGGAAGCAGAGTAATAAATGGAAGGGTAGGTTAAGGGAGCCAGTGGTCAGAAGCAAAACAGACTTTTGAGAAGGAATGGGGGGGAAGAGGGAGAAAAGGATAAACAGAAGAAAATATGGTGGAGGGAAATACACAGTTAGAAATCATAACTGTGAATGAGAATGGAATGAACTTACCCATAAAACGGAAGCAGATAGCAATGCATTAGAAACCACAATCCAACAATATATTCATGAGATACATACTTGAAACAGAGACACACACAGAGTTAAAATAAGGGGTTGGAGCAGAATCTATTATGCTTCAGTTGAGGTAAAAAAAAAAAAAAAGGCAAGGGTAGCAATCACGATAGGACAGCTAGGTGGCACAGTGGATACAGCACCAAGCCAGGAGTCGGGAAGACTTGAGTTCAAATCTGGCCTCAGACACTTATGAACTGTGTGACCCTGAGTAAGTCACTTAACTGTGTTTCCCTCAGTTTCCTCCTCTATAAAATGAATAGGAAAAAGAAAAAGCAAACCACTCCATTATCTTGTCCAAGAAAACCCCAAATGGAGTCACAAAGAACTGGACATGACTGAATAATAACAACAAAGCAATCACGACCACAGACAAAGGAAAAGAGAAAATAGACTTAAGCAGGGAAACACCTTTTTACTATTAAAAATGCCACCTACTTCTAGAGAGAGAACTAATGAACTCTGAGAGCAAAACGAAATATAACTTCTTCACTTTTTAAATTTTTCTTGCCTTTTTTTGGGGGGGGGAGAGAATATGGCCAATATAGAATATGTTTTGCATTATTTCACATGTATAATTGATATATTGCTTGTCTTCTCAATGGGTGGAGGAGGAACTGGAAGGAGAGAAAGAATCTGGAACTCAAAAAAATTTTTAATGCTAAAAATAATAATTTTTGAAAATAAAAAAAGTATAGCCTGTGATTCCTGCCCCGTTCTCCAATTTTGTGATCTCTTCCCCTCCCTGAGCTATCCTGTGAAATGATCCCTCAATGTTTTCAAGATAGTGCTACCTCCTGCACAATTTTCTTCAGTACATAACTGGTCTGGTCCAGCAACTCTTCCAGAATTCATCTTAAGAGCCATTTCAACTTCCCTAATATCTCTGCTGGGGACTTGAACGTCAGGTTCAAATGTGATGAAAACAGGCTGTTACAGAAATACCAGTTATTTTGTTCAATTTTTTGCCTATTTGTTGCCTTTCATTTTATCTATGAATACTCTTGGGTTCATGTAGGTGAGTTAAGTGTCACACCAAGGTAAACTTTTGTTTTTGTTATCTTTTGAGGAGATACTAATCCTAGCCTCCTGCTGTCCTCCTCTATAGTGTTTTACAAGTGAGTTAATATTTTAAACACATGCTGTACTTGGATGTTCCATCTCTCCATTTGGCAAAGAGAGAAGCAACCTGGTACAGTCAATAGAGCACTGGTCTCAGGAAGACCTGAGTTCAAATCCTGCCTGACTCAAATGAGATACAGCACCATATCAATGTTACTGTTGTTGTTATTATTAGATGTTGACATGTTTTCTGCCTAATATGGTTTCAGCTTCTTCAAGTCCCCTCTTTTTGGTGACTGCTTTATACTGGTTAAACATTTAGAGGAAATGATGATAAGTTCAATGTCTTTGCCTTTTTCTATGTCCCATTTTTAGGCACCAATGACTTGTTTGAGTAAATCAGACTGAAGTTGTTGCAATTATTCACTGTATTTTAATTCTATCTTCAACTTTGATAATGGGTTTTTTTCCCTTTTTCTTAACTAGTTGATGGCTTAAACACACAGAGCTGATTCTTCTCTGACTCCCACTTCTGTCAAGAGAGTCAATTTCATTGTTTTTAAAAAAAGGAGAAAATGTTCCCCATGTCCAGTGCCTTGTAACTCTTCTTGAAGAAATGCTTCTTGATTGAACAAAATATGATACAAAGGCACAAGATTACTGAGATAAGCCTTTGACTTTTTTGGTTTTTCATAGCTAAGGAATATTTTCTAAAACTTTTCACCATCCAACCTGTGCTCACCTTTGCACTGAAGTCACCAAGAATCAAAGCTATATGTTAACTTGGCTTGCAGGAGCTTGTCAAGTTCTTTGTATAATTTTGCTAACTTTCCATTTTCTACAACAGATGCAGTTATATTCATACTTATTACTTTGCTTAGGTAGCCAACTGTCTCAGGAAGTGGTATTTCCTTGTTGCTTTTGGGTGCATTTGGGTTTGGTAACTGGTCTTAACATCACGAAGACTTGAGTATATAGCCTCAGATACTCATAAGTTGTTTGACCCTGGACAAGTCACTCAACCCCTGCCTGCCTCAGATTCCTCAACTATAAAATGGGGATAATAACAACACGTATCTCCCAGGGTTGTTGTGAGGACCAAATTAGATAATACTTATCTGTAAAGCATTTAGCACAGTGCCTGGCATATAATAAGCACTATGTAAATATTATCATTAAAAAAGTTTTATCTTTTTGTCTTTCTATCACAGTCATTTCCCAGACTTTCCTAAACTCCCAAACTGAAACCTCCCTTCACAACAAATAAAAACAAATAAGTAAAATAGGCTATTATACACAGTTCTTTGTTCTAGTAGTGGCCTACCTCTCTTTTATTGTCAACAACTCTCATTTGCCTCTCCAAGAAGAAACTCTGAGTCACCTTTCCATTAGATTTTAACTCTGTCTTTTGGTTTTATCCATAAGAAAATCAATATAATTTGATTTTAATTCTTCAAACAGGTGTAACAAATTGTTAACTAACAGATGAGCACTTCATAATTAGAGTACCCACTGTTTATAGACAGTCCACAAACCAATTTCCAACAACCTTTTTAAAAGAAATAGCTTAAAGAAGGAAATCTATGGCCCAGCTATATTGTCTATGGGTAGTATACAGATTGAGTGATTCTTAATGATTTCTGACATCCTTTCTTGTCACTGAGAAAGCAGAAGGGGATGGCTTAGGACTGAGGGGCATTTTAAATTTATTTCATTGAATTGCCACAGTCAAAGAATTCATCACTTGGTGACCAGTTTCTCTGTAATGACCATCACTCTTAGCTAAGTTGTGCCACAGACCACAGACTCAGTTGGTAACAAATATGGTACTTGAAGCCCTTTCAGTATGATTGAACTTGACAAAGCCTATATCTTAGGACAGTCTTTAAGGATGTGTCACCTCTACAACATACTGTTGCACTGGAATAAGACTGTGGAATTTAAATAAATCCCTAAAATGCTACCCTTGAGGTTTTTGCCTGATTTTAATTCACTCTTAAGGAAAAACAATTCTGACCTGCAACAAAATCATAAATTAATATTAAATCACAATTAAGAAAATATCTGGGCCTCAGATATAAAAGCAAAATTTAGCTGAAGGAATTAAATAGTAGGAAAGGACAGGAAGAGTGATAAAGCAAACAGGATACATATAATCAAGAGAACTCAACATATATCTAATTAACATGGCATACATATATCACTAATATTAATGCTACAAAATCCAATTAAAAGATATGATGGTTCCAATTTCACATCAAGATTCTTTCTTCAAAAGAAACTGTAGCTTCATCTTTTCCTAATGACTTTTTAAAGAAAGAAAAAAGATTTTCTTTTCCTCCAATTTCCCCATT
This sequence comes from Vombatus ursinus, assembly GCF_900497805.2. Taxonomy (NCBI): domain Eukaryota; kingdom Metazoa; phylum Chordata; class Mammalia; order Diprotodontia; family Vombatidae; genus Vombatus; species Vombatus ursinus. The sequence goes on from NW_020954608.1 coordinate 37,921,160, forward strand.
TTTCCTTATTAAGAGTTTAAATCTCTAGCCTTATTCCAACAATTAAAGGCAAGAACCTGGCTGAATCTCATGTCTGGACTACTTCTTCCTCCTCTGCTCTGCCTACTGAGTTCCCTAGTTTCCTTAAGTCCCAGCTAAAGTCCCATCTTTTACTGAAGGCCTTTCCCAAGTCCTCTTACTTCTAGTGTCTTCTTTCTGTTAATTATTTCCTACTTCTCTGTATATAGTTTGCTTTGCATATAGTTGTATGTATATTGTCTCCCCCATTAGACTGTAAGCACCTTGTGGACAGGGACTGTCTTTTGCTTTTTTTCATATCCCCAGAGCTTAGCATGGTGCCTGGCACACAGAAGGTGCCAAATAAATGTGTTTGACTGAAGAACCATCTAAAAAAATCTGTAGTTTTGGGGGAAAAGGTTGTGTCAATGAATATACTCTTGTAGAAAAAACTGCAAATTGAGTGAAAGGCTATATAGCCTTTCTTGTTCTCCTTGATATCTACAACCAAACGGTCCTTTTTCAGAAGACATACCTTTCAGGGGGCAACTAGGTGGCGCAGTGGATAGAGCCCCGGCCCTGAAGTCAGGAGGACCTGAGTTCAAATCTGACCTCAGACCAAACATTTGACACTTACTAGTTGTGTGACTCTGGGCAAGTCACTTAATCCTAACTGCCTAAAAAAAAAAAAAAAAAAAAAGAGAGACATACCTTTCTCTGTAGCATCACCAACAATGATCTTGCCACCTCGCTTACTCGTCTTTTCAACGGACAATGCTGTGCTCAGTCCTTGCTCATGTTTTCCAAGGCCCTGGCCTTCTCGGAAGCCATACTTCTGCATGATTTTATGAGCTACGGTACCACTAGCAAGAGAAACAATGAAAAGTATGATGTTAAGTCAGTTTTCTTGTCATCAAAATCAAACTGACACCCAAAGGATTGTGTGAGTTCTGGCATGTTACAAAAACTAATTTCAGGTAATATTAATAGCACATAAGTATAAACAGCTACCTTGGAATTTAGGTGACAATATAAGGTGGAATATAATACTAGATAACAATATAAGCTAGAAAGGGTTTGAGTAAATTAATGGATAATAGGCATATATAGGATAAAAGTGTTATGAAAGTTAAAATGAAGCAAGTTCATTCACATACTAAAGTGAAGAAATTCCAAATTACAGAGACAATAGTACAAGATCTACTACGCCAATGGGACAAGAAAAAAAAATTCTTGTCTCACTCTATTTGGAATTCTGAAGATTCTAGGCAAATGACATCTAACTCAAAATGTATAGTGTCTATTTACAAATTATATTTTAAAAAAATAACAATTATCAAGCATGATATTTAAGATAAATATGAAGTTGAACATGAAAATTATAAAAACAACTTAAATGTACAAGTTTTTAGAGAAGATGATGTCACACTGTTGGAATGTCCTCCAAATTCACTAAGGGGTTGATCCTTGAAGACAGTATAGAACAAAAATAATTTAACTACACACAAAAGCATACACTAATATTCAGGCAATGGCTACATGTGTCAAAGAGTTTGAAATGTTCTTTTACACCTACATTCCAGATCAAAGATTTAGAGCTATAAAGGTTGTTAGGGATCAACTATTCCAACCTCATTTTACAGATTAGTAAACTGAAGAAAACATCAATTGAGACTTAGCCAAGGTCACACGGGAAGTAAGTAGCAGAGTTATGATTCAAATCCAGCCTCTTGGACTTAAAATCCAGCAGTTTTCCACTATCCACATTGCTTCCACTTAACAATGTTGCTCAAATTCTTAAGAATTTATTTTTCAAAACGAATTCAACTAAAATAATTACCCCATGTTAGCAAGGAAGGAATTACTGGGCCCTGTTGGAGATCGTGGTCTCTCTTGTTCATCATACACAGGGGGAGGAATAGCAGCTTTGGAAGACTGTGAACGAGGTCTTGACTCCTCTTCAAATGGAAAATCTCTGGGTACTGTTTAGATAGAATGAAACAAGCTTACAAAGAAGAAATTTTGACAAAAAACATATCTTTATAAAATTATTTTTATTGCATTAACTACTTCAAATATTTATGTTTCATGCAGCTCAATGAGGGTTTGGGAAGAAATAAAATCTTTTATGTCTCATACCCAGGACTTAGAGCATACCACAATAAAGAACAGCTACCAGGATCCCAAACTGATCCTTGGACTACTTGTCTCCCTTCTTGCCTTTAACCCAAAATGAGGCAGATGAAGTTAAAAAAACTGCTAGGAGCAGAAAAGAATGTGATGTTTAAATTTTATTCAGGTAGTCCCACAATGATATATATCTGACATAAAAGTGGCAAGCTGACAAGGGCAAGAACTCCTATTCTTTCCTTCTCTATGCTAGACCTGCAGTTGTCAACCCTGTGAGATTCTCTAGTGCAAATCACAGGAACTATACCAGCGATTTGGAGCTGAGGAGTCACCACTCTAAAGTCTAAAGTCTCAAATGTACCAGGTTGGCCATGGGAGGATTTCAGACCAATGATTCAGCTGAAATAAGGCTAAAGGTATTTGTGATAGTTCAAATTGGAACACATAAACACCTTTTCACTAGACACATGGTACTTAACTTCTATGACACTACATCTCAGTGGCATTATAGGTTAAATAGTCTCTAGGGGACTGGCCTAAGAATGTAAATTATATTATGGTTAACATCTAAATCTGTGCGAAAATATATTCTAACTTAAAACCAACAAATTAAAAATGACCTATCAGAACCTACTTCTTTTGGAAATGAATTTTCTATGATTTTTCATTTTAAGTGAATGGTGTTTCAATTACATTAATTATAGGTTAAACAGCCATGGCCTAGGAACCTAACCACCATTTGTAATATTGTTTCTTTGGAAAAAGCCATTCCTATTTAAATAGGTTATATATAAAATAAAAATTTTAACATACAATATAATTAAGGAAAACTTGGTCATAGGAGAGAAAATAGGACAAAATTCCAGTGGTTCTGACTTCTAGTTTTATATTAATCTGCCAGCTCACGCTATCTGTGTACTCAATTATACCAGGTGTATGTTATTTAGTAATTATGAATATAATAGGGAGTATTATAATGCTTACCACTCACTTACCTTCTCTTCCTCCTCCTAATAATAATTTTAGTGCTTTACAGGTTACAAAGCCCTTTACATATATTATTTCATTTGATTCTCTCACAGTAAAGTTATAGGACAGTGAGTAATTATAACATACATGAACAGAAAATCACAAATTTACAACAGATTGAAATCTGAAGCTCCAGACCACACACCTACCCTTTGCAGCAGATCTTAACACATTAGCAAATATGTAGAATCTCTTGTTTTAAAGGTTATTAAGCAGAATAGTTACACTATAATTCTATTTTTTTATGGGCCAGCTTAAGTAGCCTGGATGACTCCTCAAATTCTTTCCAGCTCATTACAATTTTGTTAATGGAACAGGTGGAAAGTAGTAGAGATCTTCTAGCAGGGAGCTTAACAGACACAAACACAATGCCTTGAAATGAACAGTAAGGAAATTAAAAATCAAGAAAGCGTCTGCCATCTAGTGGAGGGTGACCTATACTACAATTTTCTATGGCAGTCACCAGAAAAGTGGCAAGGTAAAGAACCCACATTTTTTTTTTCAATTAACTCAGTGATACCTCCTTAATTGGCAAAGTGTACAATTTTTAATCTTTAAGTCAATATGTCAACCCCAAAAAACAAGCTCAAATAAAATCACCAAAATAAATTGGACCTACTAAACCCAGTATTCAGAACTTGGCTGGCACACTGGGAAATAGAGAATACTTTGAAACTACATAGGAGATTGTGCTGGATTACAGTGGTAAAAGCAGCAAGAAAATAGAAATGAACCTCTTCTACCCCAAAGGATTAAGGATAGGAAAGTCTGGCCCTGTCTCTGAAGTTGTAAATCTGGAAAAAAAGACTGATTTGTTTATCTTAACAAGGGACTTACACAATTGAATTACATATAGAACAGAGGAAAACAAATCAGTTACTACTCTCTCAGGAAACCCAGCTGACTTAAGCTAAGAATTTTAATCACTGAGTCATAGCTAACATGAGACATTTTAAAAAATAAATGAAGTCAAGAAATAGATCAACATACATTCTTTGTCTTTTTCCACGAGAGAAGTTGGTGGTGCAATGGCAGCACCTCCCATGCCTGCAAATTAACATAAATTAAATTGATTAAAGGAATGGGTAAAATAAAACCATATGTTTCAAATTACTAATAAGAGAAATACAAATTAAAACTCTGAGATTTTACCTCAGACCCAAAAAATTGGCAAAGTTAGTTGGGAACAGCTAGAGACAGAAGGGTTGAGAGAAGACCAGCACACTAATATATCGGTTGGTAGAGCTATGCACTGATTCAACCATTAGGGAAAACAATTTGTAATTAAACTAGAAAAGTAAATTTTACATACCCTTTTACCTAGGCAAAGGTTACAGATAAAAAGATCTCCTATATACAAAAATATTTATGGCAATACTTTTTATAACAGAAAAGAACTGTGAAGTGGACACACAATGTCACCATGGCTAAACAAATCATGTTACATGAACAGAATATTACAGTGCTGTAGGAAATAAGGATTATGAAGAATTCTGAAGATTTGTGAAGGTTTATGTGAATTGTGTGAATCAAGTGAAATAAGCACAACTCTAATGATAAAACATTACTCCTTTCCCTGGTAGAAAGGTAGGGGAGGCCCACGCAATTAGACCTAGTCAATGTGCTGATTTATTTTACTTACCTTCTTTTTTGTTACAAGGGAGAGTTATGGGAGGAAGTGAGTTGGAAGTTGGGATGCAACCACAATCTTCTTTTTTAAAAGACTCATGAATAAAACTGTTACTGATTTTTAAAGAAAAATTTTTAGAAGTCAGATTCCTGATGACTTAAATCTATATTACGGCTGTCATCAAAACGGAAAAAAAATATCATCACCCAAATCTTATCAACACGGAAGTGAGAGAATCGAATTGACAAACCTCTACTAATATACAAGTTACTGGGGATACAAAGACACAAATTAATCAGTCCCTGCCTCCACGCCATAACATTCTACTAGGAGGAAACTACATGTACACAAGTAAGTAAATACAAATCATCTCTCCTGGATACATTTTCCTAGGAGCTCCTAACACTGTTCTCTCTTGTTTCTACTCCTATATAAATGACCACTCCTTCTCAGTGTTTCTCTGTGGGTTCTTCTTTCCTGTCACCACCACCAACTATGAGTGAACCCCAAGGCTCTGTCCTGGGACCTCTTCTCTTTTATCTTTATGTTTTCTCACTTGGTGATCTCAGCCTTCAGGGGTTCAGTTACTACCTCCATGCAGATCTACATGTTCAGCCCCAGTCTTTCTCCTGAGCTCCAGTCCTCAACCACCAAATTATTGGACATTTCTAATTGGATATTCCATAGGCACTTCAAATTCAATACATCCAGAGCTCATTATCGTTCCTCCCAAACCCAGCACTTTATAGAACTTCCCTATTCCATCATCCTTTCTTTGACCCAGGCTCATAACTTTATGTCCTTTATTCCTCATTCTCACTCATCCTACATATTCAATTTATGCCAAATTTTGTCATTTTACATTTACAACTTCTCTCATATACATCCTGTTCTCTCTATTCAAATAACCACTAACCTACTATGGGTCCTCGTCAACTCCTGCTTTCAATAGCCTTCTAATTGGGCTCAAGTCTCTCTGCACTCTAATCTATTCTCCACTCAGATGCCAATGATTTTCCTAAAGTAAAGGTCTGACCAAGTCACCCTCCTACACAATAAATTTCAGTGGTTTCCTGTGTCTTCTAGGGTCAAATATACAGCTCTCATCATTTAAAGCCCTGCCTTCCCCCACCAAGCTACCTCTTTCTACCTTTCCTCTTCTTACATTTTACTCCCCTCCACACATTTTTTGATAGTTAAACTAGCTATCTGCAGTTCCTCAACATTCCACCTGCCATTTCAGTGCCTTTGCAATGGCTGTTTCCCACGCTTAGAATGCTTTCTCTCTTCACCTCCACCTCTCAGCTTCCCTGGCTTCCTTCAACACTCAGCTTAAATGCTACCTTCTGCAGGAAGTTCTTTCAGGTTCCTCCTCCCAGTCTCTTATTTCCCTAGCTATTAGTGCCTTCCCTGAGATTAGCTCCCATCTATTCTGCATTTTTTTTTAACTATTTACTCTTTGGACAGCTAGATGGCACAGTGGATAGAGCACTGGGCCTCACGTACTAGCTGTGTGACCCTCGGCAAGTTACTTAACCTCTATTTGCCTCAGTTCCTCATCTGTAAAATGAGGATACACTGCAGAAGGAAATGGCAAACTCCTCTAGTATCTTTGCCAAGAAAACCCCATGGACCCATGGGGTCACAAAGAGTCAGACAAGATTGAACAACAACAACATCATTTACATGTTGTCTCCTCCACTACAGTGTGAACTCCTTGAAAACAGACTGTTTGGGACCGCAGTGTCTGCACAAAGTAAGCACTCAGTAAATGCTTACTGACTGACTAGCTTTAAGATGTCAATTTGTTTTTTATATCTGTACACATACTTTCACCACAAGGCCATTGGGTCTCATAAAAAAAAGTGACTGGATCTAAAAATATTAGATTTTTGTGATTTTTGTAGATTCAAAATATGTGATTTTTGCCTGTTCAAAGTCTTAGTGCTTAGTGGTGTATAGTATCATCATAATATCTTAATTATTAGTTTCACTTCTTTGACATAAATTCTAAACTTTCACACACTGTACTTAGGATCATTGTATTTAGAAGAAATACTAGCAACCTACAATGAAATTTGTGGGTATCAGAATAGTTTTGCATTTCACATTGTGAAGCACTGTAAATAAAGTGCATGATTTATTTGTAATGCTAAAATACATTTGCTTTTACTGTTACTAAGACATTTTGGAAATGTCCAGGGAAAATGCCTCTCCAAAACACAATGATCAATCTAATTCAAATAAGGGGAAAAAATGTGGCATATTCTTCTTCCATACTTCTTTTCCTCCTTTCTCACTCATAATCTCCCTCCTCATCAGAATCAAATGTCCAGGGGGCATTTCTTATAGAGAATAGAATACTTTTTACTAATTTTAGTGTTTGTCCATTGCCTAGAAGTTTCTTATTTAACTGATTTTCCTGATTGCTACAATATTTACAAAGTGAAATTAGACTTCAGATTGAAATGCCATTTATTCATCTTGTGAGAAAGTAGGCTACTCTAACTGAATTAAAGACCACCCTGATTAACATGAAGTTCTGGTTAGGGCTTAGCAAAATGTGATCCATGATGACAAAGAATTTGGATACCGCACCTAATACAGTGTTTGGCACATAGTAAACAGATGCTTACCTAAATAACAGGTATGATCATGACCCCCATTCCCCATGGCCCCACTTTAATAAATTCTAGTAGCTCCCTGTTGCCTTCCAGATTCAAATGGAAAATTCTCTGCTAGGGATTTTAAAGTTCTTCATAACCTGTCCCTTTCATACCTTTCTAATTTTCTTACCACCCTTCTATGTATTCTGTGGGTCAGAAACACTGGCCTTCTTGCTACTGCTCACACACAATCTTCCATCTCCCAAGTCTAGGCATTTTCCCTGGCTGCCCCCATTCCTGGAACACTCTCCCTCCTGCTTCCTCACTACCCAGGCTTTTTTCAAGTCTCAGCTAAGTCCCATTTAGTCTTTCCTAGTCTTCCTTAATCCTAGTACCTAAGAAATAACTTCTGAGACTACCTCCAATTTATTCTGAATATATCGTGTATGTACAAAGTTGTTTAAATATTGTTTCCCCCATTAGACTGTGCACTCCTTGAGAGCAAGGACTGTTTTTTGCTATTCTTTGTATTCCCAGAGCTTAGCACAGAGCCTGGCACACAGTAGGGACTTAATAAATGACAGCTGATGTTAAATATCTGTCAAATTGAAGGTTTACAGAAAGAAAGATATAGCGGGCAGCTAGGTGGCGCAGTGGATAGAGCTCCGGGCTTTGGAATCAGAAGGACCTGAGTTCAAATCTGCCTTCAGACACATAACACTTACTAGCTGTGTGACTCTGGGCAAGTCACTTAACCCTAATTGACTCACCAAAAAGCAAAAAGAAAAGAAAAAGAGAGTTGTAGAAAATGCACCTGCATATATGCATTTCACACAGTGAAAGAAAAGTCTATCTGGAAGAACAACAAAGAATACCAATCTAATTCAAGGGGCGGGGGATGATAACCATAGCATTTTTTGTTCCTTACTTCTTTTCCTCCTTTCTCGCTCATAATCTTCATCTTCATCAGAATCTGGATCTGGTCGTCTTGAAAACCCACTAGCTTCATGCCTATCTTTACGCCGCCTAAAAATATAGGAAACAGAATATTTATAAAACTTTACTAATTGGGTCTTCAAGTAGAGACTTCATAAACATTTTTGGGGATATTGTGGAGGGATTTATGTTTCAAGTAGACTGGATTAAATTACCTTTAAAGTCCCCTCAAAGTTACGTTTTTGAAATTTAGATAAGTGTTGCTATGGAATCCACTTTGACTTGTTCTTACACAACAAATGTCTATAGTTTCTTTTTCTATCAAAATATCATAAAATGTTAGAAAATGGATTGTAATTTAGATGTTACATAGTACAACACCCCTGTTTTCAGATTAAAGTTCTATTTCTGCAAGAGACTGGAACATAAGAATGCAAAGGACAATAAAGCAGTATCAATGTAGAATCCACATGGCATCAATTTAGCATACCTAATGTGAATACAGCTTAACTAAGAACAAAAAGATCACTATGGCTTTGTCCTTTTCAATTTGTGAACTATCTCAGTACAGATAAAAGACATTTCACTAGCAACAACAAAAGTGTCAAGCCCAGGACTTATGAACCTCCCTATTTCTATAAGCCCAGGACTTAAAGAAACTCCCTATTTGTTGCTAGTGAAATGATGAACAGAATAAAACACTTTAGCTCCTAAATATCTAACGTTATGTTCTTCTGCTTTGGAAAAAAAATGACTTATTTAGACTATGACAAGCAATTGCATGGCCATTCCACTGAATTAGCATATCATTACATGTATGGGTTAGGCACTGAAGATGAACCACGAGTAGGCTCCACAATTAGAGAATATGTATAAAGAGACCTGGATACAATTTGGGAAACTACTGTTCTTTTGTAGATACCAAGTAACTTCCAAGTAAAAAAAAATCTTTCCAATACAACCAAGTTCAAAGTGTCAGTGTAGGGTTGCAAATCTGAGACCACCACAATCCCTATGAAATTAAAGTTGTCGCCAATCCAAAAAGCAATAAGAAGTTTGGTGAGGGATAACAAATGGACAGTCAGAACACTCCACTGGTACCTTTAAAAAGACCTAGGGGAAGACATCCAGCACAAAAGAAGATACCTCTGGGGAGGAACTATAGAAGAACATACACATAAATCACATAGATAAAGAAAGCACGGCTGAGTTTTGAATGTAGAGTACGACCACCATGATAAGCTCACAGATCTACTAAATTATTTAAGTATATTCCTTGCATTTATAAAAGGCAGATAAAGTTAAACTCTTGCTAGCTATAAAATATTGGCTGTGAAGAAAAAAATGTATTTCTGGCTCAAATGAAGGTATTTAATGCCATGGAAGATGGGTGTTGAATATATATATGATATGTAATATTATGAAGGATATCTTATAAGTCTTTAATCACCATTGTGACAAAGGGAAAGGAGGGAAAAAAATGTCCCAAGACTGTCTCAATCCTCTCAAACCACTGCTGCTGCACTCCAATCCAAGAGCTGGGCAAGGTAATATGCCCAATTCCTGCCCATCTCTGTCCTTTTCCACCCACACCCAGGCCTCTTTCTGCTTTAATGCAGAAATGTTCAGTGTTTGGCTGTTACTCTGAAATGCAATAAATGTTACTTCTAGCTTTCATGTATCAAAGGATATATCATCTATGTGTATTTTTGTATTTTCTTAAAGAATCTAAATGGAAAAAAAAAATAGCAGAGAGAAGAGGGAAAGAAGAGGGGGCATTTTTATTACCTTTTCTTTTGTTGATAGCAATTAGAAAAATATAAACCCTTGGAAATTCTTAGTGGAGCTGTGTGCTTACTTCAGCAATAACAAGTTGACTATGAAATTGAGTTATGTTCCCCATTGGACCAGAGATAAATCCTGGGTGGGACCAACAGTTGGTGGTATTAGTAAAGGAAAAAGGGTAACTCAAACCTTGAGGCCCACAGATAAAAATAAAGGCGTGAAAGGGATCAGATATGGGCTGATATGTATCCTTGGAACTTACGACAGGAGGAATAGCCTTCAACTTCAAAAACTCCTCACTCTACCTCTCCACTTTATTTTTTTTTCACCCTCAGAGACTGAATCCTGTTATAAAGGTGCTATTGCTTTTTTTCCCCCCAACCATTTCTCTTCACTGGTCACACAATACTAGAGCCAATATGGCAAATATTACAGGAAAAATGGTAAATTCTTAACTTATCCCATCTCCAAAGTTGATCCCTAGTCCCTTGTAAGGATCCTAGATCCTCTTCCCCACCGTATTCATTAGATCCCCACCCTACTCAGATAATTTCCCAGTCCTACTGCCTGGTAGATGGGATGAGGGAATTGTCAAACCCCACCGCCAAGGATACTGAAGAATATGTTCCTGGTATTCTAAAATGGAACTGTGAATGTTATTTTAAAAGAAATATTATACATAATGCTCAAATTCATTCCATAACAAGATTCTTCAGGTATATAATACCAAAACAAATAGCTTTTCTTTGCACTGAACTGGAAGCCAATCAGATGTTGTAACATTGTTTATTTGGGAAGATATGTTTTGAGCTCTAAATAACTTACAAATTTTCAGAATATAACCCATTTGTAAGTTTTGGACTTCCTATACTAGATTTCTGTGTTTCTACACAAAGTATCTTAAAAAGCATTTACTACTTTTTGTTGGTTGAGTCATGCGTGACCACAAGCTACAGAAAACATTAATGTATGTTCTGGTTAACATTTGTGTCACACTTCATTCTAGCACTAATGTAAAACCGATGACAAGGTATTTGGGAAAAACTGAGAGCATACACTATTGTTTTATCCTTCACTGTATGCAGGATGATGATTTAACACTCAATCAACTCAGTTCAAACACTGAGAATTCTTTTCTGTCAAATTTTGAAATCATAAATAGGTTAACTTTGACCTTCACACTGTCAATTTCAGTGTGCAACTAGTCACTTTGTGATAGTAATAGTAAGTGAATAATTTTTTCAACCAAATGAAAGACAGAAAGGCTCTGTTTGAAGAAATCTCTTCTAAGTCACTTTACTATCAATATGATTTTATAAATATGCACTACAATCAAAAGAGCATGAGTAATATCTATTTTTTATAATAATCGGTATGGATATCATCTGGCCACAAAGGGCGTCCCAAAAGCCTTTGAGCTTTTAATAAACTTCAATAAACATTCATAGGCTTCTGTCAAGGGCTTGACAGAAATTAGGCTACAGATGAACAGATCTTTAAATAAAAATGAAAACTGGCAAAATCATATTTCTTCAAACCATTAAGGCTCCATGCCACAAGCAGTTATAACAGCAAGTGTGGCAAGAACCGATAAGACTATCATAGCTTAGTTATTTAAAAAAGGCTTCAAATATGCATGGTTGTGATAAATGAAGATTCACATGTCAGTGATCAATCATCTTCCTATATATTGATGTTCTCTTTTGGAATCTGTTACAGATAATTTAGATAGTGTTAAAATTATTAATCTAATTTGCTTTCTACAAAATCCACACACATGAAGAAACTAAGAACCATTTGAAGATATCATGACAATGACAAAGACTCCCTGGAAACTATGCCTAATTCTGTCTGCCTCACTATTTGTACTAAACTTTAAGACAACAACAAAAAAATTATGATTAGAAAATAAATGTCTTGAGATATGATAACTTTGATAAAGAGAAAACAGATTTGGAAATTAAAGTTCTTGGCTACATGCTAATATTCCAATTAAAAATACAAGAACTGGATTATTTAAAAATCCAAAATAGACTCTTACTTTTCTCTTTCTTCAATCTCTTTTTGCCTTTCCAGCTCCCGCTGTCTTTGGCGCTCCTCCCTTTGGCGTTTTACTACCTTCTCATAATCATTAGGGAACATGGGATCATATTCATCAGCTAATGGAATCAAAACTTCTCCTGCAGAAAATCCACTAGGCACAGGATCCTAAAGAAGAGTCAAAATTCCCAAGTCAAATACCAGAATCATATTATGTAACTGTCACCATCCATAACATTCTGTAAATGCAGAATTTTTTTGGCAACCCACTAGAAAAAAAGGGAAAAAGGAAAGAAATACTTTAAATCTTAAAAACTTCTTGTTAGACGAGGTAGCGTAATGAACAGTGAATTGCACTTGCACTCAAAAACCTTGGATTGCATCCTGGCTCTGCCACTAAATGATGTTACTTCACTTTACCTCACAAGTCACTTCATCTCTCTAGGTCCACTTAGTCCTTTGTAAAATGACAGAATTTTACTAGATGATTCCTGAATCCCCCTCGAGTTCCAAAATGCTGTATTTCTAATTCATAAACTACTCAACCACTGCCTAGGTAACACAGTGAATAACTTTACAATAACAACATGAAGAAATTAATTTAATGTGAAGGAAACAATTCTACCTAAAAAAAAAATCCTACATCCCTTCCAAAAAAGGTTACAAGTCTCATATGGATGGATGTGATTCCCATCACATCCAAAGCCAGTTGTGTCCTCTAATTTTTGAGGTCTAAAGATCAAATCTGGTATGGGGGAGCTTCTATCTTCTTTTTTACATATTCAGGAACTGAAACAATTATTTAAGTGGAAGCTCATTCACCCAATGCTACATAAGATGGAAATGAAACAATAAGAGGCAAGGCTAACTGGAAAATATCAAAAATGATACTTTAAGGTTGAGACTCCCTTTCATAGTATGATTCCTAGAAACCCTTTGTAAATTACCTTTTCCTTCTAGTACAAAATTTTAGGTCTGTCATACTAGGGATATTTCCTATGATTTTCCCCCAAAAGGATCTCAAGTGATTTCTACTAACAATTATTCTTTACTAATATTTTTCATTAAAAATAGAATGGAACTTAGGGTACTCAAAAGCTTAATTCAGTTACTATTTTTTTTATTTTATTTATTTATTTATTTTTTGGTAAGGCAATTGGGGTTAAGTGACTTGCCCAAGGTCACACAGCTAGTACGTGTCAAGTATTTGGTCTGAGGCTGCATTTGAACTCAGGTCCTCCTGACTTCGGGCTGGTGCTCTATCCACTACTGCGCCACCTAGCTGCCCCCAGTTACTATTTTAGCGACCCTGCAAAACAAAATGATTTCGATGCCAAAAGTTAAGTTTGTTTTTGTTTGCTACTTGTGATAGACACTTTGTGGGGAGAGAAAGTTAAAATACATAGGGTTACTTCAAAAGGTATATTTTGTACTTAAAGTATAACTTATCATAACGACATAAGATGATGCAGATTCAATCACAGACCTAAATCTAATTCATATTCTTTATCAGACTATTATTCAAGTTAACATTTTTATATCATTGGGCCAATTCATCAGTATTCTTATCATCTAAGACCCTCTGTTTACACTACATAAAAATAATCAGAAAAACAACTAGAAAATCCCTTAACATGTAAAATGTAATGCTCCTAAAAGTGTTAATTATGTATTTAGGTGAATTTAAAAGGCTTAAAAACATAAATTATATTTATATGTACATGCATATATATATGTACATACATGCACACACACATATATATTACTATCTTTTCAGCTACTATTACAGTAGGAAAGAAACTGATGATCAGTCAAACAATTTGCATACTATTATCATCAAAGGTACCTTGGCAACATGTAGGCAAGCTAAAAGTGCTAGTGTGAAGATCAACGTTAAAATATTTTTTGTTACTTAAAAATCTGACAGAAAATAATTCTCAATGTCTAAACTGAGTTGATTCAAATATGCATCCTAAGCACACTAAAGAAAAGCAATAAGGACTAATGGTGTTTTAACTGAAACAAAAACCAAAATGTAAATACCACAGTTCATAAAATATCAACTACTAAACATTAGTAACTGTATTAGTACAGAGCAGTTAGCAATGCTGATGGTTCAGAAAGATTTTGAATATAAAAGAGTTTTCCAGGTGACCTTGTTTATATCACTAATTTACTTAACTTTTACATGCCTTGGGTTTATCTCCTGAAAAATTTGAATAATGATTGCTTTAAAGAAACGTTAATGATGTTAATGATAACTTTAAGAAAAGTTAATGATGATTTCAAGAACTTGGCAAAAAAAAAAAAAAAGAATGGAGTAAAAGCCAGACTACAAAGAAGTAAAATGCAAAATTTTATTGAAATAAGAAAAAAAAAAATCCACAAGCAAGTGAATTGTGGGCTATTTGGTGTTTCTCCCTATGAGCTAGTCTTACCTTTAAGCCTGCTGCTACATGAGGTGGGGTATCTACAATCTGCCGGTCATCTGAAGAGCTCCCTCGTTTCAGATCAATCACTGGAGCAAGGACTGTACTTTGTTTAGTCCTCTGGCTCTAAAGTCAAAAGACAGATATTGTGAAAAATATACTCAAATCTTGAATTCAAGTTCTTACCAATTAAGAAAATTAGTTTTGTTTCTGCAATAACAATTCTTTTGCACCCCAGAAAAACAATCTCAAAATATTAACAATTTATCAGCAATATCTTCATTTAATAGGACTTTTATTCTTATCACAAAAATAACCAGTAATAATCTACCTCAACTCAAAGATTGAGTTTGACCTAATAATTAAAAAACACAACTAGCAGGAATCAGGCACTGGTAAGGGGATAATGATCACCTTCTTTTTTGCCTCCGATCTTTGTCCTTTATTTTTTTTATCCACAAATAAAATGGAAATTTTATAATATCACTCTCTCTGGAAGCTCACCATATTTTTGCAATCTTTCAAACATACAAACTGTGGC
Source organism: Vombatus ursinus (assembly GCF_900497805.2). NCBI lineage: Eukaryota > Metazoa > Chordata > Mammalia > Diprotodontia > Vombatidae > Vombatus > Vombatus ursinus. The sequence continues at coordinate 37,936,283 of NW_020954608.1, forward strand.
AATTTTCACTCAGTTAGGTCCTAAATGTCTTTAAATTATACAAAGAGCACTAGAAATATGGTGATCTTGTGGAAAGAACACTGGAATGGGAAATCAGTAGATCTAGTTTTGAGGGCAGGATCTAAAAATGGGGTAAACCACTTGTATGTCTAAGCCTCAGTTTTCACATCTGTAAAATGGAAAGATTTTCACTAAATACCTCAAAGTGAGGAAAGAACTTTACTAAACTGCAAAATGCCATATAAATGTGAGCTAATTAACAGAAAATAAGATGAGTGCATTATTCTAACCCAATACACTAAAACTCTTATACTACGACTATATAACAAATAAAATCTTAAAATACGGTCAAGAATAATGATATGGAACTCAAATAGAAATTGATCCCAGAGGGCAAAATATTGACTTAGAAAACTACAAGTTAACATCACATAGGCTGTATTATATTTTTATTTATTTTGGTAAACATTTTTCAATTACATTTTCATCTGGTTCAGGTGCACTTGAGAGTTTCATGGCTGGAAGTTTGACCCTCTGGTCAAAAACATCTTTGTTATATGCAACAATGCTTAAAATATTCACATAGATTTTTCTTTAACTTTTTCCACTAAAAGGATATGATTTTTATGTAGCTAGTTTTATCTAATAAAATAATTTTACTGATGTAAATAAAACAAACCATATTTCTATAGGTGAACTCAACATAGCAATCCAGAGGAAAAGACTAAAAAACAATGTCCACATTCAACATAGCAGATCTGAATAGCAACATTTTAAATACTTAGAATGATGATGTCAGTCTTTCTTTTTTTTTTTTTTTAAAGGCAATTGGGGTAAAGTGACTTGCCCAGGGTCACACAGCTAATAAGTGTCAAGTGTTTGGTCTTAGACCGGATTTGAACTCAGGACCTCCTGAATTCAGGGCCGGTGCTCTATCCACTATGCCATCTAGTTGACCCTTAGAATGATGTATGTCAATCTTCATCTTTCTTCTGAGGATTTTACCAATTTTTTTTCTAATAACACTTTTTTTTAGGCAATTGGGGTTATGTGACCTTCCCAGGGTCATACAACTAGCAAGTGTCAAGTGTTTAGTCTGAGGTCGCATTTGAACTCAGGTCCTCCTGACTTCAGGGCCAGTGCTCTACCCACTGCACCACCTAGCTGCCCTATACAATTTTTTTTTTATCTGTAACTCTTACTGAACTGAGGGTTGGTTTACTAAGCAGAAAGTTGAATTTTCATGTAGCATCAAAAAATGTGTCAATTACTAAATTTTAGTAAGATTATAATCACTTTGCAAAGCAAAGCAAAATGACTTCACGAAACTGATCTGAGAGGATACTAACATAAGGATATAAAGGATTCACAGAATCAGAACTTAAAGTAACCTTAGTGTTCACACAATCTAATGCCTTACTCAGTAAATAAAATCCCTTTACAAAATCCTGACAAATAATCTATCAGAATCTGCTCAAATACTTCCAGTGACACTGGATTAATTGGGTTGTGAAACTATCCACTCCATTTCCAAATATTTCTATAACTGCTACGGAATTCTTCCAAATTTTTGGCACAAATCTGCCTATCTGTAACTTCTACCAATTGTCAAATATTAAGATACTTCAAATCTTAAAAGTTGTGCTCTCCCAAGTCTTCTCCAGGCTAAGTATCAATAAGTCCTTCAAACATTGCTCATTAAAATTTAAGTATAGGAATTTTAGAGTAGGAAGGGACAAAGAGAAAAATTAAGAGACTACAGAGTTTTGAAAAGCGTAACAAATCTGAACTCTTAATTCAATTACAAACCTTATAAAGCAGTTAAAAGGAAATCCAAGCAGATTTGGTTAAACAAATTTTTTTTCCCAAAATGAATTTTTAAGCAAACATATTTGATGGTTAGGTTAAAAACGAAACCATCTCCACTTGCCATCAAATTACATAAAAATTAGTTACCAGTAAACTGGATTTTTACTTGTTAAAAATAACAAAAAAGTCTAAACAAAGTATTAGTTCATATTGGGGAAAGGATTTATGTATTCTTTAAAATTTAACTTATTTTATCTTTTTTCAATTAACATTTTCTTTCCCTCCTACTGTCCCCAGAAAAACGAAATCTTTGTTTGAAAATATATATATTTATGTTTATATATGTAGTCAAGCAAAACATATTCCTACATTAGCCACATCAAAAAACATATGCCTCATTCTACATCTTGAGTCCATCAGTTCTGTTTTCATGAGGTGAGCAGTATACTTCATCACTGGTACCCTGGAATCCTGATTGGTCATTATATTGATTAGTGTTCTTAAGTATTTCATAGTTGTTTATCTTTAGAGTGTTGTTATTACAGAAATTATTTTCCCATTGTCCTTATTTTACTCTGTGTTGGTCCATATAAAACTTTCCAGGTCTCTTTGAAACCATCAAATTCATTTCATTTTTTAATGGAGAAATAATATCCCATTATATTCGTGTACCATAACTTGTTCAGTCATTCCCTAATTGACTGGCACCCCTTTTGTTTCCAGTTCTTTGCCATTACAAAAAGAGTTGCTATACATCTTTTTCTACACATATCCATGGATCCTTTTTCTCTTTCTTTAAATTCTTCGGGGTATAAGCCTAGGTACTGCTGGGTCAAAAGCAATGGATTCTGGGGACACAGCTCAAAATTGTTTTCCAGAGAGACTAGATCAAATTACAGACCTACCAACAGTGCATTAATGTGCCTGTTTTTCAAGCACACTATATTTTCCAATATATTTCATTTTTCTCTTTTGTCAGTTTTAACAGTTTGTTATGTGTGAGGCAGAACCTAAGAGTTGCTTTAATTTGCAGTTTTCTGATTATTAGTGATTTAGGTGCATTTTTCAAATTGCTGTTATACCCCTAATGTACCAAATCTTGAATAATGGGGAGCATACTGTCAATACAATATGAAGAGTAACAGAACTAGTATCAAATCAGTCAACAAGCATATATTAAACATCTACTATCTGACAGTGGATTTATAAAGTCAAAACTGAAAAAACGTCCCTATTCTCAAGAAGCTTACATTCAAAGGGGAAAACAATAGGAACATTTAAGACATATAAATACTGAATTCAGGAGAAGGCACCAGCAGCTGAGAGGATGAAGAAAACCTCATGGAGAGAGGTGATGAACTGAGTTTTGAATGAAACAAGGGATTCCAAGAAACAGTGGCAAGAGGGAAAAGCATTTCAGGTCACCCTTATATCAGAAATAAAGCAATCTGCTTTCTTCATGGCTCAAAACAACATAGCTTCTACTGAAGGAATCCTGGTGACAGTGCTAGAAGTTGTCTTTCCACTGCCTCACAGCACCACACATTCTAAAATCATAGCAGGGACTAGGGAAGTAAATTGGTTCTGGACTTGACTACAACTATACTTCACACCCACAAGCCCAATCACAAAGGAAAAAAACATCTGCTATAGCCAAACCATTTGTGATCCTGAGGGTAACCAGCCCTATACTGTACATGTCTGACTTGTTCCCAGTTATTACCTTTACCTTTGCTTGGGTTAAAGCTGCCTTCTTGACCTGTAGCTGAGACTGTAGCAGTTTGAAATTTTTGGACCAGCCTTCTGTTTTTGAATCACTGGTCTCCACTCCCAGGTCATCATACAAGGACATCTTTTCTTCTTTTTAAAGCTAAAGGACAAGAGGGGGGAAATGGAAGTTACAAGACAGCATGTATATGAATACGAGGCAAAGAGCTGTTAAGCTTCCAGATCTTTGGATCTTGACAAAGAGTTCAGCCATCAAGAAACTGACAATCATAGTTCCAATGCTAATATATCTTAGAATCAATAAACACAGAATTCTGGAGCTAGAAGGAACATCAGAGATCTAGTCCAAACTCCCTCACCTTACAAATTAGCAAACAGTGACCCAGTGAGGTCAAGTGATTTGTCCAAGATTACAGTCTATGAAGCTAAGAGAGGCCAAAGCCCAGGTTACCTCAGTTCTAGTTCTGTACTCTTTCTCCTACACCATGTGGCCTCCTTTGTGTGCCATTTTTGTAAATACTTTTAGACAATTCCGTGTGTATTGCTCGTGGGAAATTTGTGATGAGTGATTCATAAGTGAATTTTTCTTGTTTCAGAGCATACAGGTATAAAGCTAAATTCTGAATTCAACTATCATTAAATATTTAAACATTTGTGTCTCAAATTTTATTTTTACTGCAATGTTAAAAATCAAAAGACAACCCCTCCCTTAGTCTCTGTCACAAAGGCTATACATTAATGTTTAAACATGAAGCTCTAACAGAAACCCACCAACCACTCGAACATAAGCTCCTAGAGAGCAGAGACTGCTTCATTCTCAACATCAAGCATAAAATAAGTGATTAATAAATGCTTACGAAATGACGGAATTGCAGATATCAAGGGAGCTCCAACATTGAAAAAGAAATTGTGTTTCAAAGTTTGCTGGAATTTGGGACACATTTAAATGTGTTATAATGGTGGTTAAAATCTAAGGTTCAACTCACAAATGTGCATAATGTAGCACTAATACCAGTAGTCAAAGCTCTGTGTCCTGGAAACAAGGGACCATGTGTTACAGAAGGGAAAAAAAGAAAATTATCTCTCTTCTTGGATGCAGAGTCCAACATAAGAAAAGAGAGGGGCTCCAGGCCTATATCCCTACTTTGTTCTTTTTCTCACCCTAAACATAACATTTTCAAAAGCCTCAGGTGATTCTGGCCTTTAGCTTTCCTGATACATTCGTCAAGAAACATATGACATTTTAGTGTTCATTTCAGTTATGTATCTTTCCTTTCATCTTTTGTACTTTTTTTTAAAACATATCAGTTCATTCATATGAACATATAAGCTGAGGGTAGTTTTTTTCTCCTGTACTATCATGACCTCTAACATCACATGTTCACTCTCTCCCAAGGCTTCTGTTGCTTCTACTTCTTCTGGCTAGTCAGAATCCGGTACAGAAGAAAAATTCATTTCATAGCTTTTACCTTCTCAAAGCTGAAATTATCAACAAGGTAAAAAACTAACAAATGTTCTAATTTTAGTAGAAACAGGCCTGCCCCTCCCTTCCTTCTTATAACTATATCCTGCCTATTCTGTGATCTGTGTCAGGACTTGGGGTGCAGGGGTACGAGAGCCATCTTTGAGTACTGTAAGCTGCCATGTAGGAGAACTGGACTTGTTTTTCTTGGTCCAAGAGGGCTGAACTGGGACCAATGGGCAGTTTCAAAGAAGTGAATGGAGGTTTGAAGTGAGAAAATACTCTCCTCCCCCCCGCCATGCCCCCCCCCCTCCCCCCCCCCCCCCCCCCCCCCCCCCCAGCAGCTGGAATCTCATCTAAGAACAGAATGGATAGTATCACTGTAGATCTTCAGGCATGGACTATAGGTGTAAGTTGGACTCAGTCATTTGTGGGGTTTCATCCAAGACTGCTTCTGTGAACTCATCATCCATTTTCTCTACCTGACTGGGCATTTTGAAATATACTCCTAAAATGTATCACTTGTTCTTACTATTACTTTTTTCTGTTCCCAAATATTTCTTACCATTTTTCACCTCTTGTATTCAAGGTTTTCCACACCACTGTATATATTTTGGACATGCAATGTTTTGTCCCTTTTGTCTAATCTAGTTTTTTAAGCACAGTTCCTGGCACAGAGTAAGAACTTAATAAATGCTCACTGATAGATTTAGAATAAAGTTTATCATTTCCTCTCAAGATTCATAATTGAGTTAGGATTTCTATCCCACCAAGTCTCATTTAAGATTTTGGGGAATCCCATTATTTCTTTGTGTTAAGATAACAATTTCACATTTATCAACTATACTATAACCACATGAACATAAACCTCTGAGGACATGAATATCATTTCTCTCTCTTTTCTCATCTTTTTTTTGAAGCTTGTATTACTGAGTAGTTTCTAATGTTAGTTTTAGGTCACATCTTTATTACATGATAAGAAGTGTTCCCTCTAAATGCCAAATTTAACAGTTATAAGGGCACCTTTTTCCTCTTCTCTATTTTCACTTTCCAGGACTCTCTGCATTAGACTGGCAAGTCTCCGGGAGAACACATTTCTTACGTGTTCTCACCAGATTCACAAAACAGAGAATCTCGAATTTGTAAGAGATCTCAGAGTTAATCTAGCTCTACCCACAAGCCTATAATCACAAGTGACATGGGGCAAGAACCTTAACGTATTAGATAACCAAACGATCTTCATCTGACATAATAGAAATAAACATCTTCAAGCATTTTAGGTTAAAACAAACAAACCAGTTATTCTTAAAGCCTAGGAGGAAAAGAATAAAAGGAGAACTTCAGATATCCAGTAGCTCTTTCCCACAACCTTCAATCTATTAACTATGTACCTTCACAAAAGTAAATCAACAGGATGCTCTGCAGGGCTTTACCTGTGAATTCTATTCTACCATTTTACTTAAAGATGGTTCTATGAACAAGTCAGTTTGATCTATCTCAATACTTTTTCAAACTCCTGGATCCTTTATGGCTTTCTGGCTAGACTATAAGCTCCTTGAGGTCAGGGACTGTTTTTGCTTTTGTCCCCAGAGGCTAGCACCCGGAGATGCTTTCGTCTGGCACTTAATAAATGTTTGTTGATCAAGTGGCCCTACTAAATTCAAGTCATTATGTTGGGTTCTGGAATAACTTAAAAAAAAAAAGGCTAAGACAAATACAATTAAATATTAACTACACACCTCTAATAGCAGGGGAAAAAACTTATAAAAGGTCTACTAATAAATAAGAAATCTGTATCTCAGTTTGGAAAGTATCCAAAGTCAAATTTTTATCTCAAGACCCTCCTGTCACTAAACAGCTCCTTCTTTTCATATATATTATAAAGGGAAAATGTCTATTTCCTTGAACCTAAAAAAAACATATAGAGAAAAACAAAAAACCAACGTTCATAAAATATGTTGCTACATGAAACACATGCTGTTTCATGTCCAATAATCAATAATTTCTTAAACTGAAGACATAAAGATTGCATACAGTAACAGCAATACTGTTTTAAGAACTAAGCAAATAAGTTATTTTGTCTATTATAAATAACCAAATTAACCATAAAGGATATATGAAGAAAGACACTATCTGCACCCAGAGAAAGAACTGATAAATAGATGTATAGAATAATTTTATATATACCTATTTGTGTCTAATGAGGGCTGGGGGGGGAAGGAAAAAAAGAGAAATTTACATAATAATTTTCTGTATATTTGAAAGAAATAGCAAGTTATGCATAGTAGAGATGCAGTTTCCTGTATAACTATCTTTTTATTGTACTGTTATGTAAATGCTTGTTTTATTCCATAAATTAAAAATAAAATAAAAAAAACTGAAGACACAGAAATTTCTTGCACCTCCTGGCATCCCTACATGTGTTGCATTTTAAAGCAAAAAAAATATTTTAAACAACCCACTTAAAGTTTTCAGTTCACTCAAACTCAGTGACACCACTACTACCAAAATAACAGGATAAGATGGCTAGCACACTGAAAAAAGATTTAAAAAAAAAAAAGCAGTTCAACAAACCAAACAGAATACATACTGCATTTGACAATATAATAATCCACATTCATAGTCTAATTCCTCTACAATGACATAAGGGAGGTGCATTTTCTTAACTCTTCTACAAGACCAACCTTGGTCATTATAATTACACAGGATTCACTTTAATTGTTCTTTCTTTTCCACTGTAGTATTTGTGTATACTGTTTTCCTGGTTCTACTTACTTTTCTCAATTCATGTTTGTTAATAATAATTACTAACAAATAATCCTAAACTGGGTGATATCTGTGAGCGTAGAAAAGGGAGGAAATGTTTTAGCAGCAGAAAAGACAAAGTCGATAACTGATCAGACATATCAGATGAATAAGATGGGAGAGGTGAGGATGTTAATAATTTGTTAATTTATTTTGTTTCTTAATAATAATAGCTAGCATCTGTATAACATTTTAATGTTTCTAGGCACTTTACATGTGGTATCTCTTTGGTCTTCACAACAATCCTGCAAGGTAGGTACCACCTTATCCCCATTTCACATATGAGGAAACTGAAAGCAAAGGAGGTCAAATGACTTGGCCAGGGTCACACAGTTAGTAATCTTCTAAGATGGGATTTGACCTCAGGTCTTCCTGATTCCAAGTCCAGCACTCTATGAACCTAGACATGTAACTGCTTATGTTAACAACAACATTACAGAATAGTAATATTGCATTACATTAATGTACATCAATCTGTTCATCTATTCTCAACTGACAGGCACCTATTTACAGTGCTTTGCTACCATGAGAAGCACTGGTAGGAACATTTTCTATATATGAGACCTTTTGGTCTTTGACTTCTTTGGGGCCTAGTAGTGCTATCTGTAGGTAAAAAGGTGTGGATATTTTGCCATTTTTTTTTAAAAGTCATAATTCCAAATGGCTTTCCAGAATGACTGACCCAGTTAATGGTATCAGTAAGAGTATATTAGTGTGTCTGTTTTTGGAAAGTGCCAATTGTTAGGAAATCATATGTATCTTGCAGCTCCCACACACTACAGCTCATTGATCACACCTCCTCCTCTGCTCCAAGTCTTCTTTTCTCCAGGCTTAATAATCCCACTTCCTTCAACTAATCTTTACATGGCACTGCACTGGAGACTGCCTTTCAGGTTGATGGCTGATTCGACCTGAGATGTGGGCACAGAGCTCCAAATCCATCTCACTGAACTATCATTCCTGAGATTTCTGTCATATGCTTTGATGAATGTAGGCACACTATATAGCATTTCCCTCATCTACCAACCCAACAACTGTTTTTAAAAAATTAGTCTGGTATGACATGTTCTTGAAGAAGCCACACTGACTTTCTGAGATTCCTTCTTCCTTATTGAGAAATTATTCATCCTCCTTAACATGTTCTAGAATCGTATCAGGAATCAAATCCAAGCTCATTGGCTTATACTTTGCAGAGTCCACCCCCTACCCCTTTTGACAATCACAATGTCCTATGAGCCCCTTACCCAAGACATCTAAAACTCAACATGTCCAAACTCATTTTTCCTTTCAACCCTTTTCAAAGACACGACCACCTTTCCAGTCACTTGAGTTCAAAACCTTGGTGTCATCATCACCTCTCCATTCTTATTCACCTCATATGTTTGATCAGTTATCCACTTTGTCTTTTCTACTGCTAAAATACTTCCCCCCTTTTCTACACTCAAACAGACATCACCCAGTTTAGGCCCTCATCAGCTCTTGCCTGGATTATTCTAACAGCCTCCTAACTGGTTTCCCTGCCTCAAGACACTCCGACTCCAAACCATCCTTCACTCTGCTGATCAAATGAGATATTTGTAAATCACTTGGCACAGTGCCTGGCACATAGCAAGGCGCTTAATAAATGCCTTTTCCCTTCTCTCCTTCAAAGCCTATGTCTAACAGTATCACTACCTTGGTCCCTACTCACCTGCTGCGGAACAAAGTTAGAGAAAATTACCAAACTGCGCTGAGTTCACTACAAATTAGTTACATAATCTCAACTGGAATCCCACTGAAGCAAGGCAATCCTTTTCTATCCCAGTCACAACAGAAGCTTTTCCAAACTTTTTCATCATTCCACAGGCCCCACAGCTCCCCTCCCCCACCTTCTCAGCTGAGAATCTAATATTTCACTGAACTTTTTTACTTTCTTGGTCCAGGGACCAAGGTTCCAACTTAGGAGTCATCTTGGACTCCTCACTCTCATTTCACCCCATTTCTCCCCATAGCCAATCTGTTACCAAGTTCTGTCATCTATACCTCCAAAGCATCTCTGGAATAGGCCCCCTCTGCTCCTGACACTGACACCCTTCTCTTTTGGGCCCTCATCTCCTCACAACTAGACTATTGCAATAGGCTGCTGGCTAGGTTCCCTGACTCAATCTCCACATTTCAGTCTACCCTCTACTCAGCTGTCAAACTGATCTTCCTTAAGTACATGCCTGGCCATGTTAACTCCCTATTCACTGAAATCTGGTGGCTCCCTATTACCCCCAGCCTTTGTTTGACTTTTAAAGCCCTTCATAACCTGGACCCTTCCTACCTTTCCTGTCTCCTTATACCTTACTCGCCACATCCCTCCCCACCCTCACCCCAAGTAATCTACAGTCAAGTGACACTGGCTTCTTTGCTGTTTCTCAAACAAGACACTCCATATTTTTGTATTCCTAAATCATAGTACTGTCTCTGGCACATAACAAACATTTAATAAATGCTGGCTGATTACATTCCTTAAACCCTGAAAAACCGTGCCTGTCCTCCTGGAAGATAACACTGTAGAGTGGCCGCTAAGCAATAACATTGGTCAATTCTTTCAGTACTCTAAGATGTAATTATTTGAGGTCTGGTAACTCAAAATCATCAAGGTAAGCTAACTGCTCTGTAACTTTCTCCTTATTTACCTTTGATTAATCACCTCCCTATTGGTCATTTTTGTCCTTTTCTTTCCAATGCAAAGATCATTTTCCTTAGTAGAGAAAACACGAAAAATAAGAGTATGGCAGCTCTGCTTTCTGTTGGTGGCTATCATTTCTTTTACTCTGAGCACCTGGTACTTTTTTGATCTTCTTTTTCCCAAATATTATAAGCTCCACCAGCCCTCCCTGTTTGCTGCTGCTGTTCTTACCTTTCTTTGCCTATCTTCTCTCATCCTGAACTTTAGCAATCCTGACACTATTTTTAAAGTTTAGCATCTATTCTCCTACCAGCCCATGCAGACATCTTCCATGTGTTTTAGTTCTCTGCACACACGTGCCATTCTTCGTGGTATGTCTCTCCTTTCCTTCTCATCAGAATTATTTCTTTGTGTTTTCATAATTCATTCTTTGTTGCTTCTGATAGTTCCTAGTCAGATTTTTCAGGTAAAATTTTAGTCTGTGGGATCCTACCCATCCTTCCTCAGAAAACTTTGAAATCAACTCTCCCCAAAACAAGAGTACATGTCAAACTATGCCCAGCTTTCCTCACCTAATCTATCATAAATACTAAAATGGAATAGCCACTTTGTCCAAGATTCCCATCATTTCCACCCTAACAACCAATTCCTTTCACTAGTGACTTCACTTTTTGAAAAAACGAAATGATGGCTTTAGTCTCCCACCAATTTTGTAACATGCCTCGGCACCAGGATAGTGATCTGTTTCTGAAAAGAAGAGTCTCTGAAAGGGAAAAAGGGGGAGACAGAAAGAAGAGGAAGAGGAAGGCAGAATGAGAAAGGAGAGGAAGAAAGAGAAATGTAAAGAGAGAAAGAAGGAAGAAGGTCAAAGAAAGAAAAGAGGAAGGGGGGGTCAGGGAGGGTAGTAGGAAGTCCGGAGAAGGGACAGAAAGAAGGGGCATTAGAAGGGGGTGAGGGGGGTAGCAGGAAGGATAAGAGTAAAGAATAGGGTCCTCTCTACTCTTTGAAGGGGTAAAGGGAAGAGTAGCAAGAAGCCGGTGAAAGGGAGCTAGGAGAAAAGGGATCAGAGGAAAAAAAAGAGGAAGGGGTAGCAGGAAGGAGTCAGAGAAGGGAGGAGGAAAGATGCCAGAGAGGGAACAGCAGGAAGGCATGAGATAGCTGGAAGGGGGTCACAGGGTTGACTGCAGGAAAGGGAGGTGGGTAAAGAAAGGAGAAAACAGGGAGTAAGGAAAAGAGAGTGAGAGGAAGGTAGTAGGCAGGAGGTGATAGGAAGGTTGTAGGAAGAAGTGGGAGTGGGATAAGGGGGAGTTAACAGGAAAAAGGTTGGGGGGGTGGTAAGAGAAAGAGAGAAGGGGAGAAGCAGAAAGGGGATGGAGGGTAACAAGCAGGGGGTAAAAGGAGGGCAGTAAGGGGACTGAGGGAGGGGGTTGCATGAAAAAGCTAAAAGCGGCATACTCCTCACTCTTAAAAGAAAGAAAAGGGGGAACAAGGAGGTGAGATCAGAAGGGTAGCAGAAAACGATGGGGGCAGTAGGAGGGGGTCGGGAAGGAGATGCAGGCAGGGGGTGAAGGCGGGCTGGTCCGAGGGGGTGGGAGGAGGCAGCGGGAGGGGGCTGGGGGGTAGCGGGAAGAGGCCAGGAGCAGAGCACTCTCAGAAGGGAGGAAAGAGGAGCACAAGGAGGCGATCAGAGAGACGGGAGGAGGGGCCAGCAAACACCTCGAAGGAGACCGAAGGGTCCGAGGCGACAGGTGCCTGGAGCCTGGGGCGCCTCGGCCGCAGGCGGCCGGCCAGTCTCCCTCGGCCCCTCCGCAACGCGGCCTACAGCCGGCCCGGGGCAGGGGGCCGGGGACCGGCGTTCTCGCTCGGGCCAAGCCTGCGTGGGCCTCGGGGAAGCGGGGCGGGGGTAGGTCGGGGAGACCAGGCGCGGGGCGACCAGGCGCGGGGCGGGGGCGAGGGGCTGGAGGGGTTACTTACCCGGGGGGCCCGGCTGACTTTCCCCATGGGCCGGAGCAGCAGCGGCGGCGGGGCTAGAGGGGGCCCGGGGCTGCTGAGCCGAAGTGCGCAAGCTCCGCACCTCCACCAACCGCGTAAGGGTAGAGCGGCCCCGGAAGCGAGGCGGGAGAAGGATTTTTAACGCAAATGGCGTAAGCGTCAGGAGGCGCTGGACCGCGATCTGTACGAATCCCTGCGCCAAATACGTAGAAGAGCCGTGGCTCGCGGTCTGCGCCAGGGAGAGAGGGGCAGGGGCAGGCGGGAGGAGCGGGCGTCTGGTTGTCGGGCGACGTCTATCGGTCGGAGGTCGGGAGCACTTCTCACTCCCTCCTCTCCTTCCCCTTCTCTTGCTCCATCCGAGCACAACATTCTGAGCTTTGGGAAGGGACCCTCCGGCGAGCTCCGTCCCCAGCTGCGCAGGCACGCGTTCAGCAGGCCATGCGATCCCAGATGTAAAACTAATCTGGCCTCTTTCCTTCTCTTTCTGATGGTTTTAGCAGTCACCTCGTCCAACACCCCAATTTCCCAGTTCTCAGAAACTGAGTCCATGACTTGCCTAGGGTCACACAGCTAATAAGTGTCTGAGGCAGGCTTAGAGCATAGGTCTTTATGACTCATTTGAGGAGGACGATGCTGAAGGAAACACAGGCTGGATTTCCAATCTGTAGGGAAGAGAAATAACCCCATTGCCATTCACGGGTTATGCCCACACTTTTCCTATTTCTACAAACAGTGACTTTACTTGGGACCACAGTTTTTGGTCTCAGGTTTTCCTTTAACTTTTTAGGATGTAGTGATATCCTTTGCATATTTTTCTTTAAATCTGGCTGCCTTCTTTTCTTAAGGCAGCAAGATTAGGCCACTTTGCAACCAATTTTTCTGCAAATCAGCCGCGGGAGGGAGGAGCTGTGCTGTAGGATCAACCTCCAGGCAGCAGGGGGCGCTGTGGGAGGCAGAGCAGGAGAGGAGACTGTCTAGCTCCTTGAGTGGGGGCGGGGCTTTGATTCCTCCAGCCTGTATCTTCTCTCTTGGGGCGGGGTCTCCCCAACCTGTCCTCATTCTCCTGGTCGACCTGCTGTTAACTCCTGTGTCCCATGTAGTTTTCACTTATTTCCTGAAACAGAACTCTGGAAAACCAGGCTTTGATAAAGTCCATTGAGTGTCAAATGGAGCCCCTTGACCAAGCCTTAAACTCAAATCACTCTGACTCTTGCTGATTGACCAATAATAGATCCTTCGTGGTCATTATTTGGGCTCTGATGGCTCAGCGTGAGTGTAAATAGCAATTGTTTCTGTTCTGGCCAGAAACGTCCCCCTCCCAGAATGATTCTTTTGGGAAAGCAAACTAGGCCGTCATTTGCCTCAGTTCTTACCTACCCTTTGATTACTGATTGGGCATTGCCTCAGACGAACTGAGACCTGAGAAAGACCCAAAAAGGCCAAGATTTCCCACTGCATCAAGGTCATCTCCAGTCATCCCAACCTGTCTTGCCACTGAACTACCATGTCTCCGAGGAGAGAGGGAGGCTGACCTCGCACAGTCCTGTCTCACTTAAATCCCATTCACTTGCAAGTCAAGACATTATCCTCCTGATGTCATTGGTCCTCTTCAAGAGCTAAGGACAAACAACAACAGTGTCTTCCATTCAACTCATGGGCCTTTCAGTAATAATAATAATAATAATAGCTCAGGTTGGCTTATAATTTTAGTGCTTTTCTCATGGAAGTCCTGTGAGACAGGTAGCATAAATATTATAGTCTCCATTTTATAGGTGAGGAACCCAAACCCAAAGAGGAGACTAGTAAATGTTTCCTCAGTTCTACATTTTGTAGGTAATATAGGCTCTGAAAAACTTGAGAGGCTGGCAAGGCAATCAATCAACAAGTATTTGTGCTTAACTATGTGCCAGGCACTGTGTTAAAGGCTGGGGATTACAAAGCAAGACGAAAACAGTCCCTCAGGTCAAGGAGCTCGTAGTCCAATGGGGACAATGTGTAACTAACTAGGTAGATAAAAGATAGGAGACAATCTGAGAGGAGAAGGCACTAGCACCTGGGAAGACTGGCAAAAGCTTTCTGGAATCGATGGGATTTGAAAGTCTTAGAAGAAGCCAGGGAAACTATGAGTCTTAAGCAAATTGGGAAAGTGTTTCAGGCTAGTGAAAAGTCATTGGGATATGGAGTATCCTGTTCAATGACCAAATAGGCCAGAAGAGTGGGTGAAGGGCAATAAAGTTTAAGAAGAACAGAAAAGTAGGAAGCAGTCAGCTTAGGGAAAAAGCTTTAATTGCTAGACAAGAGGACTTTGTATTTGATCCTGGAGGCAATAGAGATCCACTGGAATTTTTGGAGTAGGAGGGTGGTCAGACCTCCACTTTAGAAAAATCATTTTGGCAACTAAGTGGAGGATGGATTGAAGGGATCACAGACTAGAGGCAGGGACCTCAGTTAGAAAACATCCAGTTAAGAGATGTTCAAAAGACAGATGGTGTCTGTTCAAAAGACACCCAGTGTCCAGTCCTAGTTTCTCTCAGGAGGGGGAAATGGGAACTCTTGGCAAATGGTCTCAAATTTTTCAGTGACAGTGATAGGATAGTCAGTTTGGGGGAGTGGGGGTAAGGGTAGGGTGGAGAGGGTACCATGGAAGACTGGAGGAAAGATGAGAAGGTTTGGAACAGCTGTTTTGATGATGAGATAGTAACTTGGTTAAGGAGTAGAAAGATTGCTTTGCTGTATTTAAAAGGAGTTATTATCCCCAAAGTTCAGCCCTCAGGCATACAGTCTGTTGAGGCAAAACAGAAAAGGATTCCCTGCCCCCTCCCCCCCCAACTTAACCTGTGTCCATATTTGTTTGTTTTTCCAAAGAATGTAAGCTCTATAAGAGCTGGAACTTTTGTTTTTGTGCTTATTAAATTTCTGCAGTTAAACATGCCTGTGTTAAGTAATAGGGATACATAGACAGAAAAGAAAGAAAGAAAGAAAGAAAGAAAGAAAGAAAGAAAGAAAGAAAGAAAGAAAGAAAGAAAGAAAGAAAGAAAGAAAGAAAGAAAGAAAGAAAGAAAGAAAGAAAGATTGGATTGAAGGGATTGGAAAGATGGATTGAAGGGATCACAGACTAGAGGCAGGAACCTCAGTTAGAAAACATCCAGTTAAGAGATGTTCAAAAGACAGATGGTGTCTGTTCAAAAGACACCCAGTGTCCAGTCCAAAGAAAGAAAGAAAGAAAGAAAGAAAGAAAGAAAGAAAGAAAGAGAAAAAAACAGTCTGTGCCTTTCAACAGCTTACATTCTGGGGGGCAGGAGCAGGAAAGGGTATACTACAGATAAGTGAATATACAAATATATACAAAAACCCCCAAAGTAACTTCAAGGCAGAGGAAATACTAAGTAGGAAAACTAGGAAAGGCCTTCTCTCGTAAGAAGTAGCTGTTCAGGGGGCAGCTAAGTGGCACAGTGGATAGAGCACCTGCTCTGGATTCAGGAGGACCTGGGTTCAAATCCGGCCTCAGACACACAACACTTAACTACCCGTGTGATCCTGGGCAAGTCCCTTAACCCCACTGCCTAGCCCAAAAAACAACAACAACAAGTAGCTGTTGAGCTGAGTCTGAAGGAAGATGAGAGGCAGACTTGAAGGAGACCATTACAGGTATGGGGATGGGATGGGGTGAGAGGAAAAGTCTTTTTTTAAGGCGAAGAAACAGCAACTGGAACATCCTATTGCGTAGAATCCGTAAAGGCGAGTAAAATGGAATCAGCCTGGAAAGACAGATTTGAGCCAGATTTTGGAGGGCAATACCCGATCCACAGAGGTGTTTGTTTTTTATCCTCCTAGGGGCAATAGGAAACTACTTGAGCTTGCAGTGACCCAAGTAGGTCTGTACTTTAAGAATATCAACCTGGCAGCTAAGTGGAGGATGGACTGGAAAAGTGAGAGACTGAAGCGCAAGAAACCAATTAAGAGGCTATTTATTGTCAAATAGCCAACGCAAGAAGTAATGAGGCTTGAACTCAGGTGGTCTTGGATGAATAGAGAGAGGAGCAGAATGGAGAGATATGTGTCAATAGGAAATCACACCTTCACGAAGCTTACATGAAGACTAGGTTTTTTACAAAAGGAATGAAAGTGCATGTGGAAATCAAAGCTGGAGCACAGAATTCACAGTTCTTACAGAAGTTTAAGTTTTTATGATAACAGGACAAAGGGAGGAGGGGATGCCAGAAAGGGGTGTGATATGAGAGGGGGACAGCAAAGGTGGGAAGAAGGACAAGATGACGCCCAAGGGGAGGAGCAAGGCCAAGG
The DNA here is from genome assembly GCF_900497805.2 of Vombatus ursinus. NCBI lineage: Eukaryota > Metazoa > Chordata > Mammalia > Diprotodontia > Vombatidae > Vombatus > Vombatus ursinus. The sequence goes on from NW_020954608.1 coordinate 37,953,037, forward strand.
CAAAAGTCACATTCTTTTCCCTTGGAAACTGCTAGACTAGGAAGGCAAGGAGGGTCTGCTTATCTGCAAAGGACCCCAGCTGCATAAGCATTGTCCCAGCCTGGCACAGACTGGCTGGTACCTGTCTTGACTCTCAAGGACACACTGGGAGTCCAGCTTGGGGTGCATCTACAAATTAGGTCAGCTTTGTCCTTCACACATTCAGGGCTACCTGCATGCTCTGGGTCCAATGTTTCTGGAAAATATGGCAACTCAAAAAGATAAGTTCAGGGGACCCCTTAACAGCCCTTAACACATAGTAGAGGCAGACTCAGTAAGACCTTTCAATGGATTGGCTATGGTAGAGAAAAAGGAGAGTAGTTGTGAACGGGGGTGGCTGGAAGGACACTCTTCCATTCAGTGACACTGGCCTCCTTGTTGCCCTTTGAACAACTAACCCAATGCATCTCTGGACTCTGGGCATTTTCATTGACTATCCCCCACGCCTGGAATTCTCTCCCTTCTCATCTCCACCTACTGATTTCTTTGGCTTCCTTCAAGTCCTTGCTGAAATCCCACCTTCTATAAGGAGCCTTTCCAGATTCTCCTTAATGCAAGTGCCTTTCATTATCTTCCATAATCTGTTATCATCAATTTATCTTGTTCATATCTTGTTTGTACATGGTTGTTTGCTGTTGTTTTCTTAGACTAAGTACCTGAAAAGCAGGAACAGTCTTTTGCCTTTCTTTGTATCCCCAATGCTTAGTAAAGTGCCTGGCACATAGTAGGTGTTTCATAAATGTTTACTGACCAAATGATTGTAGTGCCCCTAGTAGAAAATAGGAAAGGGATTGGTTGGAAGGGTTTAATGATTTCTGTTTTCAACATGTTGAGTTTGGGATGACTATGAGATACACACACGGAGATGTCTAGCAGGCATTTGGTAATTCTAATCTAGGAGTCAGAAGAGATGAGGGCTATATATGTAGATTTGGGAATCATCTTCATAGAGGGATGATAGGTAAATCCATGGAAGTTAATTAGATCATCAAGAGTCAATCTGTCAACACATATATAATAATGCCAGGCACTGAGAATATAAAGAAAGGCAAAAAAAAAGAAAAAGAAAAGAAAAAAAAGGTCCCTGCCCTCAAGGAGTGCACATTGGAGTATTAACTGGTGAGTCGGCCTAGAGAGACAGAAGGTCTGTAGGGATGGGAGATTTTTTTTGTGTGGACAGTGTGGGGGAGAGGGCAGAGAGAAAGCATGAACAAAGAAATAAAATATAAAAAGGGGAAGTGATAGGTCTCTGAATACAAACCACCTATTTTCTGTTTTTGTCCAGCTTGAAGAAAAGTCCCTGGCTCTCTCTTTTCTTCTTGAAGAGCACTGGAATAGATGGCAGGGCCAGAGTCTCTCCCTTTTTAAAGGTCCGATGAGTCATCTGTTCTTTCAGCTCAGTGGCCAATAATGAGAAGCTTCTTAATCTCAAAGCAAAAGGCCTGAAACTCTGAGTCACACACGGCCAGAAAGAGCAGCCCTCATCATCCCCAAAGTACCAAACCTCCTCAGCACTGGGTCATGCACATGTAGGTGGCTAGAAGCAGGGAATGATGTTCTATGTATGCACTATTCAATCCCCTTGTTACACTATAATTTGATCTTTTACTCACTCATTATTTAGGATATTGTTTTGTAATTTCCTCAGTAGAGAATTAAGGCATGACCTGTAGTACAGAACCAAATGTCTTAGGTTTACACAGGCCAGGTTCCATTTGGGGGTAACTTCTCACTAATATATATCCTCCTTGAATAATGCCTCCAGTTAGCTTTTTCTTGGCTATATCAGAATTATGCATGTAGTTAAGTTTGTTCAGAAAAGATAAAGGACCTTCAGTTCCTTTGCAAGCACTCAGACCAACAACATATCAAATATAGGGCAGGTTTTATTTGACTGGACAGGAAACAGCAAAAACACAGAATACTCACACCCAAGCCCATAAACAGATGAACACTTGAAGAGTGCAAAACAATCCTCCTTCCCTCTCCAGTGGGCCTCCATTTTCTATAAGGACTACCACATTTGAAGAAACCCCAAATAGGTAAAGCACATGAAGTTGACTCCTTTTACTTGGTTAGTCCCACTTCCCTCAAGTAACTCCATAGCCCTTCAGACTTATGTTACATTGGGGTGCCCTCTTTAATTACTATTTCCAGGAAATTTTCTTTATCGTTTCCTGAAACATGGCATTCAGCTTCTTTCTGTCTATTGAGAGATGAGTAATTCTCAGCAAGCTTTGCCTGTTATTTCTGATATTTTTATTTGTTAGTATTACAGATAACCCAGTTCTGCTCTTTTTTGTTTATTTGTTTTTAAATTTGTTTTGTTATCTGTTCTGTACCCTGTGTATTCATGTTTTCTTTATGGGCCTTTCTATTCCAGAGAGAATTCATTGATTTATTAAGATTTTCCACTGATTCTTGGAGTTGTCAAGTATCATGTTTGTCTTTTTTCTGCTCACTGATTCTGTATCCATTTTACTAGATGCTAGGTTTCCTTTCATTTAGCTCATAGCACTTCTAATCCACTTTGAAGATTTTTACTGTAAATCCATTTTTGCATCTGGGTATCTTGTTGGCGTTGTTGTTTGGGCCTTTTTGTGCTACACATTTTTTAGTTGCTCTTTTCACTTTTCTATGAGATTTTTTCCTCTGCAAATTTCTTTTTTTCCTCTCTTTGGTTGTTTATTTTATTTTATTTGGCACATTTGGTGGTATTTTGAGGTGATGAAATACGAGCTAGTCTTAATTATTACTACTCACTCAGGCATCTTGTAATTGCCTCCTCCATGCTACTTTTTTTCTATCTACTTAGCAGTGAAAAGGCAGTGAGGTATAGCATGATAGCATGAAGGCATGGTCCTGTTGCCCAATGAGGCCTTTTTAAGGATTTAGGAAATCCAAGTAGCAACAAAGGAAGTGGTTAGAGACTGGGAATGATCAATAGGGCAAATTCCTGAAAGAAAAGGGGAATAGGATCCGAAGTGCATGTTAGAAGACCAGGAGAGGGGCCAACTCATCCTATGACCCTACAGCAAAGAAGGAGACAAGAGGTGGAAATGCACAGAGCTTTTGAGGTGTTGGAGAATAGAGTTCATAATCCACGGCCTTAATCTTTGCAAAAAGGGAGTTGAGGTCATCTGCTGAGAGAGGTGAGAGGTACAATAAAGGCCAATGGAGAAAAGGGGAAGTTTAATAGATGATTTGGGGAGAGTGGTAGGTATTCAAACAGAAAGGAACAAAAGAATGATTATAGCTGATCAATGACATAATTTCAAATTTCAAGTGCGTCTGCTGGCTGTACAGATGGTATTTATAATTCATTGTTCGCTAGCAAGAGTTTCCCTCTAGCCTTTGCCCCCTATTTAGGAGGGACATTAATGGTGTGCTTTTTCCAGATGAATATAGTTATTATTTTCTTTTTTAAAATCACCTAAGTCCATAATTTTTATAAAATATAGTTTAATTTTCCCTTTCCATTACTGATCACATATGTGTAAATACAAACACATAAATACAGGTGAATCAGAAAAGAGCTAAGAAATGTATAAAAGGAAAGTCTAAACCAGGCCAGTACCCTAGTTAGCATTCAGCATGATATGACCAGGGGTTCTGCAAGAGGATATCAATCCAAGCTTTCCTCTTTAAAATATTAAAAATGCAGTCATGTATCAAAAATATCTATTTACATGTGGCAATATGTATGGGGTATGAAAATAAGCTTAATTTTCTTTTTTCTGCTTCAAAAGTCCCTAATTTTTCTTTAGGCTAGGGGTAGTCCATCCTGCCAAACCAGTTTTAGAGACAAAAGTATGTCCACAGTGTATGTCAAACCCCAAAGTGTTCTGTGGCCAAATTAGTTTAGTAAACACTGGCCTAAAATAAAGATTGAGTAAGTCAGTTGCCCCTTACATTGTCTACATCTCTAATTGGCAAAGTGTCTAAAAGCTTATCCCAGGCAAAAGTTTCAACAGGCTTTCTTCCTGAGGCCAAAATTTTCTGGGACTCAACGTCCTCCAAGAAATTCCTGCCAAAGGTTATATCAATATGTGGCCAAGTTATTTTTTAATGCCTAGTACATACCTAGACTCTTCTCAGAAAATGTGTTCCATAAGATAGCTTATAGAATATCCATTACTTTAATGGTAGCACAGTGAAAGTTTAACTCAGAACTACCAGATAAAAATTTATGTTATGTAAAGGAGTCACAACTGCCTTTCTAGTATCCTATCTGGCTTGGTCCATTAAATTTCCAATGAAAAAAACAAAGCACTATACATAAAAAGTGGTCTCTAGTGTCGGCTTGTTATCTGCTTTCAAAATGACTTTTTTTGGGGGGGGGTGGGCAAGAAGTTGTTTCTAGGAGCTCTATCTGCTCTGCTCACCAATGCTAACTTAGCAGATAAACCTAATCTTCACTTCTGGATGATAATTGTCACCTGTGTTGAAAGTTTGTCTCTAGATCATGACAATGATTGCAACTGAAACACATGCTCTAAAAATTAGTTTTTAAGCATATTTACATATACACACCTGGTGAATAGCATGATCATCATCACCAAATTTGCATTTTTTTTTTTTGGTTTCCATTACTGTAAATACCACATAATTTATAGAATTCTTAAGACTATCCTTTAACTTCTTTTGTTTACCAAAGTATCTGTTTTAAGGTCACTTTTTTATATTTTTCTTTTTTTTCTCAATTACTTTTAAGCAAATCAAGTACACTACTAAAAGACGTGATATACCTTAAATATGATTTGTTCATCTACACTGTAAAAAAAAAGTCTGATAATTTTCAGATGGTTTAATCTTCTATAATTTTAGGTAGATTTTTACAAAAAATTGGTACATGAATAGTTATGCATTTATAGCCTGATTTTGTACCACATGAAGTCTACTCTATACTTAATAATGCTTCATAGAACTGTTATTCACAGGTAAATAATATGAACTATTCTTTTGACCCACCTGAATAACATAATCCCTTCATACAATACACTGGATTCTGACCCCAATGTTTGAGTCCTTTATGTTATGACAAAGCATCATGTGACCTTAAAGATCATCTTTTCTGATCCCATTGTTTTTACTGATGAAGAAACTGAGGCTCTGAGTGGCTTGCCTCAGGTCACACAGCCAAGTTAATTGTAGAGCCAGTCAGTACCAGAACTCAGATTTCCTGACTTTTTCTATTCTTTCTACTCCGAAATATAGCCTAATATAAAGTAGTATGTTGTTTCTCACCAAAATATAACATGTATGTCATTTGTGGTAGGAAAAAAATAATAAATTTAAAGTCATACAAATATCCTACTTTTTTCTAAAGAGGAACATACAGTTAACATATACCTTTCCAGAAAAATCCCCTTACCAACAATGATAAAACAGTATTATACTATGCATCATTCAAACAAATGCTTCTGGTTACAGAGCCAGAGGACCTATGAAAGGCCTGTCCTGTGCAAGACTGGAGGATATAGTACAGGATCAACTACTAAGAGGTGGAGAAGTGTAGACCTGAGTTCAAATCCATCCTTAGACACTTACTCGCTATGTGGCCCCAGACAAATCACTTAATCTCTCTTAGCCTTACTTTCCTCATCTGTAAAATGGGGATAAAAATAGCACCTCTTTCCCAGGGTTGTTGTGAGGATAAAATAAGATAATATTTGTAAAGTGCTTTGCAAATCTTAAAGCATTATATAAATGATAGTTATTATTATTAATAATTACTCCAGAAAGCAATTGATCTTTTCCCCAGTTGACTATATGAAAACCTATACTTTTGAAAGAGGAAAAGTTCTGCAGTAGGTAGGTAAAGCAGGGATCTGCCACACCTGAAAACCCTACTTCATGTTCTGGTACCATGAGCCAATCTTGACCCATTCAAATCCAACCATGCCCTAGCTGGGCTCATTAGTTTTCCCTCTATTTTTTTTGAGGGGGGCTCATTGGTTTTGAGGTAAGCATTGGAGCCCTGGATAAATACACCAAGTAGATGGGATCCTTTGGTTCACCTTCTGTTGACAATATAGCTCAGGTTGTCCCAGGTCAAACCCATACCTCTCAAGATCTTCTCTGCCTGAAAATGGGCTGGGCCTTTCCCAGATTTTCAAGATTCAGAACTGATTCATACCTAGTAACACATACCTGGATCCTGTAACAGCAAGATGTTTTCCTAAGTAATATGTGCTAACTTGTCCTCCCCCTCACAGCAATGATATCTTTTATATTTCAAGAGAACTTTTATTTAGTCTATATTGTTACTCATAAACTTACTGTACTCCATATCTCTCCTTATAAAAATTGAAATTTAGAGCCTACATAAGAACATAAATCCCATACTGGGTCTGGCCATTAATCTAGCCAGGTCAAGGCTCCATCTCTGCCAGTGGGAGGTTTTTGGGGAAGTTACTTTCCACAACATCCTCCTGAAAGGCTAGAGATGTTCTAGCCTAAACATCTGTACTTAATTATTTAATATTTAATAATTAAGTAATCCCAGGAATAACATTCCATTGTATGAACCTCTGATTACATCTGTGTAGGAATCTCCCTCTTCTAAACAATCAACATTGATGAATTACTTAATTACTTCCAGTAAAGAAACTCTCTTTGTTCAGGCCCATCAGCAACTGCTCTGAAAGTTAAAATCTTAGAGAGTTGCCTGGGACATGGCGAAATTAAGTGACTTGCTCAGGGTCACACAGCTAGTATGTTTCATAGGCGGGACTTGACTTCATGTCACTTTGTTCCCAAGGTCAACTCTATCCACTATGCCACGCTGTTTCTATGTCACACATTTTTGTCAAACTGGAGTTTCTTATTCATCTCCAACATCTAAAAATGGTACTTTTTTTTTTTAATTACTCTGAAGAGAAATAGTGACAACCTATCCCCATGAATATAAGGAAGACAGTGACCAGTCCCTGGGTTGGTTGGTGAGGCCTGCTCCTTTCTCAACATGGAAAGCCATAAGTAACTACTTTCTGTACAAATATTTGTCAAAGATGACTTGTTTAGCATATATCCTGAGGCGAGTTACTTAATCTTTCTGGCCCTCAGTTTCCTTATCTATATGAGGAGAAGGGATCACTAAGATGCCTTCTGGCTCTAAAACTCATGTATAATAATTCCATGCCCAAAGTTGGCAGTAGGAATATTGAACAAAGCAGAGTCTACTGATTTATATATAAAAGAGATCAATAGCCTGGCTTTAAGGCACCTTAAAAAGGCTCTTTGAAAAAAAAACAATTAAAAAAATCCCACCTGTGAATAAAACATTAAATTTCTCAATACTTTTTGTAAGCTTCGATTAAGAAGTATTTTACTCAGAAGCATAGGATTCCGAGCTAGAAGGGACCTTAGAGACAATCTAGCTTTAAGCCTGTCATTTTAAAGATGAAGAAAGTGAGACCTGGAGAGATGAAGTGATTTGCCTAAAGTCATACAGACAGTAATTGAAGAACTGGATTTAAAATTCAGATTCTCTGATTCTAAATCCTCTCCTCTCCTCCTCTGAACCTAGCTCAGAGTACCAGATTCAGCCTGTATCTCTTGATCCGGGTCCTATGCTGGCCTACACAGAGCGCATACAATATCCTGTGTGATTATGCTACAAGCAGCATTGTCCTTTAAATTTTGTGGTACTCACCTTGTCCTTATGGCCTATAAACCCTATTGTCAATTAAGAGCTACACACTCAAGTATTGAAAACATATCAAATAACACAAGCTTGCACTTATCAATATAAAAAGAAAAGAAAAATACATCATATAATTAATCTCATGAACTCAAATATCACACAAAGGGATAAACAAGTAATATCATACAAAGAACAATGAACATTTTTGGGGATGGAGGATAAGAACATTTTAGCATAAAATAGCCAAACCAAGAGTATAAGCAATCTCATTCTATAAAGGATTAATAATAAACTCTGAGGCTGTCCAGTGGTGGAAAAACTGCAGCTTTTCACCTATTCCTTCATCAGCAAGTTGCAATTCAGTACAAATCAGTAGATCAGTAACTTGAATGAAAAGTAAAAATAGGATTAATACAGTACTGAGGAATATACAGTTGTATATGAATCACTTTTATACACTATTCATTTGTAGAGAAAGACGAGAGCTAGAGTGTCCACTGGATGTCACTAAAGTCAGCTGGGTCCCCCAAACCTCCTTCTGCTTCTAAATAATTCATGAAGGCAGCCATGGCAGTGTCATCATTTTCACACATTGCATCAAAATCCACCTGTGTGTTGTCACCTAACAAATTTTAAAAGAGACACAGAGTAAATATAGAGGGTTAAATGGAAAAACATGCTAAGAGAACGATATACCTGATTCAAGAAGGGGAAGAGATTAGGTAAAAGGCATGGTGGAGGAGCACTGAATACCAAGAACATATACTCTTACCAAGGATTTTACAAAGGGGAAGGGAGAAGCATGGTAGAGAGCACTTGGATAATTGGATGAGGATTAATGGTGGGGAGAAATAGAAGCAGTGTCATGGTAGGAGAAAGTACAGACCACTGCAGGAAATGAATAAGGAGTTTCAGAAGCACATTTTAAGGCAGGTTTGAAGGAATGATATAGTAGTAAAAGGAAACTTCAGCTATCTAGACAGTTGCTGGAGGTCTCTTTTTATTTAAAGTGGAATAGCTGATAGATTCTTGACTTCTCTTTTTGAAAATGTAGAAAACTATAAGGCAACTACTGTTCTGGATCTGATTCTGAAGTAGAAATGAAAAGAACATTGAGGGGATGTGACTACTCTCATTGTTCATGATGGACAAAGAAAGGAAAGTGAGGTATAGACTGATGTGCATTCCAAATTTGGGGGAGAGTGGATTTCAAAAAGTTCATCGAAAGGATACTGCAGATTCCATTAACAAAGACTCCACTTTCCAAGGGAAATTGGCTCAAGAGGTAAGGTATGCTCATAAGAATGAAATTCTGATGACACAAACACAAATTATTCTAATGAGGAAAAGGGAAAGTTTTATTTATTTATTTGAAAAATGTTTCTTTTTTACATGATCATTTCCTTATACAAAGAAGAAAAGAAAAAGAGGGCTGTATATCACACTGTGACTGTATTAAGTTGGTTTTACAAACCTACTTAAGTTTTTGAAAGTGTATATTAGGGGCAGCTAGGTGGCACAGTGGGTAGAGCACCAGCCCTGAAGTCAGAAGTACCTGAGTTCAAATCCGGCCTCAGACCAAACACTTGACACTTACTAGCTGTGTGACCCTGGGCAAGTCACTTAACCCCAATTGCCTTAAAAAAAAAAAAGAAAGAAAGAAAGTGTATATTAAATTTAAATACTGTTAGGGCAGTTTCAACACTTCTGAATGACCTCTTGCTCTCTTTTGTGAATGTTTTAATATTTCACTGACACTGTTTTCTTTTTTGTTTTGGTTATCACTATTTCTCCACTCATTCCTCATAACCTCTCCCTCCAAATAAAAGCCTTCCCTGTAACAAATATAGTCAAGTAATACAAATCCAATCATGATTGTTGCTATTCCACTACTCACTCTCCATAACATTCTCCTTCCCCAAAATAAAAGCCTTCCCTTGTAACAAATAAATATATTCAAGTAATATAATCCAAAAATTGGCTGTGTTTGAAAATGTATGTCTCCTCTTGCATCTCTAGTCAATCATCTCCATGCTGAGAGGTGGGAAGCATACAGCATCATCATCATCATCATCATCATCATCATCATCATGGCTTCTCTAGAGCTATGATTGGTCATTTCTTTGAAAATAGTTGTTAAGTCTTTCACAGATATTTTCCTATAGAATATTGTACTCATTATATAAAATGTTCCCCTGGTTCTTTTCACTTTACTACGCATCAGTTCACACAAGCCCTCCCAGGTTTCTTTAAATCTCTCCTTTGCATAATTTCTTATGGTACAATAGTATTCCATTATATTCATATGCCAAAATTTATCCAGCCATTGCCCAATTAGTGGGTACCTACTTTATTTTTCCAGTTTTTTTGCTATAACATAAAGTGTTGCTAGAACCATTTTTGTACCTATGAATCCTTTCCCTCTTTCTTTGATCTCTTTAGAGTATATGCCTTGGAGTGGTATCCCTGGATCTAAGGGGTACACAGTTTAGTGACTTTTGGGGCATAGAGCTAAATTGCTTTCCAGAATAGTGGATCAATTCACATCTTTCTAAACAGTGTATCTATAAACATCTCTCTAAACAGTACGCTTATGGTTCTATTGCCCATTCCCTTTATTTCATCTTTGCCAAACTGATGAGTATGAGGTGGAACCTCAGAGATGTTTTAATTTGCATATCTCTTATTATTAGTGATTTAGAGCATTTTTTCATATGACTGTTGATAGCTAGCTCTTATTCTTTGAAAACTGTTCATATCCTTTGACCATTTATTTATTGGGGAATGGTTCTTATTTTTATATATTTGTATCAATTCCTTTTGGAAAAGATCCCTTGAAACTTTTTTTAGAGAAATTTGCTGTAAAATTTTTCCTAGTTAACAGTTTCCCTTATATTTTAATTACATTGCTTTTGTTTGTTAAAAAATTTTTTTGTTCTATATACTCAAAGTTATCTATTTTATCTCCTATGATGCTCTCTATGCTTTCCTTGGTCAATAACTTTTCAGAAGGGAGAGTTTTATAAAAAGAAGTAGCTATATAGAATAACACAGATTTTTAAAAGACATTTGTAAGAGAAGTTAGAACAGGTAACAGAAAGAATAACAAAAACAAGAATGGCAGAAAAGTTTAAGGCTAGAATGAGTTGAAACGAGCAATGAAAGCTTAAGACAGGAAAAGGAGAGCTTTTTTCTCTATTAAGGGCTAAAGAATAATTAAAAAAGAGAGAAAGAGAAAGATAGCAACCTACTTGATGTAGATGGGACAATGATAATAGATAAAGAAAGAAAGGAGAACTACTCAACTCTTTATTTTGCTTCTGTTATTTTTTTTTTCACCAAGGAGAGTGTACTCTTGACTAGAAAGTATTGGCTGACAAAGAATTTAAAGTGCAGATAAGTGGGGAGATAGTAAGAGAATATGTAGGGCAGCTAGGTGGTACAGTGGATAGAGCACCAGGCAGGCCTGGGGTCAGAAAAACCTGAGTTCAAATCCAGCCTCAGACACTTATTAGCTGTGTGACCCCAAGTCACTTAATCTCAGTTCTCCTCAGTTTCCTTATCTGTAAAATGGAGATAATAATAGCACTTTTCTCCCGGGGTTGTTGTGAAGATCAAATGAGATAATAATTTTAAAGCTCTTAGGTCAGTGCCTGGCACATTGTAAGTGCTATATAAATGTTTCATTATTATTATTATTATTATTATTATTACTTAGCTGGCCTCCATGAATTTAAGTCAATAGGCCAAGATGAACTGAATCCCAGGATACTGAGGAAGCTTGCAGGTATATTTGAGCCACTCTCAGTGACCCTTGAAAAATTATGGAGAGGAGTAGCTAGGTGATGCAGTGGATAGAGCACTGGCCCTGGAGTCAGGAGGACCGATCTCAGACACATGATACTTACTAGCTCTGTGACCCTGGGCAAGTCACTTAACCCCAATTGCCTTGCCAAAAAAAAAAAAAAAGAGAGAGAGAGAGAGGAAGAAAGAAAGAAAGAAAAATTATGCAGCACAGGAGAAGAGTCACAGGATAATGGACTAGAAAATATTATCCCAATATTTAAAAAAGAATGGGGGTAGATAATAGTAGATTCTTCATATGATGAGCCAATGTCTCCTCCCACTGTACTGAAGCCTCACTCTATAGGTGCCTTGATTGCCTCCAGCTCCTCAGGGCTTAGGCATGGCTAGTTTGTCTTTTCAGCAAATTGTTTTGTTCCCTTGTTGACTCAACCAGAAAAGTGTTTCACCAGATAAATGCATCGACACCTAGAACCACTATTTTTAGTTAAACACCTCACTGAAGCCTTATGATTACATTCTAGCCCTTTTGTGGCTACATCAACTGAGCTGGAAGAGAAGGGAAATTATTTTCCTCCACTTCAATTTTTGGCAAAATTCTAGAATGCATTATTAAAAGGATAACTCCTAAGCATCAAGAAAGGGAACCCCGGATCATGAAGCACCAGCATGGATTTATCAGATCATGCTAGACTAACCTAATTTCTTTTCTTTTTAATGAGGTTACCAGATTGGTAGATCAGGAAATTTGCTATCGACATAAAACCCTTAAATTTCAGCCAGTCATCAAATAGGTGAAGACCAGAGATAGCATGGCATATTGGGGAGAGAACTGGTCTCAGAGACTGAAAGACCAAGATTCAAGCAGGCGTCTTGCCATGTACCAGCACAGACTATAATACAGATCCTTCAATCACTAAACCATTTCACTTTCAGAGCCCCAGGCACTCTAAGTTTCAACCTTGAAACTCTAAGTTTCAAAGAAGGTGTCAACCTGCCTTCAGAGAGGAAGTTCCTCACCAGGAGCTCCCAACAGGATGTAATCATAGGTCCAGCCCATATCCATTTAAGCTCATCTGCTGCTAGCTTAAATATATACATACACATGTATATATTTCAACTTAGAGGTTGTAGACCTCCTTAAAATCCTTTGGAACTCTTTGAAAAACAAAATATGGCTTTTAAAAGTTTGTTTGGAGGGGCAGCTAGGTGGTGCAGTGGATGGAGCACCGGCTCTGAAGTCAGGAGGACCTGAGTTCAAATCCGACCTCAGACCAAACATCTGACACTTATTAGATGGGCAAGTCACATAACCCCAATTGCCTTAAAAAAAAAATTTGTTTGAGATGATTTAGATATAGCCCTATCTGAAACCAAGGAATAGCTTGGATGATTTCTCATGGTCCCTGATTCAATGGAGGTCTCAGATGTAATAATCAGAATGGAATTATAGCTCTTCAAGATCTAGTGAGATAATGTATATAAAGTGCTTTAAGGTTTTGCAAATCTTAAAGCACTGTAAAAAATGTCAGCTATCATCATTATCACTATAGTATTATCATTCTATCATTGTCTTGTTCTCATCTCTTTTTGATGGGTTTCTAAACGAAAGAAACACATTGTTCTCATTTTTTTTTTATATTTAATGTTATGCGACTATTGAATAGGTAGAAAAAGGATTGCTTTTTGCAAATGAATGATAGTATCAGTATATAAACTCAGCCCCTGTAGATTCACTAAAAGCATCTTCTGGGACTACTCCAGTACCAAAAAGGATGACAGAAATGACATGTACTCATCTTGTTCTCACATAATTTCTTCTATTGGGTTCCTATGTTTTGAAAGCTTTTCTTTCTATGTGGTTTAGAGATTATGAGTATTAAGTAAAATGTTCCTAAATTTTTATAGACCAATGTAATTTCTAATGGCAAAGACCAGATGCTGAATCATCATCATAAGGTCCTTCATTTCTATAAGCAAATATTATTTATTTAATATTTTAATAACCTATTATTGAATTATTATCATTATGAAGACATCTTTTATAATTAACCTATTTTATTCTATATAGAAGTTTTAAAAATAAAAATTACATGACATGCAGAATTTTTTTCCCCTGTATCCATACTGTACTAGTCTTAAAAATGGGTATGCAAAGTCAAATTGCCTTTCTCTGCATGCTTATTAGTAACTGGAAACATACTTGCTCATTAGTTTGCTTATTAGTTTAATGGCACACATTCACAGACTCACTGATTGAGTTCTTTCTGGCATGCCACCCTCCACTGTGTATCATCAATATTACACTCAACAATTTATTTATTTAGTTGACTCATTTAAAAGGTTAATCTCAGTTTTCAAGAAAAAGTTCTCCTTGGGAGAGGTCTGCTGGGCCTAAAGCTTTAGCCATGGATAAGGGGTCTTTGTGGAATTAAAATGATCAGCCGGAGCCAAAGACAACTTACTGAGCAGCGGTTCATTGCTGGAGAAAGAAATAATGCCACGGCTTTGCCCCGAAGGCTCATGGTTTCCTATTTCAGAAGAACATAACTGAATCAGCTCTTTGTTTGGCACCTAGAAAGACAAGAGGAAAAATGAATGATAAGTAAGCTTTGCAATTAAATGAAATCAAAACCTTGATGGAAGTATAATTGTGGGTGGATGGTTAGGGAAGCAAAAGGGAAGATTGGGGGTGGTTTGAGATTAATATAGAAAGGAACATGAATATTAAGTGTATCAAATGACAATTACTTCAGGATTAAGACAGGAAGTAATGAAAGAATAAAATGTATTATGTATTTCACTAAGGTGAAATACTGTCTTAAAGGAAGAAAAAGAATGATCAAAAACTTTTCATAATGCTTGGGCACAGAACACTTACATGTTTTCATCTGTCTTTATTCCCTTATCATCTCAAAAGGAGGGGACAGGGAACTGGAAATTATCTTCCTCTCCTCTAGAGATTGTATCAGTCGTTACTTGAGGCCCCACCCCTCTCCATCCCACCCTCTCCACTTTTCCAAAAGGCATTCATCTGTATTCTCTGATATCTTAGTACTTAGTACTTAGCACAGTGTTTGGCACATGGGCACATAGGTTTATTGGTTGATTAGTTGATATTGATTTACTAATGACAGAATGTGATTTGCTCCCTGAAATATTACCTTATTTTTTTTTCAGCCAAAGACAAAGTTTATTAGAACATCTGTTATATTGGGCAGACTCTTAACGAGTCTGAACACTAGTGAGCTATTGGCTAGATTATAAGAATCTGAGCACCTTAAGAGAGACAAGATGGACCTTATATACAGAAAGACTGTGGGAGGAATCTAGGAGTGGCCAAGTAGTTCGGGGTGACTGGAGGAGAGGTCTAAGGAGCATCTGGATGGGAATGGCCAGTAAACTGGGATAAACAGAATGCCTGGGACCTGGACCACGTGGCCAAGGGAGAAAGGAGTCTAGCTAGGATTAAGGGTGGGAAATGGCTGGACAGGATAGGGAGGTAAAACAATGGAGGGCACAATGAAAGGCCACTTGATGGGATTATAGCCTCAGGTGAACACCAGAGATTTAGTCATGTGGGAAAGTCCAGGATTTTTCCTTTTGGGGGTCTAGATACCATCCTCATCATTCTCTCCTCAAACAAATGGGACCCAAATTCTTTTGGGGTAAGACACAAAGTTCTTGGCTTCTGAAACTGCTTCCTGCTGGCAAGAGGCATAGAGCTGTCCCTGCCTTGAGGGGGTCCCAAAGAGGAGGTTGACTAAAACCGAGCACAGGCTGCATCCAGGGAATGATGGGGGGCCATTGGCTGGTACCCATTGTTTGCTATCAATTGTAGGTGAATGGCCTGTAGTCTGGAAGACACAAATCTAACAGAAAAGACTGCAGGGCCCAAATGACAGGATAGGACATCCTTAGTTCTGTTTGGATTCAGAGAATTCAGTTTTCCAGCCATGCTGTATCAAATCCACCTCATAGCCAGACTCAGGAATAACCAGGTGGGTAGCATTCCTTTTCAAAGGAACATAATGGGGAAACTGATCCAGGAGGATCCCATCTTAGACTAAGGTTAAAATTGTCCTCTCAGCTTTTCCCAATGCTGACTTTACACCAGTATCACATTCTCTCTGAGTAGCTTGTGGCATTTCTCAGATGGTGGATTATTGATTTATCAATGGATTATTATGATCCATCAGACACCTCAAAATAAAATTCCATGAGCTTTTACCTCCAACAGCAAGTTTCACTAATCACAGTTTAGGATTTACATCTCAAACTTAAATTTATCCTGGTGTAAAAAGTCAATCATTAGAGATTATTTCTATATACTTGCAAATTCTCAGCAAGACAAAACCCAAACAAGCTTTTTGGCAAGTTTACACATTAAAACAATAACCAACAATAGCCAAATTATTTTAGCAGTAACCAAATTATGAAAACTTGCTTGACATAACTGATACAAAAAGTTCACCAATTTGAAACTTGAAACAAAC
The DNA here is from genome assembly GCF_900497805.2 of Vombatus ursinus. NCBI lineage: Eukaryota > Metazoa > Chordata > Mammalia > Diprotodontia > Vombatidae > Vombatus > Vombatus ursinus. The sequence continues at coordinate 37,969,024 of NW_020954608.1, forward strand.
CCATTTCCAATCAGGTGACTTCAATTTTGTTAAATGCATTTCCAAATTACTTTACATCTCATCATTAACAGTTAAAACTACAACTTTAAAAGAGCATGCTTACCCAAGTTTAGAGGCCAGCTTCTTTACCTTGAGCAGAATGTGCTGAACCTGGGTGATACTTCCAGGCAAAGGTTGCCCTAGGGCCCAAAGCCATTGCCAGTGGGGCCCAAGGCCCCCCACTTTTCTCCTATGAAAGGGGTTAACAGAGATACCCTCTTGACTCAAGGGAAGGGAGTGGGAGAAGGGAGTGGCCAGGATTGTAAGGAGGTGTTTCAAAACTCCTTAATGATCTATCACAAAACCTCCAGAATCTGCTAAGATGTTTTTCGCTGTTCTAACTTTTCTCTGTGACCTCCATGAAGGAGGATCCAGGACTTTAGAGGGAAAGGAGTAAGTAAGCCTCAGGGAACTAAAAAGCACCTGCAGTTTTCTCAATTCTCTAAGCCAGAGAAAATTGACAGAATTGGGCATACACTTCCAGATAGGGCATCCATCCTTGTTCTCTATGCTGTGGAAGGTGTACTAAGATCCATGGCTTCGAATTGAACCAGTGAGAGCCTGAGAGCCTCAGACCTAGTGCGAGACAGCCTAGTAACTGTCTGCCTGAAAAGCACCTCCAAGCCTTCCTAGGTGCTTAGAGAGCGACCCCCCACTGCAGGGCAAGAAAGAAGGGGGGAAGGCTTACATACCTTTCAGTCTTGACTGGAGAAGAACTTGGGATTAGGCAGTTTCCCCATATGGGCCATCAAAATGTTGAGGTTTAGGGGTTAAGGGGTGCTGGGACCCCAAAATCATAACACGTGGGTCCTGCCCGAAAGAATTTGACCCAAGCCTACTTTCAGCCAAAGACAAGGTTTATTAGAACATCTGTCATATTGGGCAGACTCTTAAGATGACTGAACACTAGTGAGCTATTGGCTAGATTACAAGAATCTGAGCCTACTTTACTTCTTTCACCTACTCTCCTCCTGCCTTAAAAAAAAACAAACCAACAAAAACTATACCATTTACTTCTTAAATTCTTTAGCCCACTGATGCTTTAATTTCTCATTTTCTCTCAGATAATGTACAGTTTTTTTAAAAAGAAATACAACAAAAATATTCTTTTATCCACATTCATGACCTTACTTGTCCCCAGCAAATGAAAAAAAATCAATTTTTGATTTTTTTCATTACTATTTGAAAGTTTTTAACTTTCTGCTGTTGGGTCAGTTTGTATGTTACAGTTTGCTTACTTCTGGATTTTTTCTTTTAAGAAATGCTTTTAATTCTTCCTTTTTCCTGAAGTCCAATTTTTTTTCTGCTTAAGTTCATCTTTACACTTTTTTTTCTGTGCCAATTGACTTTTGCTCCTAGGAATATCATACTCCAATATAATTGGGTTTCTTATAAACTCAGAGTGCTATTCTGATTGTTTGGAGGCTTGAAAACTGAATATCTTGGAATGTTATTTTTTTTCTCACTGCCTTAAAAATTTGTTTTTTGATGTTGTGGTTCTAGAATTTGGTTAGAATGGTTCTTGGTGAATTAAACTTTGCATTTCTGCATTCTATGGATTTTCTCAATCTATACTTTGCCATATGCCTCCAATATTTCTGGGCAATGTTTCTGTATGACCCCTTGAAGTATGTTTTTCAGATTTTCGTTTTCCCAATTTTTTACCTGGAATACTTATAATTCTCAGAGTAATTGTTTGCATCCTATCATCAAGTTTAATGTCTTTGGGAGTTTGGGGGTTTTTTTTGTTTGTTTGTTTGGGTTTTTTTGAGCTCTCCTGTATTCTTTCAATCTTGGTGTTTAAAATTTTTTGTTCTATTATTTTTATTCTGCCTTTACATTTTTGCACTCCAAATCCTTTGTTCTCCTTTTTAAAAGAATCTGCACGGAAAACGGACTCTGTATTTTGTTCTAATCAACTCACTTCTGATTAAACATGGATTTTTTTTCCCTCAAGAATCCTAACTCCTTTTCTTATTTCTTTGATATTTTCACATAAACCTTTGATTGCTCTTCTGAACTATTCTGGAGTTTCTTAAGTATTCTCCAATGCCATTTCAGGGGCCTTGCAGAACTTGTAATATTTTTTACCTTTTCAGGAGATTCTGACACAAATTTCCTTTTTTATGAAGTGCTTATTTATTAAGATGACTCTTTCCTTCAAATGTTTGTTCATTTCTATTCCTTGGACAGCTTTTGTCTGTTTCTATCAATCATTCTGCAGGTTTTTCTATGGTATCCTTGCTGAAAGCATGCTTCTTACTACCCACTCTTTCTCCCTTTTGAAAGCTGGAAAGCTAAGCATTGTTACTTCCTTCTCTCAGCCTTTGCTGCCTCTGTTCTATTCTTTCAGACCCACTAGGGTTGAACAAATTCTGTGTCCCTCAAAGACTGAAAGTGAACAATTGCTTCAATGAGACTGAGAGGCTATTATAGTTGGGCTCATTCTCTACCTTTAGCAGTCCCACCCTTTGGGAACGTATCCTCCTCTCTGCAGTTAACCTTCATTCCTAAGTTAGTCCTTGGGAGCTAGTAACAAAGGCTTTGTGACCTTCAGAACACTGATGAATTAGGTGCTCAGGGAAGCCTTTACCCTTACTCTTCTCTGTTTCTTTCAATCTTTCTGTTGACTTCCTCTCTCTCAATTCTTTTGCAGACTACCTTTTTCCTAATTTTGCTGTCTGCTTATCTTGTCCTCTGCTTTATTAAATAATTTTAACCAATACTACATTTCTAATGTCTTCCCTCTTCCCCAATCATGTTCCTCAGACTCCATACTCTTCCACAAATGTCCTTTTTCCTTCTTAAATCATGGGATCTCAGTGGTTTTGTCTTTGGTTACCAAGAGAGACCAATGACCATCAATTTATTGATTATTTGCTAGCTGAATTAGTAAATTGATTATTTTACTCAGAAACTCTGTTTCTTGGGCTTTTCATTTATCTCATGTGAGAAAAGTGGGACATTAATGCCCTGTTGGTAGAGTTGTGAACTGATCCAACCATTCTGGAGAGCAATTTGGAACTATGCCCAAAGGATTATAAAGCTGTGCATACCCTTTGATTCAGCAATATCATTGCTAGATCTGAATTCCCAAGAGATAAGAAAAGGGGGAAGGGGAGAACCTATTTGTACAAATATATATAGCAGCTCTTTATGTGGTGACTAGGAATTGGAAATTGAGGGGATGCCCATCAAATGATGATTAGCTGAACAAGCTGTGGTATATAATTGTAACGGAATATTATTGTGCTGTAAGAAATTACAGGCAGGATGATTTCAGAGAAACCTGGAATGACTTCCATGATAATCTGATACAAAGTGAACAGAACCAGGAGAACATTGTACACAGTAACAGCAATATTATACAATGAAGAACTATGAATGACTAAAGTAATTCTTAGCAATAAAAAGATCCAAGACAATCCCAAAGGACTGATGATGAAGGATGTTATCTGCCTCCAAAGAAAACTAATATTGTCTGAATACAGACTGAAGCATGATGTTTTTCACTTTCTTTTTTCTTTTATTTTTTTCATTTCATTTTTCATTCATTTCCTTCATTTTCTTTAATTTTTTTTGTTTGAGTCTTCTCATGCAAAATGATAAATATGGAAATGTTTTACATGATTGCACATGTACAACCTAAATTGGATTGCTTACTGCCTCAGGGAGGAGGAAGGGAAGGAAAGATAGAATTTGGAAGTCAAAACTTTAAAAAAATGTTAAAAATTGTTTTAACATGTAATTGAGGAAAAAATAAAATATTATTTTAAAAAAAGGGCAAGAATCACATAGGATGAGAAGGCACTGATGACTTGTGCCCTACACTGGAGGAGAGGAGCACAACCGTTGGACAGCTCACATATCCACTGAAAAAATCAACATATAAATACTTACATTACTGCAGTTAACTGCTGGAGAGTCTCTGATGTTTGTTGGACTCGAATCAGCAAGAGACGGAGAAGAATGTAACCTTTAAAAAGGAATATATAAAGGCATTGGTTCTCAGATGACTTTTAAGTGACCTGAAGTCCCAAATACCTAAGAGACCCTTACTTATCTTGAAGGCTCAACTAGGACTATTTGATTTTTTTTTTTTTGGCGGGGTGTGGAGGGGAAAGGGAGAACACCTAGGCTTCTCATCCTAGGGGTCGGAAGTCAGGACAGCTCAGGAGAGACCCTTCAAGATTGTAATTCACAGGTAAGTTTTTAGGGGTCATATGTGCATTCACTCCTCTGAGAAGCTTGCTTCCTTTTATTTATTTACCCTACAGTTTCACTTTTATTGATCTTTCTTTTCTTTTCAATTGGTTTGGGTTGACAGGCCTTCATGAGAACCAAGGTAGGCACTTCACTTGTTGAAGTTGTATGATATGTATTTAGGGGTATGTGTAAGCTCCAGGTCCATTTCACATGGGAAGCCTGGACTTCAAAAGAAATTAATATAAGAGAGTGTCTTAGAACTATACCTAATGATCCCACTAGATATCAGTGCCTCCTTCCCAAAATTTCCTTGTATTTACTTATAAGCATCCATATTGTTCTCCTTTCTTCCATCCCCAAAAGGTAAACTCTTTAAAGGCAGGAACTGTTTCATTTTGTGCCTTTATATTGCCAGTGTCTAACAGAGTTCTTGGGCAGCTAAGTTGCTCAGTGGGTAGAGCACTGGACTTGGAATCATGAAGAGACTCATCTTCCTGAGTTCAAATCAGGCCTCAGTCGTTATTAGCTGTATGACCCTGGGCAAGTCATCACTTAACCCTGCTTGCCTCCCATTTCCTCAACTGTAAAATGAGCTGGAGAAGGAAATGGCAAACCTCTCCAGTATCCTTGCCAAGAAAGCCCCAAATGAGGTCACAAAGAGTAAGACATGACTGAAAAAATGACTGAACAACAACTAGCTTTTTAACTGCCTCACAAGTGACCCCAAATTTGAGAGTTATCAAGTTCAAGAGTTTGAGTAATGGCCCTTTCACAGAAAGAAAGAAAGAAGACAATCTTCCAAGTGGTTCTTAGGGTTGAAGGACTAAAGACATGTCATGGAAAAAGAGTGGGGGGGGGACAAAGAGGGTTAGAGATCTTGACCTTGCCTTCTTCCACCATCACAGTGAGAGCTGATGGAAAATTGTTTGTTCATGAGAGAGATTCACTGGAATGTCAACGGGTTGCCTTTTTATGAGCTTATGAGCTACCTGAGTTAACTTATGTGCTTTGGCACCTGTTGGTGGGTTGTAGTGAGTCCTTTTTGTCTTCAACATTTACTGTAGGATGAAATAAAGGCTGTCCTCCTCATGCATTGCTCTCTTGAGTACCCTTATAAGAGTTAAGGACCATGATAGTGATCATTTGGGGAAATCTAGATATGGGCTACACCATAAACTTATCAGCAATGCTAGGTGGTGCAGTAGATAGAGCCCTACGCCTGGAGTCAGAAGGACCCGAGGGCAAATCCAGCCTCCGACACTTACTTTGCTGTGTGACCTTGGGCAAGTCAGTTAACCCTGTTTGCCTCAGTTTCTTCATATGAAGAAGGAAATGTCAAACAACTCCAGTATCTTTGTCAAGAAAACCCCAAATGGTATCATGAAAAGTCAGACACAACGGGACAACAATGAATTTATTACAGAGTTTTTCCTCGAGTAATTCTAGGTAGGGGCAAGAAGCCAAAAAGAGATGATTCTTTCAGAAGTCAGCTCCTAGGATAGAACCTGAACTTGTTAGCCATGTTAGTCCAAGCCTTGGAGAGACCTGGGCCATAGGTTACATACATTTATAGAAGAAATCACAAAATACATACTCTAGGCAATTTATTCTTAAACTGATAGACCATAGTAAAGAAAGGGTCATTGCGATTACAGTTTTTAAGACCAGACAGAAAAAAACAACAACAAATATTTATTCAGTGCTTATCAAAGTAAGCACTAGAGATACAAAGTAAAAACAAAAATAATTCTTGTTCTCAAGGAGTTCACATTTCAATAGAGGCAACAACACATACATAAATAAAGACACAAAGTAGATAGAAGATCACCTTCAAGGAGAAACCATTAGCCAGACATTTTCAACTATAGAGATCGGGGGGGAAAAATCTCTTGAAAAAAAAAAAAACCTCTTTTTTAACTAGAAAAGTTAGGGAGTTTAGAGTCACAATATTACAGAATTTCAGAGTGGAAAGGGACCTCAGAGGCTATATACTTTCAATGATAGCAAAACAAAAATCCCCTTTCCAAGGTACCCGGCAAGTTCAGCCTTTGCTTGAAAACATTCAATAAGGAGCAACTCAACTCTTCCCAAAGTAGCCTCTTCCACTTTTTGGATAGTGGTACTTGTAGACATGCTCTCATTTTGCCAGGAATTGAGGTAAAACTCACTGGACTATGATTTTCTTTCTTATGTTTTTTAATTTGGTATTTTATTTTTTCCCCAGTTACATGTAAAAAACAATTTTTAACATTCATTTTTAAAACTTTTGAGTTCCAAATTCTCTCCCTTCCTCCCTCCCCACCCCACCCCCATTGAGAAAGCAAGCAATTCAATATAGGTTATAAATGTGCAGTCATGCAAAACACTTCCATAATAGTCATGTTGTGAAAGACTAACTGTATTTCCCTCCATCCTATCCCACCCCCCATTTCTTCTATTCTCTCCTTTCACTTTGTCCCTCCTCAAAAGTGTTTGCTTCTGATTGCCCCCTCCCCAATCTGCCTTCCCTTCTGTCACCTCCCCCTTTCTCTTACCCCCTTCCCCCTATTTTCCTGTAGGGTAAGATAGATTTCCATACCCAGTTGAGTATATATGTTATTCCCTCTTTAAGGCAGTTCTGATGAGAGTAAGGTTCACTCATTCCCTCTCACCTCCCACCCTTCCCCTCCACTGAGGGGGGAAGCTTCTTCTTGCCTCTTTTATGTGAGATAATTTACTCCATTCTACCTGTACTTTCTCCTTCTCCCAGTACATTCCTCTCTCACCCCTTAATTTTATTTTTTAGATATCATCCCTTCATATTCAACTCACACCTGTGCCCTGCATCTATATTTACTCCTTCTAGCTACCCTAATAATGAGAAAGGTCTCATGAGTTACAAATATCATCTTTCCACATAGGAATGTAAACAGTTTAACTTCAATTAGACTCTTATGATTTCTCTTTCCTGTTTACCTTTTCATGCTTCTCTTGAGTCTTGCATTTCAAAGTCAAATTTTCTATTTTAGCTCTGGTCTTTTCTCAAGAATGCATTAAATTCCTCTATTTCATTGAATGTCATTTTTTCCCCCTCATGAATTAAACTCAGCTTTGCTGAGTAGGTAATTCTTGGTTGTAATTCTAGCTCCTTTGACCTTTGAGATATTGTATTCCAAGCCCTCTGATCCTTTAATGGAGAAGCTGCGAAATCTTGTGCTATTCTGTTTGTGGTTCTACAATATTTGAATTGTTTCTTTCTGGCTGCTTGCAATATTTTTTTCCTTGTGGACTATGATTTTCCATCCCCATTCTCTGCACTTTATAGAAAATTTGGAAATTCTGTCCTCCTATCTAATCCTGAAGTACCACTCTTATTTTCCACACTCTTTCAAAGACCAACGGCAGTGGCTCAGCACTCATATCTTTCAGGCTCCGGCTTTACTGAGGCCCAGTGACTTGAATGATCTTTTTCTTTTTTACTACCTTCTCATCTATCAATAAATAACTCCACAAGGTTTTATTAAGCACCTACTTTGGGTGAGGATTATGCTGGGCCCTGGGAATACAAAAAAAAAAGAAAATTTTTTAAAAAGTCTCTGCCTTCAAAGAACTTACATTCCATCAAGAGAAACAACACACATGCATATAAGTAAGTACAAAATGCATGCAAAGTCAATGCAAAGTAATTTTGAAGAGGGGGTGCTAAAAGCTGGGGGGAATTAAGAAAATCCTCATGTAGAAGATAGCATGTAAGCTAAACTGTGTAGTTAGTTAGGGATTTTATGAGGCAGAGGTGAAGCGAGAGAATGCTCTTTAGGCATGGGGACAGTCTGTGAAAAGGCAGAGAATAGAGGTAAATTTTCATTTAAAAGGCACAGCAAATAGGCCTGTTTAGCTGGAAAAGAGTGACTGAAGAGGAATAATGTTCTATTCACCTAAGAAGGTAATCTGGGGCAAATTATGAAGGGGTTTAAATGCCAGCAGAAAGGTTTGGATTTAATCCTAGAGATAATAGGGGTTTAAATATTGGAGCTTTTTGAGAAGGGAAGTGAGATGATCAGACCTATGCTTTAAACATATTACTTTGGCAGTGTGGTAGAGAAATAATTGGGAGAAGAGAGCCATTAAGTCAGAAGACTGGTCAGGAAGCTACTAGAAGAGTACGTTATTGTTGTTTAGTCATTTTCAGTCCTGTCCTACTGTTTATGATCCCCCTTTCGGTGGTGGGGGTAGGGATTCTGGGCAAAGATACTGGAATGGTTTGTCATTTCCTTCTCTAACTCATGTTGCAAATGAGGAAACTGAAGCAAACAAGGTTCAGTGAATTGCCCAGGGTCACATAGCGAGTAAGTGTCTGAGGCTGGATTTGAACTTAGGTCTTCCTGACTCCAGGCCACCCCCAGCACTGTATCCACTCCACCACCCAGTGGAATAGTCTAAGAAAGGAGATAAGGGCCTGAACTAAGGTCATGGCTGTGTGAGTGAAGAGCTGGAGACATATTGTGAGATGTTTTGGAAACAGAATTGATAAGGGTAGGCAGATGAATAGATGTGGGAGATAAGAGATAGTAAAGAGCTGAGGATAACCCCAAGGCTGTGAACCTGTATAACTGCAATGGTGGTAACTGTCTCCTTGCCTCAAGTCTCTCCCTAGTGTAGTCCATCTTCCACTCAGCTATCAAATTCATTTTCCTAAAGCACAGATCTGACCATGTCATGTCACCCACCTAAAACCTTCCTGAATAAACTCCAGCAGCTCCCTATTACTTCCAGGATCAAATATCAAAACTTCCTTTTGGCATTCAAAACTCTTCACAATGTAGTTCCTCCCCCCCAATCTTTCCTGTCTTCTTAGACCTCACTCTCCTTTTCTCCTCCTTTTTCTTTGATCCAGAGGTACTGGTGGTTTTGCTGTTCCTCAAACAAGACACTCCATCTCCAGACTGGGCATTTTTCACCGATGATCCTTGTGGCATGGAATGTTCCTCCTCATTTCCATCTCCTGGCTTTCTCCAAGTCCCCGCTAAAATCCCACGTTCTGTGAGCTGTCTTTTCTCATCCCCTTTACTGCTAGTGCCTTCCCTCTGTTCATTATTTCCAATTTATCTGTTATATATCTTGTGCGTGCATAGTTTCGGTTTATTTTTTTTTTCATGTTATCTCCCTCATTAGACTGTGAGCTCCTTAAAGGCAATGACTGTCTTTTTTACTTTCTTTGTATCCCCACCTAGGTCTTAATACAGTGCCTGGCACATGGTAACTCCTTAATAAATATTTATTGGCTGACTTGCCAATGTCCTGGACAAAAAGAGGAAATAAGAGTATGGGGAGAAAGAAAATAAGTTCAGTTTTGTGCATATCGATTTTGAGATGCTTAAGAAATATCCAATTCGTAATGTTCAGGAGTCAATTACTAATAAGGAACTGGATTTTAGAAGAGAAAATAGTGTTGTTTATATAGATCTATAAGTTTTATACATAATTAATGTTAATTGAACCCTTGGAATTTGATGAGATCACTTCTAAAGAGAATATAGAGAGAAAAGAGAAGAGGGCCTAAGGCAGAACCTTGAGGTATGCCTTCAGTTAGAAGGTAGGATGTAAATGATGATCCAGCATAAGAGACCAAGGAGTGACCAGACAGGTAAAGAAAGAAAAGTCATGAAAATCCAAAGAGGAAAGAGTACCTTGGGGGAGAGAATGGTTGACAACGTCCAATGTAGCAGAGGGATTAAGAAAGAAGGACACAACCTGAGAAAAGGCCATTGGAGGTGGTAATTAAGATATCATTTGGTAACTGTGGAGAGAACAATTTCTGTTGAGTGATTAGTTTGGAAGCCAGATTACAAGGGATTGGGAAATAAGGGAAAGAAAATAAAATAAAAATAATTAGGGTACAAAGAGTTTTTTCTAGGGGTTTGACTATGAAAGGGAGAAGAGATAGCATGACAGCTCAAGGGTATGGCAGGGTCAAATAAAAGGTCTTTTTGAGGGTGGGGAAGACTGGGACACGTCTGTAGGTCACAAGGAAAGAGCCAGTAGATGGTGAAAACATACAAATTACATTTTAGTCATTTTTGTTCTATCCTTTTGAATCCAAAGATTGTTCTCTTTGGCAGAGGAAACTGAAGTGAAATGAGACGCCAGCAGTTTCTGCTTTTTTCCCTGCTGTCTCTTAGCTTTGTTTCATCCACCCTGAATAGGTATCTTTAAACAGCTTCTTGTCATAAATATGTCAAAACCAAACAAGTCCTGATGCCCTTTCCGTTATCTTTTGCTTTCTTCATCAGTCTCAGATCTTTTTGAGACTTGCCACTCCCGCCATTCTTCTTACAGGACTGCACCATTTGTAATCTTTCCTCATTGTCGGTCCTTGCTTCCATCTTCTGAACAGGCCTTTTAGAAAATCCAAGTAATTGTGACATCCCTGTGCATCCATACCGGTCTCTTTTGACAACTTCTTTTCTTCTTCATTCGAACTGTTTCTCTTTGTGTCTTCAGAATTTGGTTTTGGGGAGAGTCCCATCCCTCCTGAACCGACCTCCCCTGTAGAACTTTAGGCTATGGAAACTTACCAATCCTTTCTCTAAACCTTTTGAAATCTGTCTTCCCAAATCTAGGATGAATGTCAAGATATGTCTGCTATTTCCTCTCAATTTTTATCAAAAATTCTACCAAAAACCAAACAGCTGATAAATTCTTAACTGGATATAATGACAATTTCATCCTTCCATGAGTAGAGGAGTCAACAAAGAAGGTTTGTTCTTGATCTGATTCTCACCAACAAGGATGTTCTGGTTGCTAGGTTGAGGATCATGAAAACCTGTGGAAAAGTGACCACTTCATCCTTTTCTCCATCTTCCAACCTCCTCACCTCAGGATTCCCTACCCTGCCTCTTTATATCCTTTTTTTTTCTTTTTAAACTAAAGGCCTTACATTGGTTTTATTTATTTATAAGGAAAACATTCTCCTCAATAACCTAGAGAATGAAGGGCATTCTTTAGTCCCCTTTCATTTTGCTTTTCTTCTAGGAGGGAGGCCAGCCTGCATTTTGGATATGGACAACAGTCCAACACTTAGTTGTGGCAAAAATACAAATATCACAGACGGTAGCAACTTAATTCATTTTATCCATCTTACTATAGTACATAGTAGGAGGATATTTATTGTCATAAGGATCATAAGAATAGGCAGGAAAAAAAGCAACCATTACATAAGAAGCTATCTATTTTAATCCATTAACAGCTAGCTACTTCTAGCATCAATGACTTGTAAGGCTACTGCCTCAGTACAATAGAATTTTCAGCAAAGGATTCATATGTGTCCTCCCCCCACCCCTCCAAAGGAAGTTACCAATATGCCAAATTTTCACTGTAATATTTGATTCCCTGGTTCAGGCCCCACTTCTTCAAAATGACAAAGAGAACATGGAAACTTAAACATTACTCTATGCCTTGAAGCACTTGAGAAACAATAACTAATTCTTATCACATATACAAGAAAAAGCTGAGGAATTACTCTAGAGGGAGAAATAAAAGAAAAAGAACTAATGATAACACAAATAGTAAAGAAAAGTGTTCAGTTCATAGCTTGCTTTCCGGCTTTCTTGTTCACACCGAGTTCACACTGAGTGGTGTAATGGTTGGATGTTCTCCCCTACTGATTTATATCTTGAATTCCTTACAAATACACATTAGCTTCAGTTTTAAGATCAATACTGCTACTACTTCAAACCATCCTGCACATGGGTATCAGATTATTTTTCCTAAAACATGGCTTTTACCGTGTTCTTTCAAAGAGAAATCTACAGGGGTGCAAAGCAACAAAGCATAGTAGAAAGAGTCTTGGTTTTGGAATCAGAAGACCTGGTCTTGGATCATATTATCTCTTGGGGCCTCAGTTTCCTCACCTGTAAAATAAAGGATATGGACTAACTGATCTCTAAGGTTCCTTCCAGCTTTAACAGTTTATGAGTCTATTAGTTGCCTACAGTCTGTACGATAAAGTTCAACTCTATTAGCCTGGAATTCAAGGCCCACTATTTTTGAATTTACCTATTTATCCAGACCCATCTCCTCCACTTTGTTCATTTTACTGCAGTTAGCTGAGCTAACTCACAGTTCCCGAGTCTCATGCCCAGACATTCCCTTCCCTAAAGGCCCTGCCCCACTTCCTTTCTAACTATACAAAGCCTGTCTGTCCTGCAAGATCCAGTTCAGCTTCACCTTCCTTCATGAAACCTTCTCTGGCTATGTTGATTTCTCCCCCTTCTTGACCTCCTGGAGAAAATTTCTGAGCCAGAGGAAACTCTAGAGATGACCAAATCCAAACCCTGCCATTTGCAGATGAGAAAACACAGAGTTAGAGAAATGAATGTCTTGCCCAAAGTCACACAGATTGTTAATGTCACAGCCAGGACTACACCTCAGGTCTCCTAGCTCTCATTTCTCTTACACCATGAGGTATAGCCCTCGTAGCAAGATGCTCAATGAGGACCGAGCCAAGTACAGTGAGAAAAGCAAGGGAACCAAGCCCCTGACACTCTCCGCAAAAGTCAACAAATAGAAAGGCTGATGAGAGGGAAAAGGGCCCCCTAGAAAACTACACAAGGAAATAATAAAATAAACAACATTTAAAATGAGCAGAGTGCTGAAATATACTATACACGATTAAATGCCCCCAAGTCTAATTAATGTTACAAAAGAGTCCTACATCCCCAGTGAGATTGTAAGAAAGGACTGTTTTGTTGAAGAACATGGGATCACAGATGCAGAGCTGCAAGAAACATCAGAAGACATCTGGTCTACCTCCCTCATTCTACAGATATAAGGCCTAGAGAGGCAACTTGCTGAGAGCCACACAAGTAGTGTTATATTAGTTCTGCATTTCTCTAAGTAGCCAACATAATTCTAAGCCCCCAATTGGCAATTAATAAATATTTATTAAAGTAAATTGAAGATAGAAGATAAAAATAGCATCAATACTTATATAGTACTTTAAGATTTGCAAAGCTTTTAATGTACATTTTCCCATTCAATCCTTAAAACAACTCTGTGATATGTGATACAGTAATTGTTATTCTCATTTCACAGATGCAGAGACTAAGGATGACAGGGGCAAAGTGACTTGCCCAGGACCCACACAAGTCAAAAGTGACCTAGGTAGGATGGGAATCCAGTTGTTCCTAATTCTGCACCTCATATTCTATCTACTTCGCCAAGTTGCTTCCAGATCAAAGCCACATGACAAGATAGCACCAGACTCATGGTCTCTTCTCTACTACACCCAACCCATATACTTGACTTTTGTATCCATATAGAATTACCTCTGTAAGTCGAGAACTTCATTTTCAATCTCTCTTCCTATACTACCTGCACCAAGGACTGTTCCTGTAGATATTCCAGGCACACTAATGAAAGGCTGTCTGGAAGCATCTAAAGCCACAGAAAACACAAATAAAAATATGGTGAAATGGTGAAAAGATTCCAATTATAAGCACGTCATCTTTGTTAGTTTTAGTTTAGGTTTTTTCCTATTCAGATGGAATCTTTAAAACTGTAATCCATCTGCCCTAAAATGTGTTTTACCATTGGGGTTTTTTTCTTTTTTTCTTTTTGGCTAGGCAATGGGGTTAAGTAACTTGCCCAGGGTCACACAGCTAGTATTACATGTCTAAGGCTTGATTTGAACTCCGGTCCTCCTGAACCCAGGGCCAGTACTCTACCCACTGCACCATCTAGCTGTCCCTATCATTGGGTTTTAACCCCAGTTATGATATCATACTTCAGTATTTCAAAAGAACAAGCAGGAATTGATTATCTAAGGGTTAAACAATAGTAACATTACTTGTTATCCTTTTCTGCCTGACTGCTGGCACCAGTGAATGTAGAGTTTGATGTGATTATTTCAATACTTTAAAGATCTAATGAGAATAAAGTACTAATTTGACCTAATTCATGAATGAGTTAATTATATATGGTGTATGATCATCATAATCATAGCTAGCATTTATATAGCACTTACTATATATGCCAGGTAATGTGTTAAGTCCTTTACAATTATAACCTCAATTGATTCCCACAACAACTCAGGATATAGAGGCTATAATTAATCCCATTTTTACAGATGAGGAAACTGAGGCAAACAGAGTTTTTTGTTTTGTTTTGTTTTGTTTTGTTTAGGTGACTTGCCCCAGGATCACATAACTAGTAAGTGTCAGAGGCTAGATTTGAACTCAGGTCTTTCTGACTCTAGGCTCAGCACTCTTATCTACTGTGCCACCAAAGGCAAAGTGTCATATCCAGACAGCCAGCATAAGATAGTCAAGGATTAACAGCCAGACTGCTTGTAATCATCAAGGAGTAAGGTAGGAGTGTGCTGGACTCAGCATGAATGGGCTCAGTAGAGGCAATTATTAAACTTTCAGTGTTAGCGTTCATGTTGGCAAACATTACAAATTAGAACTTGGTTCATTGTTTTGTTTATTGTTAAGACTTAAGAAAGTGATGGCAAAAATCATAACAATGCAGGTTAAACTTAAAAGTGTGTCACGTGTGCTTATTTCCCCAATGGAGATCTGGTTAAACATTTGTCAGCACACCCCTGATAAGGGGTGCTGGGATTTAGAGGCAAGGAGTAGAGATAGCAAATTAGGTCAGAGGTTCTGGGATGCTAGAGTTAATAGAAAGGAACAGAAGTTGAGACAAGAACAAAACACCAATCAGAAAAGGAAACAGGCTACCAAAAGCGAGCACATCAGTGCCTGATTATTTGCTGTGCTCAGCGTTTTCCAGAAAAGCTTTGCAGGTGTGACAGGACTGGTTGCATCAATTTCTCTTCCTTAAAGGGGGTAATGTGCTTGGACACAGGACTGTCATAAGATCGTAAATTTAAAGCTGGAAGGTAACCTCAGAGATTATCCAACCCACTCCCTTCATTTTATGAGTGAGGGAGTAGGGGAACAGAGAAATGAGCTGATTTACCCAAGGTCCTTCAAGGTCATAGCTGTCAGACCAGGAAGTCTAACCCAGGGACCTTCACAGAGAGCTCAAGAGATTTCACAAGTGGGACAGCTAGGTGGCATAGTGGATAGAGTTCCAGCCTTGGAATCAGGAGGACCTGAGTTTAAATCGGGCCTCAGACACTTGACACTTACTAGCTATGTGACCCTGGGCAAATCACTTAACCCCAGTTGCCTCACCAAAAAAACAAAAAAACAAGCAAACAAGCAAAAAAAAGAGATTGGACAAGCAACACTGTGTCCTAACACAACTTCTAGCTGATGTCTGGTTGCTTTGGCAAGACATTTACTTCAGTACCAGAAGGCACGTAGGTTGTCCATATTCCCATTGGACACTCCAATCAACCACATAGCCATCCCATTCTAAGATGCTATAATCTTGATTCACAGGAAGTCAAAACGCCAAGAATCTTATTTTCTCTTTGAGTTTCCCTGCCTGGGTCCCTATCTCTTCATAAATGCAGAATTGCCTTTCCTTGGGCTACCTTTTAGTGATCCCCCAAAGCCAAGGACCAAAATCTTAGGGACATGACAACATGTCCCCTATATCTCCTAACAAACCAACCTGTGGTTACACCTAGTCCCAAGAGGATCCTGATATATACACAGAGTGGTTAAGATTAATGAAGCATCCCAATGTGAATATTTCAGAAAAATACTACCACTGCCTTCCTCTTACCAGATTACCTCATATTTACATATTCCTATAGGAACATAATTGTCTCTTGATAGACTATAAACTTATTGAGGGTCAGGGACTTCTACATTTTGTATTTGTATCCCCACCCCCTACTAACATAGTGCCCTTAATTTTTTTTCTTCAAACCAGACTGACAAAAGGAAATCCTGGTAAAGAACTTCCTCTGTTAATGCAGATGGGCACCTTTTCTGCCCATTTACAGTCTTGGAGAGTTGCCTGGGTCACTGAGAAATTTAAGTAACTCACCCAAGATCACATAGCTAGTATTATCTCAGGGACAGGATGTAAACTGGGGTTTTCCTGATGCTGACGCTTCCTCTTTAACCATTATACCATACTGCCTCTCTACCTGGCACATAGGAAGCTCTTACTAAATGCCTGCTAGTTGATAGAAAGTAAACTCCTTGGGGGTCTGGACCTAGCATGGTGCCTGACATATTAAGAGCTTAATAAATGTTTGTTGATGGATTGATTGATACAGAAATCGTTTATATTGTGGAAGCATCATTCTCCTTTTCCTATGACTCCTTGTGTAACATTAGTATTTAGAAATCTTGCCTCCAAGCAGAATATTTGCTTCTTTCTCTTCCTTTAATATGGAGTTTGGGCCGCCATTGTTCAATATATAATATCCCAAACTCTCAGTCCATATCTTTCTTCAACACAGAAAAAAAGATCTAAAACTAAGCTTGAAGGCAGATTGACACAGTGGAGCAGGTCCAGTGGATTCAGAGATAAGAAGATCTGGGTTCAAGTCCTGCTTCTGAGATACCCTAGCTGTGTAATCCGGGACTTCCCTAACAATTCAGTGCCCTGGGCAACAATCTAAAATTATCCACTAGGGACAACTAGGTGGCACAGTGGAATGAGGAGGACCTGAGTTCAAATCTGATCGCAGACCAGATATTTGACACTTACTAGGTGTGTGACCCTGGGCAAGTCACTTAACCCTGACTGCCTAAAAAAAGAAGGAGAAGAAGAAGAAGAAGAAGAAGAAGAAGAAGAAGAAGAAGAAG